>NW_028277326.1:626418-939628 GCF_059751315.1 Micrasema longulum
ACTCTGTATGCTTGTTGACTACTGTCTGGCGGTAGATTCACCGACTTAAAATATTGCAAAATTACTCGCCAATTGTTAGGCAAATATTAGTTATAGATTATGCAGATGCATGTTACCCAGATGCCAATTCTGAACAGCTTGATAAGTTGGAACGATTGAAGAATGTCTTTATACGTTATATCTTTAATCATCGCGAATTTTACCACATACCAAAATTCTCTTGAAAGAGTCCAAAAAAAATTCTTACGGTATATAAATTTTAAACTCACAAAAACTACAAATCAGTCATGAATTTCTAAATTACGATTTTTTACTAAAAACATTAAATTTGTTAAAACTTAACGATAGAAGAAAAATTATAGACCTTTTAAATGTATTCAAAATTGTAAATTGAATATGGAATTGCCCTGAACTATTATCTCTCATCAACTTCAGGGTGCCTGGAAAAACGACTAGACAGGTGCCACCGTTTTGTAGCAACAATTCACGGACAGTGTATACTTGTAATGCCGTATTAAACAGACTTCATGAACTCGGCAATAAATATTCACACGTTTCTGATATATTTTGTTTAGGGTATTGTTCGTATAGAACAAACCTTTTGAACTTTTTCAAAGATGGTGAATGGTAATTATATTTATTTATTCATGTATTTCATAATATATACAGTTTTTTGTTCACTTTGCCCAGCTGTATGAAACAGTACTTATGATTTTCTTGTTGTATTACTGTAAAATGTTTTATTATTTAATTTAGTTTTTTACATTTATTCTTGAATTGTTTAAACTTTCTACTGAATATGCTGTAAATTTTTTAGGTTAATTTTTGAAATATAAATCTTGTATAATTTTTATGTTGAATTTTTTTTTTAAATCTTGGGTATAAGGAAATTTATGTTTTAAAAAAAAAAAAAAAAAATAAGCCAAATATGTTTGTTTTATAAATTTTTCTAAAAGGCAGATTTGCCGTTTATGTTAATAAAATAAAATAACTAAATACCGCATGTAACTACATTTGTTCAGTATCAGGCATAGAAAAAACACTTACATTCTATGACTTCTTCACAGTATTTTTAATAATCCCACTTCACATGTTTATCTGAGAGAAATTTTCCAACCTCTATCACATGGACTATACCTTCGTTTTAATAACGAGAAAACCCTTTGAATACCCATTCGCCACTCTATTTTTTTGCCTCCTCTTTCACAGTAGCAGCTGCGCGATTGTGGAATAATCTAGCTACTAATGACATTTACATTTGAAATGTAACTTTACATTTTTCGTTTCTCCTTTATCTTTCCTTCCCATCACACCCCTCCTTTCTTCATAGTATTGTGTAAATTTTTAATTTGTTTTCGTTTCAAATTTTGTATGAAATTATAAGATTCTGTATTAATACCGAGAATAAATACACATGCTCTTATTTTTTTCCAACTAAATGGTTTGGGTAGGTAGGAAGAAATTGCCATATAGGCAACATTGTCAATAAAGGCGAGGGATGATGTTCCCTTTGCCGTGTGATACTGGACCTTCCTCACGTCACTTGCCACCTCCGTAGACACGGACCCGCGTCTGTCCCCCTCTTAGCCAAGTGGATGTCTTCCCACATATCAAATCTTAGTTTTATTTTTTGCGACGTCTACGTTAGTGCTAGACTTCAAGAACTAAATTCCACTCATCATTATTTTCGCCATTGATCGTGTTTCCAAAAATAATAAAATTGTGTAACACTAATAACAAAGTTTTATTTTTTGTTAATAATTTTATAACTGGTTACACAAATTTTATATTGTTTGTCTTTTTTAGACTTTCTAATTTGCAAATAAATCAACTTGTTTTAAATTCTATACAGGGTGTTCTTTAAACCCTGTCACATCCGAAACCACGATGATCAGTATGAGCAAGAAGACATATTGGCACATTAAAATATTTTTTTAGAACAAATAAAATTAAAAAAAAAAAAATATTAAAAAAAGCAAATGGTTGCTTACTTCTGCAGTTGCGAAACGAGGAGGGGGAAGGGGGGGAGTCAGATACTGCGCCGCGCTCCCCTCACTTCTCCCCTACAGAAGTAAGCAACCATTTGTTTGTTCAAATATTTTATTTTCAAAAATTTTCTTTGATCTATTTTTTTTTTTTTAAATGCTAATATGTCTTCTTGTCCATACTGATCATCGTGGTTTCGGATGTGACAGGGTTTAAAGAACACCCTGTATATTACTTACAATTCTACTAGTATGTATATTTAACTGTATTTTATACTAATATACAAAAGTTTATAAGTGCCGTTTTTAAATAATAGTAAAAAAAAAAAAAAAAGATTTTTAACTTATTTGAATAAGTTTCAGTTAAAACTAAAACTGAACTCAAAATTCAGTTTCCGTTTTCCGACAGTCGGTGACTAATTATTAGTATGGCCCACAATTTGAGAAGCTTTCCCATACAAAGTAAATGAACCTCAGGAGACCTACTTCCAAAAATAGAAAAATATCGAGCGCTTGGAAAATTGTGAATATTTTAAAATAGTTCAATATTCGGGTTATGTTCTAATTAGTTATTTATGCTTAACAAGATTACCTTTTGATTTAATCGGCAATAGATGCAACTCAACTTGGGTACAAAACCATTTTTTTTTATTATTTTTTATTTAACTTTTTTACATAATGTTATTTTACATTGGCGGGCTTATTGCCAAATGGCAATTTCTTCCAACCAACCAATAAAATAAAAGTTTTTTTTTTATAATTCAAGTTACAGAACATATTCAATAGAAAAAAAAGATTAAAAAGTTAAAAATACATAAAAATAGAAATAAACGCATTTGTTTATAAATTACTTTAAATTAAAACTATTACTCAATTCCTTCGCGGATTGAAATAATTTAATCAAATACCTTCCAAAATAAAAAGTAATAAAACTCTAATATAATTCAAAGCAAAAATAAAGGATTATATCGCCTCCTCTGTTAAGGGTGCCATAAGTAAATAAAACGTGTTTTAAAGTAAGCATGACATTTACAGAACACTAGAGTACAATATACCAAAAATGTATAATATGCTTCCATTAAATTTTTAAAAATCAAAAAAACTTATAAGGTTCAAGAGTATGCTGAAAATCTGGATTTTAGAACGTGTTTTTTTATATTGAAATTTTTTGTGTTTTTCTTTTTTATTTTGACAATTTTTTTTTACTTGTAACGTATTTTCGATGCACATGCGAAAACATTTTTTTTTTATAGTAATAAGAGTTTTTATGTGTTATAGAATTTAAGAGATAAGATTATGTATATATATTAGAACTTAACTATAAGCACTTGCTGACGAACTGTATTTTACGCAGTTCAGTAGGACTTGATAATTTGTATTTTAACTTATTTTTGTTTTTGATAAATAAATAAAATAAAATAAACTATGTCTCTTGGGTCTAAAGGGCCAATGCTGGATTTTTTTATTGTAGAGAGTTGATCACATACTACGATTACCGATAAAAATGTTATGTTAGGATTTTGTTATTTACATTGTGTTTTGTAATATAAATAATATAGATGTACATAAATACCTTGTTTTTAAAACTGTCTGAATATTTGTTAATTATGTTTGTTTTTTATGTTAGTCTTCTTTGTTTATTCTCAAATGTAATTTCAAATAACTAAATTGTTAAGTGTCCTCGGCACGGGAAACCCCAGTAAGGTCACATTATTTTTATTATTAATTATAGTTTGTAAGCGAAAAATATGAATTAATAAATAAATAAATAAATGGATTTAGAATTATAAATTGTATTTAAAAAATCCAAATGGATATTGTGGAGAAATGTTTTCATACATAAATATAAAAAAGAAATTCAATAAAAACACGTTCGTAGAAAAACGCGACGTGTTTAGCCTTGGTTGTTGTAACGTCAAGATTCGTGAAATTGTTCTACACAAATTTCAATGGCAGAAACAAATAAACATGAATCGTGACGTATTAGGGGCGTGGCCAATGGAATCACCGTTTTTGCGGCAATTCAAAATTTCAAATTTAAAAGTATTTTTTATGCTACTATTAATTAGCAAAAAAAAAATTTTTTTACTGAACAGTATTTCATAAACCTTTATTACTTTAAAAAGGTTTTTAAAAAAACGTGATATTTCCCTATTAAAAAATACACATGTTTTAAAGATTTGTTATATACACATTAATATGTGTTAGTGTTTTTTTTTATTGAAAATAGTTTTTAGCACCTCGAACAGTTTATTATAACGTCACAAAATAGCTGTAAAATGACAAGTTTTGTGATTTACGACGTTGGCCCTTTTAGACCCAAGGTACATAATTAATGGCTTATATCTAAAAGTGCCAATGTCGTAAATAGCAATATTAAAACAGAGACATTTTACAATCTTGAGTCGTTATAATGAACTTTTGGACGTGTTTGAAATGAGCAATTATAAAAAAAACATTACAACATATAATATGTATGTGTATGTAAAATAGTTATAAACGTATTTGAAAAAAATATTTATTTTTAAAAAATACAAAAAAACTTTGATTGGCTCTTCCGGAAAGTTTTTTTTTTATTTGAAAATTTATTTATAAACCCTTACGGATTATTACATTCATTTTACATAAAATAATATATACATTTTTCATTTATACTCTGTTGTTCAAAATAATATTTTTTACATCTTTTGAAAAGTTTGTCTGAGTCTTTTGTTTAGTTTTGTCCGGTAGTTTATTGTATAATTTCAGTCCCTGGTTCTTTAGTCTTGATTGTCCTAGTCTTGTTTTAGAAAGTTGTATATGGTATTTGTCTGATATTCTCGTATTATGTCCACGTTGACTACAATTTTTTACAAGTTTAAGTTCTTCGTTTACAATTACATTAGTGGCTAATTTATGGATAAATTTTAATGATTCTAGTTGAAAGAGTTCAGTTATATTTAATTGCTTAGTTTGTTTAAAAAGTTCTCTAGTTGCAGTTAAATAGGGAAGGTCATATACTAACTTTAATATTTTATTTTGTTGTATTTGTAGTCTGTTTATATCATTTTGATATACTGCTCCCCATAGTAGTTGCGTATAACATATTTGAGTTTTTACATAGGCTTCATACATTAGATTTTTTTCCGTTTTTGGAATAAAATTTTTGATTAAAAAAAAAGACTCGATAATGTCGCCACTTTGCTAATTAAATTGTTGATATGAATTGTCCATGTTAATTGTCTGTCTATTGTTAGTCCTAAGTATTTAACATGTTCAATTCCAGTAAGTCGTTCATTATTTATGTAAGCATCTACTTAATGACTTTTTTTTCTAGTTTCAAAATGGATAATATTGCATTTTTTTTCATTAAGTGTAAGTAAGTTTGTGTTTGTCCATTTAGTTAACATAGTTAGGTCTTTGTTTATGTCATTGTTTGTTAATACGTCGTTGTTACATGTCGCTTGATAACTTTCCTTTCCACCGTCGATATATTTATTAGTTTTACAAGTACAGATGGATTTTTTTTAAGCTGGCGCGTTCGCAATACTTACACAAACGCATTGTGTAGTATCTGTGAATAAGCTCATGGTATTACATCGCCCGGCATACGCATAATGAAAATAATCTCTGTCTCTCTCGCGCTCAGACGCGCTTATGAGCGCGACATAGAAACAACATTTTTTTAACATATAAAGACCAATTAAGTTTTCATAAATTAAAAAGATATAAACATTAAATGTGACAAAAAAATAAAAAATCAATAAGAATTTTAAGTGAGAAAAGAATAATTGTTGACATTTGCGTTTTCCACGGAGGTAATAAATTGAAATAAATAAAAATACCGAATGTACACGAATGTAGTTGCTAATGATTAGGTAATAAAATATATTTGTTTTGTTTATTTAACTTTTTGTACATAATGTTATTTGTACATTGGCGGGCTTATTGCCAGGTGCCAATTTCTTCCAACCAACCAATAAAATAAAAGTTTTATTCAATATTCGATAGAAAAAAAATAAATTAAAAAGCTAAAAATATATAAAAATAAACGTATTTTTTTATAAATTACCTTAAATCAAAACTATTACTCAATGGGAAAAAGGAAAAAAGAGGAAAGGGGAAAAAAGAAAGGAGGAGAGATTAAGGAAGAGAAAGGAGATGTTTCTTCAGACGTGATTTAAACAGAGATAATGTAGTAACATATTTGATGGTGGATGGAAGATGATTCCACAGTCGAGCCGCCTAGACACTATACGAGTTAGAGAAGAAAGAGGAATTGTGGGTGGGTATTAAGAGAGTGCCTTGAGAATTAGAACGAAGAGGTAAACCATGAACTGATAAGCGTTGAAATTTTTCACGCAGGTATATAGGAGCGTTAGGACTATGAAGTACATTCAACAGAAGTGAGAGGGAGTGGTAGTCTCTCCGCTGTTTAATTTTGAGCCATTTCAGTTGCCTACGATAATCAGAAATGTGGTCATATTTCCTATGACCAAAAATGTACCTTATGCATGTATTCTGAAGTCGTTCAAGTTTATCGAGTTGCTCACAGTTTAAATCAGTCATGGAAACATCAGCGTAATCTAGAATGGGTAGTTGTAATGCTTGTACGAGGGTGCATTTAGTATTAATGGGTAAGAATTTTTGCAACCTTCTAAGTGAGTGTAGACTGAAAAATATTTTGCGGCTTAATTCATTAGTATGATCTCGCCAGCAGAGATGTTCATCCATTTGTACTCCTAGATTTTTTACGAATTTCCTGTATTGAATATTGGTACCATTGACAATAAGAGGATTAAGTGAAGATACGTCTAGCTTACTAAGCAATCTTTGACTACCCGCAAACATAATTATATACAGAGGATGCTTCTGCGTTCGTCTGAATTTCACTGCGATTCTTAATAGTAAAAGTAAAATTGTATGTATTCGATGTATGTGTATTCATTGATGGATTAAAAACATTAGTTTATAAATACATATTTTCATTTAATCTAATCATGTATAGGTCGATTATCTAATGCTGGCGCTATCGCAAAACTTACACAAAAACCTTTTTAATCTACCGAATGTTGATTTTTAAAATCTTGATATTATTTGAAATGTTTTCAAACATATTTTTCGGATTAGAGCGAAAAAAACAATCACTTAAGAAACCGTCATATATTTATTTATTTTTAAACAAGCATGTTTTTAATTTAATATTTTTTGTCATTATAATAGTAATTAATACAGTGTAATAAAAATACACAGTAAAAATTACTTTGAATAAAATATGTACTCAAACTTATTGATAAACAATAAAGATAACGCAATTGGTTAAAATTTAATATAACCTTCTTTAAATCAACATTCTGTAGATTTAAAATGCGTTTGTGTGAGTTTTGCGAACGCGCCAGCTTTAGTTAAATAACCAGTCGGTAGGTACTGCTTATCGTCCAAATTCACACGGTACGGTAAAATTAGGGCAGATAGACATTACTTATTATTTACATTTATTTTTATTTATTCATATAAAGACGCATATTACATAAAAATAATAACGTATCTCTAACTATATGAGGCCAAGAGGCCGGTGTTGAGTTGGGATACAACAAAATAGAAAGTGAAAGCATGCATATTTTGAATTACATATACACACACCCTCACACAATATATATATATATATATTTATATATATATATATATATATATATATATATATATATACTAACCCTTGCTAACATGCACATTAAGAAAACTGATTCACTAAAGCAAGTAATTAGCATAAATATTATTATGTTACAATAAAAGTTATCATCAAATTGTATCGTAATTGAGACACATTTATTATACATATTTTTACCGACATATTGAAACGATCGTATAAATTCTATAATGTGTTTTGATTTTACGAGAAAATAAAATAAAATATGACATAAAAAAATTGTACGAGTATACCTACGTATTACCTACTAACATACATTTTTTTAAATAAAAAAAGCTGAACATTTTTTTTATATATTTATTTATTTTATTTGGGATTTTTACAGTTATTACATGGAAAACAAGTAGAAATATTACAATATTTGAGTTTGTCCAAATGTTCGTAGACAAAAAGACTGGATTTCACCCCCTCAGGAGTCATTAAGATTAACAAATTACAACAGGGACGGAGAATACATTAAATAAGGGAATATGAAAGTCTAGGCATTTACAGAGCTTATGACCTGTCATGTGTTATGTGGGTGTGAAATATTGGTTCTAAACATGGACATAATATGATAATATAAGAACGATATCACATACAGCATTCCAAAACGATACAAGGACAATCGAGACTAATAAATCAGAGACTGAAATTATACAATAAACTACCAGACAAAACTAAACAAAAGACTCAGACAAACTTTTCAAAAGATGTAAAAAATATAATTATCAACAACGGAGAGTAAATAAAACATTATGTATTATTTTTGTAACATGAATTTAATAATCCGTAAGGGTTAATAAATAAATTATCAAATAAAAAAAGGTGGTTCGACATTGCATTATTTTGCTATGGGAAGTTAAGTTAAGTTACAAAGTTCGAATCGGGTTGTGGTCTCGTGGTTAGTGTGTCGGACTAATGGCTCAAAGGTCCGTCCATGGTTCGCACCCCACTCAACCCTAACTTGATTCCCATTTTAAAATAGTGAGTTATTTACTACATCTCGTTTATTTACTAATTGGGTAAATGAACGTAAATATTTCTTTAACAAAAAGTATAATGGATACTTACTAAAATTAAACAAGCAATGTGTTGTAAATAATTTGATATTTATGTTAGTCTTCAATTTGAAAAGGGGAATATAAGTAGAGAAAAAAGGAAATGTTTCTTCAGAAGTGATTTAAACAAAGATGCTGTCGAAACATATTAAATAGTGGATAGCCATGTGTTTGCAAAGAGATAGAAATTATGGATTGGAATTGAGGGTGCTTTGAGATCGTAAACGAAGAGGCAAGCACGAACGTAAAGCAAATATTTATTATTATAGCTAAAAAATAAAATAAACAAAACAACTTTGTTTTTAACCACTAACTTTTTTTTTCCACCGACCGGTTTCAAAGCAAACAAGCAAATATTTATTTTTACTAAAAAAAATCATGTATCTTAAATTTTATCTGCATCGTAAAATTAAGTTTTCTGCATGAAAAATAGACTATGAATACAATTATAGGTTACCGACGAAGGTATAAATTAAATTTTCATATAAATATACACATTTTCGTACGTAAATATCGACTTTACTTTATATCGTAAAGATGGATAGTAAACTCTCCTATCATGAACACATTGATAATATTGTAAACCAATCTCTCAAACTTCTCGGTTTTATCAATAGAATGACGGCGGGCTTCAAAAATATGAATACCTTCAAAACTCTTTATTGCTCACTAGTTCGACCCCATCTAGAATACGCTTCTCCTATTTGGTCTCCATTCTAACGTAAAAATGGCATGTTTCAATAAAAAATTATAAAAGCGCCATCTGTAAATAATTAGTTTCATATTTTCGTTCAGAATCACCGTAAGAAGAAATATGTGTTAAACAACTTAAAAATTAAATATATGTAGGTACATTGTTATTATTAGAGCACACACAAGAATATGTTTTTGTGTGCCTTATTTCAAGATTTAAAATATAAGTAAATAAAATATGTAGTGTCAGCTTAGTTAGAATGTAATTTTAAGCTCAGAATTTTAAAGCGCCCTTGAGTTGATTCACAAAAATAACGCTATATAAATCAGCCAAATATAATTATTTCATTAGTGATGGCATCAAAAAGCTGCAGTGAAATTGAATGATGAATTGACATCGGATAAAAACATATGTCGAGGAGTCCGGCAAGGATGCATTCTGTCTCCTCTCTTTTTTAATATGTACTCGGAAGGCATTTTTAGAGATGCGCTAAATGAACTAACAAACGGCATTAGCATAAATGGACAAATTATAAACAATATCCGATACGCGGATGATACTGTCTTTCTAGCAGATAGTATGGAAAGCCTGCAGCTATTATTGGACAAAGTTCACACGGCAAGTTTGAATAAAGAGCTAGAGATGAATATTTCCCAGAATAAATGTGTGGTTATTCGGAAAAAGCCACAAACTTTCCCGATGACTTTAAAACTTAGAGCGCAGGGTATCGAGCAAGTTCATCAATATCAATATTTAGGATGCTGGCTGAATGATAAATGGGATCACTCGCGAGAGATCAAAGTCAGAATACAGATGGTGCGAGACTGCTTCTTCAGGATGCGTGACCGTCTTTGCAGTAGAGACTTTAATTTAGACCTCCGAATGCGCATTGCTCGATGTTACGTCGTCTCAGTACTTTTTTACGGCGTCGAAAAGTGGACACTCACGCAAAACACTTCAAAAAAGATCGAAGCCTTTGAAATGTGGTGCTACAGGAGGATATTTAAAATCTCCAGGGTGGATAGAGTCCGAAACGATGATGTTCTCCGACGGATGGAAAAAGATAAAGAGGTACTGAAGACCATAAAGAAAAGAACTTTTGAATAGGTACTCCTGAACGCCATCAAAACACAAACGTCAACTTATAAAAAAGGCAATTTGTATGTAAATTTTTAACTAAACAATATAGCGTTCATTAAAATTTAAACATTTGACCATCTAGAACATTACGGACGCTAAATTTTCCGACGCGACAAGTACAGTGGTATTGTTTAGAATTTAGAACTAACGCGGATGCTCGTACGACTTATATGTATGACACATGCAAAACATTAGGTATTATTTTCTACTGTAGATAAATATTATGTATTTAGTGAAGCGCATAACCGTTAAGGACAAACGATTTTTTATAATCGAATTATTCGGTAATATTCGGAATCATAAAAAATAACGAGATATTATTTGAATAAAAATTAAACATTTAATACAGATTCTTTAAAACAAGACTTTTCAGGTATGTTTTGAAAACGATTCATATATAATTAGTACATCAAAAAATAAATAAAGCTTAAGCTTAAGTAAAACAAATTAACCACTAAAATACAACAAATTAATATGAAATTCTAGTCATATTTAAAATTCTAAACTCACTCTTTGATGCGCCTGAACTACTGAGCACAATAAAATTAAATATCTAAACTAGAAACCTCAGACAAAATTTATTATTTCATAACGGTAACCATATAACCAACTACGGTTTTCATTCCCTTATGCCCAGAATTCTTAGGTCTGCCAACAAACATACCAGTCTTGATTTCTTTGATAATAAGTTGTCTTCTTTCAAACGATCACTGAATTAAATTTAATTATAAATACCTCTCCCCCGCTTCCACTCCCACCAAGCCTACCATTTACCAATGTGTCTTTCTACTTTCCTTAATAATAATTTTCTATGTATAAATATGTCCTTAAAATGCCCATTGGGCGTATATATAAATAAATAAACAAAAGCAGTGGTCCACTCGAACCGTTACGATATTCGATTAAGAGAAAATTCTTTCAGAAAAGTAGCTTTAATCTTTTAAATCTGATAAATCTCAAAAAAAGACCGTATAATTTTAGGTTATGCCACTTTAAGACTTTCAAAATGGAGTTTATAAAGTTGAAATAAAAGGAGGAATTTGAAAAAAAAAACATATTTGAAAGAAAAATTATGAATGAAGCGAGAGGAATAAAGATACAGAGAACTCAACAAATACCTAAAGATTTCATATTAATCTCTCAGAATACTTTTTTTTCTTGAGCAATAATAAAGTGATAATTATTTTGTGATTATTTTCATAAATAAGAATCTCGCAAAGGTTTAATATGGTCGTAGCAAATTATTAAATTTATCGAATAACATAAGCAGAGGTAAGGTAAGTTGAATTTAGTACCGAGGGGGTAATTGCGTTTCTTTTGTGATTCGATTATATCCGGCATTCGATAATGGGCATTCCTAGTACATACAAAGGTAACAAACACATCATCACGAATAACGCACAAAATGCACCGAACTGTCAGATCTAAACAACTTTTAGATCAGTTGTTGCGGGTAATAACTTTCGAAATTGCGTAATTTGCACACACGCCATACTTGCAAATGCGGTTTGCCGCAAAACTGTGAGATTATTCGTGAAGCAAACGCAGAAATAACAAATACAAAGGTAGGCAGCACAAAAAGAAAAGTGTTCGGGTTTCCCACGGACGCCGGACGAGACGTGAGACTCCGACGGAACGCGGCCGGTAACTAGCTGGTAGATTGCGAATGGAAATTGAAACATCTTGTTGATTGCTCACCGGATTAGCGGTTCTCAAATGTTTTTTTCCGAACAACACTATTATCTAAATTTATCGTAATAGAAAGTTAAAAGAAATTGAAAATGGAATATCATAAAATTCAAAATTAAAAAAATAATATATTAATTTCAAATGAATTGTTAAAATATTTTAAATATCATAAGCTTTTCTGCTCTCACAAATTTAAAATATTTATTTTTTTAACACTATACAGGAATATAGGAATTGTGGATAGGTATAAAGAGAGTGCCTTGAGAATTAAAACGAAGAGGTAAACCATGAACTGATAAGCGTTGAAATTTTTAACGCAGGTATATAGGAGAGTTAGGACTTAGTTTAGGTATTAGTAGTGGAAGTAGTAAAACTTTATTAGTTTATTGAATAAAAAAATCAGGAACACTAGTTTGATATTCGTTGTCTCAATACATAATAAATCGTTGACTAATTTGTCAAAATAATTATTGTAATAATATTGTGTTTCATGTTATATTAAAGAATGACTGTACGAGTATACCCACAATGATACATACATATAATATATAATGTAATATGCTAATGATGTTCTCAATATTGTAAGCTGATACCTATTCCGATTATTGATTCTAATTTGTATCAATTAATATGATTGAAATAAATATGTTTATTGACTTTGACACTGAAACGACACGCAGTTTAACCTTCCATGGAAAACGCTAACCATTTAAAAAGATAAATTTGCACATTTTTTTTATATATGGAAAAAATAAAACAAAAAACGTTTTTATGAATAACCCAAACATTTCGGCGTATGTATAGCCTGTGAGCTCGCCAATACATGACAGATGACATTAACATAACCATAGAAAAACATAGCAGTTAAGCTCTCAGAAGTAAAGCAACGTGAATGCAGCAATGCTTGAACTACATGTCAATAATATTCTAATAATAAATAATATTATTTGGCCATACGGAACTTTAAAGCACACCTTGGTTTAATTACTAATAGTATTTTATCGGTAAGGTAGGTGTATTTTAAAAAAATGTTGCGTACCTGAAAAAAGCACAAATAATTATGTTTTTGTAAATGATGTCAGTAGCGACACTCAGAGAGTGGCTTTGTGACGTTTTGACATTTTTTATAAGAAATTCATGGCGTAGCCGAAATACTGTTATAAAAACGAGGATATTTTTGTTGATTGACGTTAGCAGGCGCTACCCAGGGACGACTTTGTGACGTGAGAAATTATTTTAAAAAAGAGATTCATGGCGTAGCCGAAATATTGTAATTAAAACGAGGATGTTTTTGTTGATTGACGTTAGCAGGCGCTACCCAGGGGCGACTTTGTGACGTGAGAAATTATTTTAAAAAAGAGATTTATGGCGTAGCCGAAATATTGTAATTAAAACGAGGATGTTTTTGTTGATTGACGTTAGCAGGCGCTACCCAGGGGCGACTTCATGACGTGATGAAATTATTAATTTAAATATTTTTTTTCATTTTACATAGCGTAGCCGAGATAAGAAATTGCGTGGTGTTTCGAAATTTAACCGTGTAGGTAGCCGCCTAGTAACAATATTATTTTTGTATTTGTATAACTCCTGTTTTATAATGTTTATGTATTTATCGCTATAAGAATTAAACTAAAGATAGTTTTTACTTTTAATCGCTATCCGTTTTTTAAATTATGTTTGTAACACTCAGTAATATTTATTTTTCAAGTATTCAATGTTATTTTTGCATTTTAATTAATATTGTTAATATAAAGCGTATTTTTATTTATTCGAATTTACTAGACTGTTTTTATTACAAAAAATAAAAATGCATATTTCTCTATGTATTTTTCTGTTATAAACAATCTATTAAAATAATACACATCAAATTTCCATTGTCTGTTGATTTTATTTGCAATCTTCTTTTTTTTCGATGGTTAAAACTCTAGGAAATTCAAAGACAATAAAATTTTTACTGTCATATATTGGCGAGCTCACACGCTATACATAGCCCAACATTTCAATTTTGGGGGCCATTTTTAACGAGTTGTGAATAAATAACTATTAGAAAATAGAAATAAATATGTCATAGATCGGGCGCGAATCGCGGGGGTGCGATTATGGATGTAAAATTACGTAATTTTAACAAAAGGCGCGGGAATTTTTGGTAAAAAACGAACATGATGTACTAATTTTTATTTTGCGAAGATATACCAAATACGAGTAGCTTTGTGAACACGTTACATGACAGTGAAAACCAGGTTTAGATCCATCGGGTGATTGTCGAGATTTATTATTATGGGACGTTCAAGGTCATTCAGTATGTACTTTTTAAACTTTTATTGATAAAAAAGGTTATTATGTTTTGAAACTTAATAGGGTTCTTAGTAAAACCTTGAGTTTGTGACCTTGAGCGACCACGGCTCATGGCGCGATTTTGAAAAAAATGGTGCTTAAAATCAGGTTTTTGAGTACAATTACGTCCACGTAGATTTATAAAAAAATATATACGAATGTCTGAAAAAATAAATTTACTTGAAAACCGTAGGAACTTTTTTTTCGTAGGACCAATGCTTTCCACGATACACGTTTGAACGTCGAATAGGGTTTATCAAAATAGCGGAAAAGTGGTATTTGCACTTTAACCATTAATTGATAGTTGACCAACCTTAAGTCATTATCATCGTCATCATGCCATGTCTGCTACCTAGTTCGAGCATATGGTGTTCACAAAGATTCTCCGGGCATCTCGGTAGGCTGGACGCACTACGGCTAGTTGGACGTACTCAAACATTGTTATAACGAATTACATTAAAAATTATACGTTACCTATTACAATAAGCGAACAAAATTAAATTGGAAAACGAAAATAAATATAAACAGATGATACAAAATACACTTGTTTACGAAGAGATAACCAAATATATGTCTATATATTTTTGTATTTATTAAAATTTTATTTATACGAATACATACAAATTACAAAAAATAGAATAACTAACGTAAATTTTTAGTAAAAAGTGAGATTCTAGACACTATGAAGACTTGAAATCAATTAAAATCATACTGCAAACACAATATCTCGTAAAGCAATTAAATAAAAAAATATTTAAAAATAAAGTCAAATAAAATTTTAAAAAAATAATTAAAAATTAAAATAAAAGAAAACAAATTAAAATAAAATAAAACAAAATAAAGTCAAATAAAATAAAATAAAATAATCATCAGCTTTACCTTTCTGCACCTAATGGTGCATAGGGCACTGCATCGGAACGCCAATTGCAGCGTATCCGGATTATTTTTGTTACATTAAGGTAAGATGATCAGTCTTACGCTTCAGGTACCAGTCCAGGGACTATGAAATATTCTAGTGTGAAAACACCCTTTTAAATCAATATTTCATATCAACCATGTCGGGAATCGAACCCGAGACCCCTTGAGTGGTAGGCAGACGCGCTGACCATTACACCACGAGGCCGACAAAAAATAAATGAAATAAAATTAAATTACAGGATCAAATGAGAACGAAAATCGATAAAATTTCCCAATTGCCAAATGGTTTTGGGAAGGCAACTAAATGAGTATTTTGTCCATAGCAAAGGATTTTATTTAGAAAAGGATCAAATTATGGGAATTCGTTTCGTGATGTGAATACAAGTTTTAAACATGGGACGTGACGTGTTACTTATACTCATAGATACGAGTCGTCCAAATTTTTTTATGAAAAGTCGATTTACAGCTGAACTGAAATCGACATTTAATTAGGAGTTCATTTACGCACCACTTTCGTTATTATTTCCCTTTCGTTCCAGATGGCGTGGTTTACACTATTCGTAAAAGATAATGATAGTAAACCTCGTGTGATTGAAAAAACAAAGGTATTTCAAATTGTGAAAGTCCCCGTAAATACAGTTCTGTGTGTGAAATAAAACCAGAATCCTGAATGAGCATTTTTCACTACGGCTAGGTGAAAATCGTATTCTTAAATAGAGTGCACCCCTGTTGATAAGAAGAGCAGACCTACTCTCGGGCCATAATTTATTTTATTTTATTTGGGATTTTACAGCTATTACAGCTATTACAAGAAGTAAAAATACATTAACAATACTACAGCCAATTAAAAAAATCTTCTGAAAGTAAATTCAAGTGAAGATCCATCTTGTGGTTGGTAAGATCCGAACTAACAGTGCCTGAGTTCGAGTTCGGTTTCCGGCAAGGTTGAGATGAAATAAATAGGTATTTAAAAATAATATGTTCCATAGTAATATTTATCGGTCGAATGGTAAGACTGATCAACTTGCCTTCATGAATCAAATTTTTAAAGTACTCTGCAACTGGACTACCAATGCAGTTACCTTTGCGCTACAAGTAGCGCAAAGGTAACTGCATTATTATTTATTTATTAACGAAGTTATTTTTTATACGACTCAAGAGTCGTATAAAAAAACGGTGATTATGAAAAGGGCAACACGTTTATTTAAAAATGTAAAACATTCGGTGTTAACACAAGTTGTGCCCGTTTTTTTTCTAATCGGAAATTCGCGAGTTGGTTTAGTAGTTTTATTTTATCAATTGAACATGAACAAAAGGCGGTGTAGAAATGCTCTCATTCGTTTACTTGACATTCCATTTTAAAGGTTTTTAATCATATAATGAACTGTTATATCTTCTCTTAAAAGTTACTTAAAAGAACGTCAACATTTAGTGAAACTTATTAATACTTTAATTAACCTATCACAACACTCTATCGTTGGTTGATTTAGAAGAACTTGTGACGTCATTTGATTAATTTTTTTCGTCAATCATCTGCGTGACACGTTTGGCGACATTATTTTCAGAAATAATTTCGTTAATTATTGGCTTATAAAAATTATTGGCTTTTAAAAAATAGAGTTCAAACTGTCAGTAGGGTCGCAGTGAGTCATATTTTTCTGAAGGGTGTGATTCTATAAAATACTGAAAACACCCAGTTGCATTCCACCGGCAACACTACTGACTAGTCCAACTCGTTAACGTCCACGTCGCGAAATCCGGGCAGTGGAATTACACTCATAACGGTGTGATCACAGCGGATAACGAGAGGATGAAAGTCAAGTTTCTGGCGCCTCCAAACTAGAACCAACCAGCTAAGGGAAGGTAACCCCGACAGAAAAATCCACCAGAAAAAGCAACGGGAAACCACTCTGGTCATCTTTTCTCAGGAATCTCCACGACAAGTACAACCAATAAGCAGTTGTCCTGGCTGCGGAACATAAGAGTAGCGCAAGACCGAGATGCTTTCGCTATAGTGATCGCCAACGTCGGGGAGACCTGACAAGGCACCGCAAAAAGAAGATTGGCCATCACAATTCTGTGAGTTGAAGCCATTGGATAATTGCTTATGTGGCATATTTATTCCATGGTCTGTGGAAATAATTTGACAACTCTTCAAGCATTTGAAACCAATATAATACCATCATTCCGAAAATAACGCTTGATTTGTTGGAAAAAGTGGTAAATTGGACTACCAGAATGCGCTAGGTAACTGCCGGTCGCGAAGGATGTTTGTATCAGAAATAATTTTAAAAAAAAAGTAAATTCCTCAGAGTAATAATGCGTAACCTAGAGAGAAGTCCTAACACTATGTTTCATAGAAAGCAAGCGATGTTGGTTTGTTGGTTAGCAACCAATTGATGGCCATTTTGTTTTATTTCACAACATAAACATAACGGTTCGATCGAATGCTTTTGTAGCTGTGCTTGGCTTTGTTTGTAACTTGGATATTTACGTTATAATAAATAAAAATCGACTATGGTGAATTGCAGTATGTTTGGTTGCAGCAGTAGGAGCGTCAAAGGTGTTAAATAAGTCAGTTTTCACAGGTAATTGATTCCAAATATTTTCCCAGGATTAACAATGATTTTTGGCATTTATTGTCCCGACACGTGTATGATGTTGCTTAAAAACTTTCCTTCTATCCACATATTTACTTCAGATACTATTTTTTCTCAATTTAGGAGATAAATTTGTGAACCAAAGTATGTTAACTGTTGATAATGACAGTTGATTATGGGCAATATGTCAGGGCTGCACTAGGCATCCATATAAAGTTTGAGTTTTTATCGAGAAGTGGTCAATTAAAATTTTACTCGAAAATAGCAACGTTAACATTGAAATCATGTGTCCAAATTTCAGGCCACTACGACTCGCCATTTCGGAGATGTGACGGACAAACAAACAAACTCAACACAGGACTTTGGTTCAATGGAGTTGGGATTTATGTATCAATAAATATAATATAAATATATTATAAATAAAATGAATAAATAAATCAAAAAATTAACACAAACATGTATTTTCAGTTTTATAAAATAAATATAGGCGAATTATAGAAAAATAGATTGGAATAACCCTGCAATGATAAATACACAGGTACATATTTAAAAGTAATTACAATGCAAATTAAAATCAATTTGGCAATTCTCATGAGAACGGCCTATTGTTTTGCTGCGAACTGTAGCTAACTTAATACCCAATAGTCATAGAATGGTTTTCCTACGTTTGGGCTCCTCTCTAGGTTACGCATTATTACTCTGAGGTATATTCACTATTTTGAACAAAATAAAAACAAACTCATTCCATCTAATGTTTGCTTCTTAATTTCAATTTAAACGCTTCAAAATCGCGCTTAAAAAAACTTTCGGGACAGTGAAAATCTCGTTTGATGAATGGGGTGCAATACTTTAAATCACTAGTCTAATAAAAGTCAACCCTTTCTACGGAAGATCTCACTCGTTTTACGCCTTCTCAATTTATTCCTCGACAGTTTTATATTAAAGTTTAAGACAAACTTGTATTATATTGCGACTACGGAAGGAGGTCCCAACAGAATGCCCGTACGAGGTTTTCGCGTAACCTAAACTACTTAATACCGAGAACGCGTACGATGTTTGCTTGGAGACACTTTTCATATATAGCTCCAAGAGTGTTCAACGTCTTGGATGAACATATTAAGTTCTCCAAAACAACGTCTATATTTAAGATGAAGATCCATAACTGGATTGTATCGAGGGGTAGAGACCACTGTATGAGATTGCTTCGGGAATAAATGCATAACATCGCTGCTGTTTTCATTATTATCCATATACGTATATCGTATATGTGTATGTCATCACTGTCATACGTATTATTATATAACTTTTGATTCCATTTTCGACATGCATTATAAATTTGTATTATTTTTATTTTTCTATTATTATTTGTATATTTTGTATATTGTTTTAATATGTAAATAAATATTTTTGATTCTTGATTTATATATCGAAGAGTCCCGACTTAACACGGAATTTTCTAACAAGTCGGGACATAAAAAAACATATAATTGTGGCTATGTAAAATTGTGTATTTTGTGCATTAAATAAAAAAAAAAATAATAGTAAAAAAAATGATAGTGTTGTAGTAAAAATGCTCTCTAGGGATTGAGTACGTTCTAACACGAAACGTGTACTTACATATTTATGAATTGAAAATGCCTAGATATTATCACTAAACTCACAATATAACGCACGTGTTGACATTTTATCGGGTATTTTTAAGCTTTAGAGTTGGAAGCAAACAGTAGTTAGAATGAAATAGTTTTTATTGTGTTTAAAATACTGACACATATTAAAAAAAAAATGATACCCCACAAAAATGTCTTTTGCGACTAGCTTTTATATAACGCATTTTGTAGGTCCAATTTTTGCCCGTTTTTTAAAGGCAATTATGTGTTAACGTAAGTAAATCTTAGTACCGACTTTTTGTGTCTACCCGTTTCAAGACTTGCCCGTCTCTTCGTCAGGACACTCACTACACCAACATGGATATACTAATATACACTTTCATCTTTACCGTCACCGTTGTATACTAGTAAATAGTATTTACGAAAAAAATCATAAATTACATGCATAGTTAAAAATAATGCAAACACCACCATATCCAAACATGCACTAAAATTAAGATAAAGATTATATTTTTGAATTCCGAAAGTAAATTGAATTTTTTGGTTGATAAATTTTAGAAAAGAGTTTAACTGGCGTTTTGTCCCAGTCCAAATGCAAAAAATGTCATCGACATATCTCTTCCAAAGTTATGAAGAATATCTGAAGATTTTTAAACAAGACAAATTTGGATTCTATAAATTTATATTTAGATGTCATTTTCTGTATTTGGATTGTGACAGAATGCAAGTTAACGCGTTTTAAAAAAAAAATATCAATACTTTCAACGAAAAAATAAAATTTACTTGAGAAATTCAAAAGGATAATCATTTAAACATCATTAACCTAATTTCAATGCATGTTCGGACATGGTGGTGTTTGCATCCCCTTTAACTCTCCATGTTATTTATGTATTTTTTCGTAAATGCGATGTACACTACGGTGCTGGTAAAGTTGAAAGCGGATTTTAGTATTTTCATGTTGGTGTAGTGAGTTTCCTGACGAAGAGACGGGTACGTGTTGAAACCAGTAGACATGAAAAGTCAGTAAATGGTTAAATAATAATAATTACTAATATTAATTAAAATGTTTGACTACAAAGTTAATGCTTTGAAAAAAAATATTAAGCGTGTTTCATGAGCTTTAAATGTTTTTAAAGTTATTGGTTTGTTAAAGTTTGACTGCTGCAATACGACAGTTATTGAAAAAAGAATAGTCAAAAACAATTTTTTTGGAATTAAAAAAGAATATTAAATAAAAATTGGTGTTTATAATATAAAGTATAAACAGGCAAGAAAAACAATTTGACATGTAAAATTGTAAGGAAATATGTATTCATAGCAGCTGTTTCCCTAGACCATGGACTTAACGCAGCAACATCGAAAATAATCTAATCTCGTCATATTATAGGATGGTAAAGTCTCATTAACATAATTATTCATTTTTAGAAATAATGTTGCTGGCAAACTTGTCACGCGCAGTAAATTCATGATTTCATGAAGAGCTTTGTACGTTTGAGAAATTGAATTATTTTTAGGGTAAATTTTCACAATTTGCAAGCGTTCGAGTGCAAGTCGTATCACGATTGATTATAGTATTGTAACAAAACACAAATGTAAAAAAAAACTGCCATCATTAGTTTGACAGGAGACAGTATTATCAAGTGAAAGTTTAATCGCGATAAAAAACACCCCTTGTATAGCATGTCGCTATGCTAAGCCGACATTTTTAATGAAATAGAACGAACCCATTCCCAAATGAATAAAAAACTTCTTTCCGACTTTAGGACTAGTGATGAATTGAATTTAAATAAGAAATGAGCAACAAACGACTCATATTTAATTAATTTCTGCTCCTTTTTAAATAAACCATGCGTGGTAAGCTTTCTCGAGTCCGGGCGAAATAAAAAAATACAATTCTGAGTTAAAAATAGAACAAAAATACTGGGCGAGAGATTTCAACTAAAATGCGGCAATCCTTAAAAAGGAAATCGGGTCGTGGTCCCGTAGCGCTAGTCTCGGATTCACAAATCAAAGGTCGGTGGTTCGAATTCCATTCTACTCCAACTTGATTTCTATTTTCTAATAGGGAGTTATTTACAACTCGTTGAAAATAGCCCTCAAAATTGAATATTTGGGTAAATTATAAAAACGCAAATAATAAAAAAAAGATATTTAAAGCATATGTTTACTATACCCGAGGTTATGGATTGGATTACCGGCAAGATCAACGTAAAATATTGGTTTAATAGGTGATTTTAAAACATTAAATTATGAATCTCATGTTCCTGACTGAATTCTATTGTACCTAAATAAACGTATGAAAATATAGATGTATGAAAAAAAAGAAAGAAAATGTATTCCTCGGCACCCAATTCTTCAGTGAGGAATACATTTTAACCAAATTGGGTACATTTTTATCAAAGAAATACTTGATAAATATTTTTTTAAACACAGGTACTCACCGCTTCCTTGTCCTCTTGAGTTCGCGGCCATAACGTCGCCGTGAGAATAATCTCCCCCATATCCTGCGTCTGTCCTTGCTTGTTGGGGTCCTGTAGACACAGCACAAGGTCTTGGGGTCTTCCTAGATCTAGCGCCGTTAAGTCCAGGTAGCAGGATCCCATGAAGTCGTCTTGGAGACCCCAGTCATAGTCGAAAACCTAAATAGTGGTAAAAGATTAGCCAGAGCAAGTGAGTGTCGTTTATTTCCAAGTTACTTAAGATGTAAAAGTAATTACAGATTAAGTTGGGAAGACTTTTAGATTATATCAAAGGATATTTCTTAAAATAAACTAAGCTTTTTTTACGAATGCGAAATAATGACAAAATTCCAATTATGACAAAATTCCATTTCTAAACCCATAAATAGCTAAATGTAGATATGCAAAGCACTAGGAATGACTTTATTCGTAGAATAAGGAAGAGAAAAGACTTGGTAAAGGAATACAATATTCTAAAATAGTCTTTTAAATGCCTCTTGAAAGATAAACTGAATCCGAACACCCCGAAGGCTAAGTTTTTCTGAATAATTCCATGTCAATTTCTGAAAAACTTCCTTTACAGCAGAGTGATTTCAGAATATAATAACTTGCCAAATATGGTTGTTTATTCTACTATAGTAACCTAACTTAAATCGCTATGATCGATTCATTAAGAAAATGTACAATAGAAATATTAATATTTGCTAGATGTAGGCACACCAACAAAGGTTGCTTACTTTTATTCCAATAATAATGATTTTTTATGATTCTTAAAAAAGAAAGTATGAAGACATGCATAGAAAAAATACTAAAACTTAGTCACACGTCTGGAAGAGACAACATACCACTCTGAAATTTAAAGGAACGATAAAAAAAACAGCGTGGAAAAGGACTGAATTGAGATAACAAATATTATCCCAGGACATACGAGTACAAGAGAAGTAGACTTACTATGAGAAAGGAGATTGAAGCAGGGTTAAAGAGAGCAGAAACTAGAAAATAACGGTAAGATAGGTGATAATTGAAAACGAGAACCAATCAAATCCTGGGACATACAAGAGAGGAAGTAATACAGTGTGGAAGATGACTGGAGTAAAGGGACGCCTGAAGGAGAACAAATCCTGCCGTGGTACTACAGAAAAGTGGTTCGGATCGGAAGTTGAAAAATATGGTTGGAGACAGGAGCCGATGAAGTGCACGCCTGGAGAGGGACAAACCCACACAGAGATTCAACGTCGAGGAGAAGAAAAATGATTCCATGGGCAGGAAATGATTAAATATTCTAGCTGCTGTCTTCAATAATATAATTTAATTGCAGATCTTTAGAATTAGATAGGTTACGAGTATTAAATGATATGTATGTATTATTAACTCTTAAAAGACTGTGCTAAAAAATCCCCGCGGAAACGGTACTGTAACATTGTGTGAGATTAAAAAAATACGGTATATTTTGAAATGAAGGTATTTAAAAATAAAAGTTGAACATATGGGTATTAGAAGCAAACTTAAAAATCTCCATTGAAGGAGTTACTGAGATATTATTTGCTAAAGACTTTGAAAAAAGAATTGTGAGATTTCTAATTATGCTCACCAACTCAATGGAAAATGCTAAGTTTGCGATGTCAAGAAGAATAACTAACATCTGTTTTGGCAAGATTTGGAGACGGTTTCAAATTACGCTATTATTTAGGTAGGTAGGTTTTTATGTATAGTTTAGTTTGGAATTAATAACTAATTTTCCGTTTTTGGTAGAGATTTATAAATCTTATAAGTTTGCTTCTAACATCCTCATATGTACTACTATATGTTGCCGCCAAATAGTTAAACCAGTAATTCAATTGGACAGCTAGGCTATTCATTAAATGCCAGAATTCAATTGAATGGCTGAACGTAGCTTAGACTCTGTAATTTTAAAACAACAATAAAAATTGTTTCTAGTTTAATTTATTTTGTTATCTAAAGTTAGGTTAGGCAAGGTTAGGAGGTTGGGTTAGATTAAATAATATTTTATTTTTATTTTAGCTGATTCAATCCAACGCATCCTTACATAACACGGCGGCTTTTGGTTCAGCCGTTTGCAAAGGGATAGCTTTTAACCAGCCAACACGTTGAATGTTGAGCTATCTTAATTCATTCAGCGAAAGGCGTAACCATTCAATTGAATGCCGGCATTAAATGAACAGCCTAGCCGTTCGATTGAGTGGCTGATTGAACGATTTAAAGGTGACATATAAACATTCTAAAGTCCAAAAACAAAAAAAAATTAGGCCTGTTAAAGCAAAATAAAACTTCATTATTAAAAAAAAAGAAATATATTTTTTTTATTAAATAAATATTATATTTTAGGGCCTTTTTCAACAAGTTGTAAATAACTCTGTATTAGAAAATGGAAATAAGGTTGGCGTAGAGTGGGATTCGAACCACGGACCATTGGTCCGTGAGTCCGAGACACTGGCCACAGGACCATAACCCGATTTTAAACAAATATATATATATGAAGTCTTTTATTCAATGTGGACTTCAGAGTAAAAATAAATAGAAATTTTAAACCTCAATAAAAACGGCATTCTAATTTGATTAGTATTATTATTTTCAGTTTTTTTCTTTATTTCGTATTATTTTTTTTTCTCATGTATTTTCGAAATCATAAAATTAATATATAACTATGAAAATGCTCAAATGCTAAGCATATTTTTAAGCATGTCGATAGTAATATGTGATTGAGCTAAAAGCCGCTTTCATACAAAAAACTGTAATAATCACCTTCTGAAAATTTAATGATGTCAATATGTCATGAAAATGAATGTCACCTCATTCATTTAGAGTATTTATATTAGATTTAACTGTCAAAAAAACATTTAATCTGGTCAAATATATAAGAAAGCCCTTTAGGTACTCCAGCGTCAAGTTATTTGAGGAGTTTGAGATCTTAGATATAGAGCAATTATATATATTTTTAGAATAATAATATTTGTGGAAGTAAATTGTTCTATCAAATCCCAAAAGGAACACTCCCACACTACCAGAAGTCAGACTGGAGGATGGGTCATGGGGTCTGTCACAAACTCTAAATTCGGGCAACGAAATTTCTGGTTTCTGGGCCACAAAATATTTAATATGTTACCCAAAGATTGCAAAACCATCACCCGGATTCAATTTAATAAATTTGTAGAAGAATGGTTACTGGGGTTAGGTCGAGAAAAAGCGGAAAATTTACTCAAAATACATTCCTAAATAATAAATTAATATTGTACAACTGTTTAGTAAATTAACAAGTAGGTAGTAATGTAATTGATTATTTTTTGCATAAAAATGTCTGCCTTAAAACAGGTTGTACCTAGTTAGGCAGACTAGACATGATCCAGAGAAATCTATTACCTAAGTGTGTATGTAGTAGATAAAGTAATTGTTATTTTTGTTAATAAACTATGATTATTATTATTATCATTAAATTTTTTTTTGTATTATAAAAAAATGAATGCATGCATTATTTATCATTTGGCAAAGTAAAAAACATTTCAACTATTGGGTAGATTTGATTATTCACTCGTTTCACAAAAGTGCTAATATTTCAGTTTCACTTTTCTATGGCTGGCTGCTTTCTGAATAACTACGTTTAATTCACAATCAAGAGCCCTAGAGATTAACTCTTGTGTGGCTGTGATGTCACACTGGTCGACATAGGACACAAGACTGGATATATCTCTCTAATTTAAAAAAATGATAAATTCGTTTTTTTTTCAATCTGCAAATGGACATTTTCATATCCGATTTGGAAAGTAAAATTTGCATAACTATGCTAAATGTCAATACAAAAAATATTTATCCGTGCTACGCGAAGAATGAATGTCCGCTAATTCAGCAGCACATCTATACAGATACCGTATACAAGAGAGAGCATGGAGATAGAAGTCATAATAATGAAGACAGAGACGCTGTTCTGCGGCGGGTATTGTCTAAAACAGAATCAGTCTTCAGTCAGTTGATGACAGTGATGGGGGACGCATGCGCGTAACATGAGCGGCGTATTTGTGATTTTTAATTTATGTTGCTATAACAGGGCAAAATTAAATGTTTATTCGCATAAATGAGGAACTTCAGCCCTACGGGAAATTAGATACAAAAAATGTTTTCTTGCGCGTGGTAAAAATTAGAGCATGAAATTGTACAGTAAAATTTCTTAAAAATGTACGAAAAAAAATCAAAATATTTTAATAAAAACGCACTACTTTGAATGACGTCACTGGTTCATATGAAGCATCCAATGATATGAGAGCATTGAAGGATATCCGGTTTGGTCACCGTAAACGAACCAATCGGAAGAGCTGTCATAGAACAACCTCTGACGTCGCACACGGAGTTATTTCAGAAACACAAAACTTTAAAAAATCATATCGCTGATAATACGATATATAAAAATAATTTTTAAAAAAACTGGCTTAGTTTAATATTCTATTAACAAATAAAAAAATTAAAAAAGAAACTGAACTTCCTCATTATGGAAAAGGAATTATTAAATATTATGTCTCCATTTTTTTTTTTTAATGTCTGAACTTTAGAATATTCCATCTTTTACTAGTGGTAACACGATGTTACATCACCGCGCGCAAAGGGATTATTTAGCACAGTCTTTTAAGAGTTAAACAAATTATAATAAACAATAATTACCTTGATATGAATCGGTTGGAAGGGGTCTTCAATAGGCACCATGAAGCTCTCGTCCCACACAGGGTTGAGGTCTCTGTACACCGTCTTGGACTTGTGGAGCATCCGCCCCGCCGCCTTGAACTTCACGTAAGGGTCGCTCGTACCTGCCGATAGGGCTGAACATTGCATCGGACACGCGACGGCCGTGCAACAAGCCATTAATATTTTGGTGTGGTTAGTCTGGTCTGGATGTTGGTGTAATGATGATGAGGGATGTTGTGTGATATAAAGCAGATCTCAGTGATTATTTTTGGTCATAAATTCTATAAATGCCCAGATTTTAATAACTTCCCTAACAAAACTTTCATATCTTTCCAGTGCCTCGATTATGAAATTTATCTGTATATATCGAGACGGTGTACTTAACTTCTGTACTATCTATATCTTACCTCGGTATGTTCTACTTACTTGACATATCGACATCATATGATCGAAACAAGCTAATGGAATGACCGCAAACGATTAGTCCGCGATCCTTAGCCCATTAACATTAAAAATAGTTCTCATTTAAAGTTTAAATAGGCTTCTGTAATGAAAAGTGCTCACTTCAAAGCGATTATAAACTCCAATAAATTCCAATTCAAGCAAAAAATGCTCGCTTGAACATGAATTTTGTATGACTTTTAGAAATCACCTAGACGGTAAGCGTAACGATCGTCTGTTTGTATCTATCGATCGACTACAAAACCGGCTCCTTTAACGTCTCGATATAACACTCGAAAAGATAGTATAGCATGGAAAAAATTAAATAACTAATTATTTTTTTTTGGGTCGTAACTTTCTAACGTCTAGATACTCTTATTTGTTAATAGGACAGAATCTAGCGACATTATTTTCACATCTAGGCGTTCGTTTTATTAAAGTGACAGTTATGTCGGAATTTAATTCGACTTTAAAATTTACTTATTTCTATCTCATATTTTTAATATGCTTTTAAGAAACAAAGTGCCAACCTCGAAACGACTAAAAATTTTAATAAATCATAATTAAAACTTGATGGTGGGGGGATCGGTAGTGTATCTTTGTAGTCGGTCGGGAGGATTTTATCTTCAACTATGACGTCATACTGAAGCTATGTAATTTTAGAGCGTAGATATGTGTACCGTGACGTACGCTTCCCCTTGTTTCATATCGATGTACCTACCGATGTTTATAATCGCTAGAGGGAATTTATCTTCAACTAAACCGTCAAGGTGAAGGTATGACGTCTTTTCTTCCCATCATAATCGAGGCCCGGATCTCTTTATATTCAGATGAATGTACTGACTATGAGTATTTGATTGATCACAAATTAACAACAATGCTGAAAAGGGTACAATAAAAGCTTGTACGTGTTAAAGCCCTCTGAGTCGAAAAAAATACGTGGGTGGCAGTGGTAGGTCAAATTAGACTCACTTTTTATAAAGTGCCTCTTAGGCTCTTCGGTATTTAATTAAAAAAAAAAAAAAATTATAAATTGATCTCTGATTTAACAAGAGACGAGTCGTAGAAATTTTTTAGATTTTTTGCGATTTTGTCAAATTATGTTCCAAAATACCCAAGCGCAAAGATCAATACACATAATCAATATTTATTAATATTTCTGGGTCAAATCTGATCCCTTTCCGGAAGGCATAAGTTAATGTTCCTTAGTTATTGGTTTAATTCGTTATTTATTGGAAACTGTTTCTCGGTTTGATTGTAAAAAAGGTATTTATTTTCGCGTTTTTTTAAAAATGTGTACTAAACCGGCCGAACCCAGCAATGCTTTGCAATTGCTAGGTTTGAGTTAAAACTCGTACACAGATTAAATGTATCGTATTTAGTTAAAATAAGATATGTACATTAGGGTGGGTCGATATTTTTTTTTTCCGAATTTTGAAATGAAAGGGGTCTAAAAAGTTGCCTCTTGGATTACTCGGGATGCAAAAAATATATAAAAAAATATTTGATACTACTTTTGGCCCTCAACTAGAGCTTGAAGTTTTCGAAAAAGTCGTTTTTTTGCTCTAAGCCGGCTGTCATTTCGAATTTGAGTAAATAAATCAGTCCAATTAAAATTTATAATGTACATTAAACCTTATTAAATAAGCATCTAAAGACGTGAGTTGCACTTTGTTTCGTAATAAATAGGTGGCATTGTTTTAATGGGCCATTGTTTTCGTCAACATTATTCAGGCGCTCGACGGAATCAGTTCCGCGGAGTGTAAACTTTTTGCATTCCAGTAGTTTTAAAGCGTGTTTGAATTTGTAATGTAATTAAGTTATTTATTTACTGACAAAAAATAATTTTATCAATATAGATAATTAACAAAATGTTCAGACAGTGACAAACTTCAAACCTCGGTTGAGGGCCAAAAGTAGTATGGAATATTTTTTTTAATAATTTTTACGTTCAATGTGATTTAAAATGCAACTTTTTAGACCCCTTTCACTTTGATGTCTAAAAAAATGAAAAACCTGATACATCATCAGCCCACTCTAATGTACATATTATACATTATTCTTTTTGTGTTCCGGATTACATTAATTGTGAGCATATGCGGTGACAGGGATTTTCGATAAATATACTGAGTATTTGAAGATTGTTTTTACGTTACTGTCTTAAAGATAACTCCCAGATACTAAGCGAAAAGACTACTGCACACCGGATTGATAATGCATAGCTAAAATCAACACAATCGAGGTCTCGAATACCCGATTTCGGCACCCTAAAACTGAACAAATTTTGTTTAAAAAACATATTTTCGTTCTTACGATTGACCCAAATATTTCAATTTTGGGGCAATTTTCATCGAATTGAAAATAACTTACTTCTAAATGAGAATCGATTCGGGGTCGAGTGGGGTTCGAACCTCGGACCTCTGATCCCTGAGATTGCAACACTAGTCACGACCCGATTCTTCAGAAAGTTTCCGACTTTTTAAAGTTGAACCCTGCACAAATTACTCCAACTCGCTTACACGGTAAACGTTGAAAAACAGAGCTACCCCGGAAACTGTTGCCGGTTGCCACAATAACATAACAACCTTTGAGTAATAATACGTCACCGGCTAATAAAGTCTCCCTTACGGAC
The DNA here is from genome assembly GCF_059751315.1 of Micrasema longulum. NCBI lineage: Eukaryota > Metazoa > Arthropoda > Insecta > Trichoptera > Brachycentridae > Micrasema > Micrasema longulum. Next base: position 656,333 of record NW_028277326.1, read on the forward strand.
ATAAACCATTTTATGATTATCAACTACGAAGTTAACCACGTTTTACAGAAATAAAATGGGCAGTATGTACTCAAGTCGAGAATTGCAAGCGCAAACCGAAACCGTTTGTTAAACGTTTGTTGTTCAACGAAAAACCAAACCGAAAATTTGGAACGCTTTTGTCCTATGCAATAGACCTAAATGGCTTTTCTTTAAGCGGGAGCGAGTTACAACTCTTGGAAAACCACGCTTTAATTTGTTGGCTATCGCAAATAAGTGGTCACATAAACCTGTGACGTTGCAAAGCAGTTAATTAAAAAAAACAAATTGTAATTTTGCTAAATGCTTTAATTATTACCACGTGTAAAAAAAGATTTTTTATACACTATTTCTCGTAGTACTGATGTTCTTCATTACAGTATTTTATTATCATAGTATTGTCAATTTGTAGTAGTTTTGCGTCTACATTTAGTAAATAATTTGATTGCAATTTTAAGAGATAGAAGTAAAGGAACATTTGATATTGAAAAACGGATTAAAACCATCTCGGAAACATAAACCCTTTATGTTTTAAAACATCTGTTGTCTTGAGAGTAATAAATTTTACCAAAGACATACGAGAATAAAGAGCCTTTCGCATACTAAAGAGTTTACGCCATCGTCAAACGTACAATAAAATGAAAGGCATAAAACTGTGTACCTTAACTTGAAATTTATTATTTTATTTTTTACTTTCTAGTCTTTTGTAACACTTTGAGAATAGGAGAAAACGCAAGAGGTAAAAAAAATGTTAAAATGGAGATGAACACATAATATAGACAGGATACATAATAATATACAGGTGACTGCAACTGAACCTGCCACAGCAATTTCGCACATAGAAAAGGTCATTTGCTAATTATTGGATCTTACTTTCCCTAGCTAAAGTTTTATAGTTTAGGAGATATATCAATTTTTACACTTTATTGAGATTTTTCAAAAATTTGACCTTCAAACATTCAGAACTTTATTTATTATTTTAGAAATTTTTTATTATTTGTTGGTAGTCATAAACATTTGTGATCATATTACGTAGGAACTTCCCTCAAACTAGGGTTAAAAAATAAAATATTACGCTTTTTAAAAAAATACTTAAAAGGTAAAATTATGATAAAATTCCACCAAAAATAAAAAAAAAACTACGGTGTATATATTAATATTAATATCAATAATTTATTCTACTCTAAGTTAGTTCTCTAAATTATCACCCTTTTTTTAAAAAAGGGTAGTTATTTTTTAACCCTAGTTTCAGGGAAGTTTCGACGTATTTTAATCACAAATGTTTATGACTAGGTACCAACAAATAATAAAAAAATACTAAAATAATGGAAAAAAAACTTTCTGAATGCCTGAAGGTCAAATTTTGAAAAAATCTCAATAAAGTGTAAAAATTGACATACGAGTATCTCTCAAACCATAAAACTTTGGCTAAGGAAAGCGAGGTCCAATAATTAGCAAATGACCTCTTCTATATGCAATTTGCTATGGCGGGTTCGGTTCCGGTCACCTTGTATATATATATATGTATATATATAATGGAAAATGGAAAAACAAAATTGACCTTTTTTTATAAAACACTTTGTCACGAGACCACTAGAATTTATTTTGGAGTACTACTATATTGTTTCGGAAATCACAGATCTTTCCATCCACAGAAGTGCTATTCTTAATCTTCTCTCGGAGGAGAGAAGAAAGAAGTTTGGAGATTTATTTTTTGCATGCGACTACACTTTGCTTCCACACTAAAGGTTAAACGTCAAATAAATACGAACCAGTGAAATCAAACATAATGATTTTCATTAGGAACGTTATTGCGACATTAAGCACTTCCTAAATCAATTAATTAAGTTGAATTGACCAAACCGTATTCGTTTTTTCAGTTTTTTAAATAGTTTTATAATGTCGATGTAATATCAATTATAAAACTGTTTGTTTTAAGTCATTTGACGTTTAATCATCACTGTAGCCACATCTGAAGCAACGTGTAGTCACACGCAAAAAAAAAACAAATTATTTACTCTCTATTCCTTGGATAGTAATTAATTTGAAAATTTATATGCGTTTACATATTGCTCCATATATGGCCACACTTAATCAAACTTTTATTTCACGAACCCATATGATATGTCCATAGTAGTGCTCCAAAATAAATTTAAGCTCTCACAAAACAAAAAATTTCATTCAATATTTTTTTTCTGTGTAGTTTGGAATAATAACCCTTTACTATGGTTATATAAATTGTGAAATATAAAAAATGATGCGAGTGAATTATTTGTGATAGTACTGTGAATTATTAATTATATAAATAATGAAATCGGTGAAGTTTGTTTGTGTAAAAATTCATTACATACAATTTGAAGAATCTAATAACAAACATGTCTTTATAATTCAGATACCGCTAACATTCATAATACAATTCTCAATTTTACGTTTCGCTAATGTTAAATACACGTATTTTTTCAACACCGTAACATCATGCATTTAACATCAAATACTAGTTCATAAAGTAAAATAAAAAAATAAAAAATAACGTCACGCATTTTATTGTCAGATATGTATTTTTACAACTTGCTTTTGAAGTTCCTATCTATCTTCACTGAGAGAAAAAAGTTAATTACATTTTTAAAATATTAAGTAACTTATAAAATAAGAATGTATGTCTATGAGAAGCTAAATTTTAAGACATGCATTTGATGTTGCAATGTTTACTAATCTTACACGGTTCAAAAAATATTTTTGTTTAACGTGGATTAATTTAATGTTCTACTGATCTATAACATGACCATAAAAAGTTCTAATCAAACAACAGAGGTTTGTTATGTGATTTTTAATATATACTTTTAGATATATAACTTTGAGAGTATTTCGGGTGTATAGGGTTTGATTTTAAAAAAAACATTTTTCATCAACTACATGAGTTTTATGTTATGTGAACAAACCTTAAAAGGTTCTGATAAAAAATATGTAACGCAATTTTCTACCAAACATAATTACAATACACCGTTTATCAAACGACCTTTATTTATTGATATATTACCCACTAGTTAGATGTGGTCCTATAGAAGACTACTAGGAATTTCCTGGAGAGACCACATTACAAATGAGGAGGTTCTCCAAAGAATCGAAGGTGGAAGGCACCTGCTCAGGACCTTGTCCGAAAGGCGAGCGAGATGGATCGGCCATGTGATACGTCAAGAAGGCCTCCTGCATGTCATATTGGAGGGGATGACCGAGGGGACAAATTCTAGGGGACGCCCACGCCGAGAGTGCCTGGAGGACCTATTACAGGACGTGCGCTGCTCATCATATGCTGACTTTAAAAGAGCCGCACAAGACAGGGAGGAATGGAGGAGAAGAATGAATGTAATTGCTGCCAGCCAATCCCAGGATTGACACCAGAGAAGAAAAAGTTTCAGTAACATTACATTTACTCCATTAAAATATGTATTTAATAAGTTATCCTTAATCAGCCTTTAATATAGGTAGCGAAATCAGTTAAACATTCTGTGCTTCCTTTTATTTTTTTACATCCACTCTTAGGAGCATGTTGACATCATCAGATGCCTCCAGGAGACCCTATCGCCAGCCAGCACTTTCACCTCCTCCCACGTCAATACCGCGTCCCTTAGTTCCGCCGAATAAGGTCGAAAGATCGTCATCGACGGTTGTTAAGAAGAGGCTCTCCTGAGGCACCCGCACTACGGGTCCAAGCCAGGTTCCCTGCTGCACCCTCAAATAAAAACTATTTAAAAAAAAAAAAATTTTAGGTTCATTTATCTCGGTTTTACTAATACTAAAACCAGTATTCTAATTTCTCCTGTTTAATAATACATGTATTTGATGTTTGAACCTTTGTCAATTTAATTTGTGTTTCAAAATGACGTTACCTTACTACTTAAAATTGGAACAGAGCGCGCGTATGCCGCTACGCGTTGTTAAAAATCTAAAAATGGTAAAATACATGCAATTGATGTTTGACTTTTAAATCATTTCTACCACTAGCGTTACGTTTTACGAATGTTTAACAAAAATCGCATTCTTGTGTTCCTCAGTAATACCGAAAATGAACAACTAAGTCTTTAACGAAAAAATACAATTGACCAAATGTGTATTTATGATGTTGCTTGACATCATGCGGATGATGTTTCAAAAAAGTACCATGAATTTGAGGTTAGTTTATTAAATTCTTCAACATGCATTATAATGAGTGTGTGTTAAGCATACTAATGGCCTTTTGCAGTGGGTACAAAATACAGATATGATAATACAACAATCGTGCACCTAATATTATACAATCATTTTACAACATATAAGAACATTATTTTTCGCAAAAAAATATTTAAAAAATATGTTTACACCACAGAATTATTGCTGCACGTCTAACCGTTTGGCCGAATTTACAATTGTTGCACAAATCCACACGACACGATAAAATCAGGGTGGATTGATTTATTATTTGTATATACGCATTTTACTTCATCCTAATGAAGTCAATTCCTCTAGATCGAGGAATATCCATCTTCTCCTCCCAAAAACTCTGCGACATATATGCGTATGCCGATGATGGGACTATAATAATTAAACGTAGTTATGCAGAAAGCAGCCAGCCATAGAAAAGTGAAACTGAGATAATAGCACCTTAGTGAGAAGAATAAAGAATCAAATCTACACAACAGTTGGAATGTTTTTGACTTTGACAAATGATAAACAATGAATACATTAGTTTTTTTGGTATTACAAACAAGAATCTTATTATGTATTTGAACAGTGTTCATGAATTTTAAAGTACCGTAAGATTTTTCTAGTTCTGTGGGTGTTTTCTGCAAATTGAGAAATTCAGTTTTTGTGATTGACACTATTTTCAGAAGGTGATTATTACAGTTTTTTGTATAAAAGCGGTCTGGCTGTTTTTAACAAAACATAGAATTGATCTTACTGCACCCGATAACACCAATATCTATTTTTTTTTAAATTGTGGACTGGCTGCTTTTTGCATAACTACGTTCAATTGGCGATTCGCTAAAAGCAGATAAGCTAATAGGTACTCTGCATCCATGGGTTTAAAAATTAATATTGCAAAAACCCATGTACTTTGTAACACTTTGTCGGCCTCGTCAACACTTTGTCGGCCTCGTAGTGTAATGGTCAGCGCGTTTGCTTACTATATAAGAGTTCTCGGGTTCGATTCCCGACATGATTGAAATGAAATATTTATTTGAAATGGTGTTTTTACACCAGAATATTTCATAGACCCTGGACTGGTATCTGAAGCATACGACTGATCATTTTACTTTCTTGTTATAATTCAAAGATCAAGATACGCTGCGATTGGTGTACCAATGCAGTGCCCTATGCACCATTAGGTGCGGAAAGGGAATGATGATGATGATTGTAACACTTTGTGCCTTGATGCTCAAAATCCTCTGAGTCTGTCAAACCAAATCATCGAAAGGGTCAAGAGTTTCAAATGCCTGGGAGTGTGACAGAAAATGGCAGCTTTCAAAAAGAAGTACAAAAGAAGCAGGCATTCAACATTCAACAGTATGAAGGTTGTCTAAAGATCGGATATTTACTTTATTTTTGACACTTTTAATGCGTAGATATGCACATCGAGGAGTACTAGACCCGTCAGTGCAAACATAAAAAACTTGAAGGTGGACGGATCGGTAGTGTATCTTCGTAATCGCTCGGGGGAATTTATCTTCAACTATGACGTCATAATAAAGCTATGTCACTTTGGTGCGTAGATATGTGTACCGTGACGTACGCTTTCCCTTGTTACATATTGATGTACCTGTAGGGTCCATAGTTCATGGTCGATGACACACACGTGTTAAATTAGTTCACCCGAAGTAGACCGATGACCGACGATGCAATGTCATAATTTTCTATAGAATCAAATACATTCGTATAATGCAACTCTCATTTTATTGCTCGTTACAACGGGAACATCGTTCTGCAGTGCATTCACATCGTTCCTACCATGAAGAAATGAACTACAAAGGAACGTGGTCTATAAAAAGACCAGAAAACGCAGCCAACATCAATCAACTCGTTCAGTCAGTCAGCCCAACAAGATCAGTGCAGTTCGCTCAGCTACTACAGCATGCAATTCCAGAGCAGTTACTTCAACTCATCATCGACGTAATACGTAACAGCAACCTCGTGTCTTCTATGTCAATCTCTAACTGGGGTAGGAACTCCAACCAACACTCAGCAACCTTATTCCTACATACCTACCCGAAATTTGAAGGTCGGTAGTGTATCTTCGTAACCGCTCTAGATAATTTATCTACAACTATAGATAGCCTCACGGTGAAGGTATGACGTTCTTAGCTTCCCTCCATAATCGCGGCCCAGACTTGGTCGAGAACGGCAAGAATTTTAGATTATCCGCTGTTTGTTAGCTCTCGGGTTGAGAAATGGGATATTTTCAGGGGTGCCCCGTAATATGGTGACAGATAAACGCGGAATTTTCGACTTATGCGTAAACTGGTTGGTAAATTATATTTTGACAAAGGATCCCAATGTCTCTGGGACATTGGGCTAGGCTGAACAACTGAACAAATATTTTGTGCTCTCCTTTACCGTCAAGGGGGAGTAGTTTGCCGATCTAACCCTCGGTGCTGTAATAATGATCAAATGTAGTACTCACTAACATTCCTTTCACTGTGACACGATTAAATTGAAATAACAATGTTTGAGAATGTCCAAATACTTGCAGGCTGGCTGGATTTCCTCCCTAAGGAGTTATTCATATTTAAAATTATTGCAACAGAGAGAAAAAACATTATTAAGAAGGGAATATGGGAGTCTAGGCATTCACAGGGCTTATGACCTGTCATTGGCTGGTTTAAGTGGCCACTTTACACAGTGTGTAACATTCACCATTCTGCCCATGTTTAAACATCAACTTTTTCCCAACCTATTATTTTTATTTTTTTAACTTTTTGTACATAATGTTATTTGTACATTGACGGGCTTATTGCCAAATGACAATTTCTTCCAACCAACCAATAAAATAAAAGTTTTATTTTTATACTTCACGTTACAGAACATATTCAATAGAAAATAAAGATTAAAAATCAAAAGATAAACATATAAATAAACGTATTTGTTTATAAATTACCTTAAATAAAAACAATTACTCGATGGGAAAAAGGAAAAAAGAGGAAAAAGGAAAGGAGGAGAGATTAAGGAAGAGAAAGGAGATGTTTCTTCAGACGTGATCTAAAGAGAGATAATGTAGTAATATCTTTGATGGTGGATGGGAGATGATTCCACAGTCGAGCCGCATGGACACTATATTTGGAGTTAGAGAAGAAAGAGGAATTGTGGATGGGTATCAATAGAATGCCTTGAGAATTAGAACGAAGAGGTAAACCATGAACTGATAAGTGTTGAAATTTTTCACGCAGGTATATAGGAGCGTTGGGACTATGAAGTACATTGAACAGAAGTGAGAGGGAGTGATAGTCTCTCCGCTGTCTAATTTTGAGCCATTTCAGTTGCCTACGATAATCAGATTATTTGATACGAGCGAAACCGATAGGAAGACCCTTGGTATTTGAAGCGGTTTTCGGGTATTAGAAGGAGTGCTTTGAGTTGCTACTCTCATGCAATAATCCCGCCAAAAGAAATCGAATGAAGATAATTCGGCCTCGTTGAGTGTTGGTTAATGCGTTTGCTAGTCATCAAATTATTCAAAATAATTAAAAAATATATACAACTCAATAATAATCAATCCTCCCCATGTAATTTAATTGTCCTTTCACCCTGTGGATTTTTACGACCGTCTGGTATTGGCGATTCTGGATTATTATAGTATCTACTAGTCTAAAAAAACGATTCAAAAGTGGTGTAAACCATTTTTTTCAAATTATCAATATTTATGTATTTTATATCACATTGACGGTGACTTTATTGTTGACTTAATTTTAACTACCAATTAAAAGATAATTGTATTGACCTAAACACAGTGAATACATATAATGAACATATCGTTGACGGAAACTTGAAAGGCTGTAAGGGAAAAAAGTGTAAATTTACTAACAATATTTCGAGTTTGTCTAAATTTTTCTAGATAAGGACTACAATGAAAGCATTCACCCCTTTCCCGAAACTGTTCATAAAGACTTGAGTCTTTCTTCAGTTTCGCATATCAATATCAATTTTTTTAAAACTAATTAAGCGACAATTTAATATTTCTTTACAATCAAACCGCGGAATTAACAAATCAAAGAAACTTAAAAGCTTTCATTGTACCCCTAACTGCAGTATTGTCAATTTGTGATCAATCAATAAGAAAAGGACTGGATTCAACTCTCCGGGGAGCTGTTAATATTAACCCATTACGATAGAGATGAAAAACTATTATTAAATTATAGAAGTCTAGGCATCCACAGGGCTTATGACCTGTCATTGGCTGGTTTAAGTGGCCACTTTACACACTCACCCGTATAAATAAAGGTTTTAGCTCTTTTACTTCACAAACATAAACAGATGAAATAATTGAAGGGATACAGATGTTCAAATATGGATAAAACGGTGAATGTTACACAGTGTTTAAAGTGGACACTTAAACCAGCCAATGACAGGTCATAAGCCCTGTGGATACCTAAACTTATATATTGCCTTCTCTAAAATGTTCTTAAATTCTGTTGTAATATGTAAATTTATTGTTCAAGAAAGGAGAAGTAAAAATGAAAAAATATATAATTATTTGGTCAATGCTACCAACTTTAACGGGTAAAATACGGTAGTATAAAAGTAAAATAACTAAAATTGATATTTTCGTGTAAATAAAAACAAATATTTTTTACACACAACAACAAAGATGAAGAACACTTTAGAGAAGGAAATATGGAAATTCCAACAGATAAAAAATATACTTGAAAAAATAGGGGGTCTAAGAAGGAGTATCCATAAAAAATATTTTTGGGCATTGCCTAGTATGAAAGTTAAATAATTCAGTCTAATCAACCTTACCCGTACCAAAAAGGGTTCAGCTCTTTAAATTCACAAAAAAAAAAACAGCGGATGACGGAATGTAAGAAATATGGGTGTTTAAACATAGGTAGAACGATGAATGTTACACAATGTGTAAAGTGACAACTTAAACCAGCAAATTACAGGTCATAAGCTTTGTGAAATTCCCCTCTAAAGTGTTCTTCATCTCTGTTGCAATATGTCCATAAAAATAAGGGGGTGAAATCTAATCCTTCTCTACCGAAATTCGACAAAATAAAATTATTAAAAGTTTTCATATTTAATTTACATGCCTTAACAATTCGCACTTTCTACCTTAAAGAATTTTAAGTTTCCGCCGACGGAGGTATTATAATATTAATATAACCTATTTATAAGATTATTGTAATTATATTTTATTTGAGTAGTGATTATACATTGACGATTAAAATATTGTTAGGATGAGTTTCTCTGAAAAAAAAATGTGCATGTACACTGTGTTTAAGGGCCAGACGGCAAAACTTCAGAGCAACATTCCTCATGGTTTTATTTATTTTTTATATCCTTATAAATCTTTTCCAAAAGCATTTTTTTTAAATGATTTTTTTTCTTGTAATTTAAAAAAGGAGTAAATTTCTTGGACTAGAATCCCTTACACAAATCCCTACCACTTTCCTACAAAAAAAATTCAGATAAAAAACGTATTTGACCAACGAAGTGATACGCACTGGACGTAAAAAAGGGGGCAGGGATTGTGGAAGAGATAAAAAAATTAAGGATTTACTCCATTTTCAGATTTAAAAAAAAACTTTTTGAAAATATATTTTTAAAAGTTTACCACGAAGAATGTTCCTCTGAAGTTTAGCGGTCTGGCCCTGAAACACCGTGTATAATTAATTAAGTGTGTAAAAATGCTGGTCCGATAAGGATTATTGCTGGAAAAAAATATTTTTATTTTACCTACTGTGCTAGCGCTTGGTAAAATGATATTCGCCTGTTGAGTTTTGTGCTGGTGCTGTAAATTTGTTTTTAGTTTTGTTAGCAAATTACAGCAAAATATGTTTAGGGCTAGAATAAAAAATGTATTTTGTGCTGAGCTTGCAGCTAGTTTGTGAAGAAAACGGCAGTATATTATGATTTATGCTGTAATTGTAATACTGTGCTAAGCTAGCTCTCGGTAAAATAATGCTGTAGCTCTGTCACAAATGACTCGACGTGCTAATAAGCGACGTGATAACAATATCTCAACATGGTTGTTTATCGTTCTAGCGAACACAGCGTGAAAGTTACCGATCGGGATTATTATATTGTTTAATATTGTCACCATGCTGGTGTTTAAAACTTTTATTTTGTGACGAGCCTTTTTCTCATATTTATTTTTAAATTTGTATAAACCTCTTTAACTTAAGAGCTAAAAGTCAACCGGTTTCCAGGTTACTTCCATATCATCAGGACTTCAACTAACTTATAAAAACTCGCGTTGCATTTTGTATTGTAAAATATTGTTCGAAAGAAACAAAAGAATTAAAGGAGAGAGAAAGGCAATAATATGAATGATAACAGAATCAAAGTAACCTCGAAACCGGTCAACGTATAACTCTAAAGTTAAAATGGTTTGTAGAAATTTATGAACAAATAATTACAAAATGTCATATCACAAACTAAAAAATGTTTTTGTTTTAAAAAAATATAATTTTATCGTTCTTTTAATATTTCTAGTCTGTTACGTTTTATGCTAGTGTTTTAAATTTGTGTTTAGTGCTGTGCCAGTTTTTTGTTCTTAAAAAAATATGGTCTGTTACGTTCTATGCTAGTGTTTTAAATTTGTGTTTTGTGCTGTGCCAGTTTTATTTCTTTAAACATTTCTAGTCTTTTACGCTCTATGCTGGTGTTTTAAATTTGTATTAAGTGTTTGGCTAGCACTTTGTTCTCTATATGTTGCTAGTATTTTACGCTCTGTGCTGGTGTTGGGAGCGACAGAGGCTCCACTAACCGTTCTTGTCCATTGCCACCAAGTTCTGTCCTCTCTTGAGATGAATCCTCAGCTGGAAGAAAGAGTATTGCCTCAGCTGAGTTTCTCTTCTCTGAGTTACTTCATCGTCCATAACCTGGAAATAAATAAATAAAATATTATTGCAATGAGTCGCGACCAAACTTAATCGTAACAACGCTACTACGGCGTAAAGGAAGTCAAATTAACGTCATTAACACAAGGTCATCAATAAATGAGACGCTTCATAAAACTAGGGTTTCCTAGAACAGCGGTGCCCGTATCTTAACGGCTGTAGTGCACGGTGATGCGGTGGTCAGCCGTCGTAACGGTGACTAGAGAGTGTTTCCTAGGAAAACAGTGTTAAACGTGTTAAACCGTTTTCCTAGGAGACTACTCTCCATAGTTTTTAAAATGTAACATGATTAGAATGACAGTTGTCAGAAAAAGTGACGACATAACTTTGTAGTAACGTCAAAGAAATTATTTATATTTTCTCCAAACTATCAGAGCTCCCCCAGGAAATGTTTCCAAAGAACTACAGGATTCTTTTTTCGCACATGGATGTAAGTCTTTCTCTCGTTTCTATAGTCCTTAAAATGTAACATGATTAGAATGACAGTTGTCAGAAAAAGTGACAGTATAACTTTGTAGTAACGTCAAAGGAGTCATTTATATTGACACACGAAAAATCATTTGTATCTGGCGTGTTAATTTATTTTTTTAATACAATTCTTGAAACATAAACAAACATTAATATATAAAATCAGATTTAAAACTAAAAGAAAACTAAAATGAACCAAACAAATTACAACAGGGATGGAGAATACCTAACATAAGGGAATCTGGAAGTCTAGGCATTTACAGGGCTTATGACCTGTCATTGTCTGGTTTAAGTGGCCACTTTACACACTGTGTAACATTCACCATTTTGCCTATGTTTAAACATCCATATTTCTTCAATTCTTCCATCTGTTGATTTTAGTGAAGTTAAAGAGCTGAAACCTTTTTCCTGTTGTAATTTGTTAATCATAAAGACTCCCGAAGGGGTAAAATCTTGGACAAACTCAAAACTTGTATAAAATAAACCTTATTATTGACGACGTTCTTACAAGGTTACATCATTTTGCAAAAACGTTTGAGATGGGACAAATTGATCAATGTAAATTGATCAAAAAAAAAAATCATTTGATGTTGTTCATGCAAAAAGTATAAATGTCTCATTTTTTGGTGAACAATCATGTTAAACACACTATAATAGGCTTATTTTTTCGTTTTTATATCAATTTTCGGAAACAGAGTTTCATGATTGCATGAAATAACTGATAAAATCGATTTGATCAGTGATGAAATTAGTTTGACAGCTGTTTTCTAATCAAGCTATATTTTAAGGACTATAGTCAACGTTACGACGGCTGTTCAACGCATCACCGTTCACTACGGCCGTTAAGATATGGGTACCGCTGTCCTAGGAAACCCTAGCTTAAGGGTCAGAAGCAATATTACTTATGATCGAACTGTTAATTCTATACGGGTAATTAGCTAAATATCTAAAATGTATAATTTATAAAAAACTTTCTTTTTATACCATTTGAGTTTATTCAGAAGCACTACTGGTTTCAGAAGATTCAATACCTTCCATCTAGAGATGTTATTATAAACTAGACATAAACTTACAGAAATAAAAAACAATAGGTACTGACAAGAGTGGGTGAAGAGCTTATAATCTAGAAATACAAAAAAAAATAATCGGAAAAACATAAATAAATAATATGATATAAAGTTTATATTTGAAGCACTAACTTTGTGGTTATTCATTAAAATATAATAAATAAAAAAACTTTGTTTTTAACCACTAATTTTTACTTTCCACCGACCGGTTTCAAAGCAAACAAGCTTCTTCGTCAAGGTTTACGTAACCAATGAATTGATTCCTTTTTTTATTTTTATCATGTTCACTAATTACTGCACGTGGACCCAATAAATCAAGTCGTTTTTTCCTTACACGGGTGGTAATTTGATATCATTATTTTCGACGTTAGACAGGAGAGGACTAAATAAAAGTAGTATTTAGTGTAGTATTTAGTGAACATGATAAAAATTTAAAAAGAAATTAATTCATTAGTTACGTAAACCTTGACGAAGAAGCTTGTTTGCTTTGAAACCGGTCGGTGGAAAATAAAAATTAGTGGTTTGAAACAAAGTTGTTTTATTTATTTTATTATATTTAGAATTATATCATGTTTAAAAATCCCTCCTCATTACTTACAATATTTCCGTTATATAAACCCCTCTCTCCTTTATTAGCTCTTCCTACCCTTGTCAGTATCTAGATTTTTAATTTATGTTTAGTTTATAATAATACCCGTAGTTGGAAGGTACTGAGTCTTTCGAAACTAGTAGTGCTTCAAAATAAGCTCAAGTGGTCTAAAAATTAAGTTTTTAATCAATTATATATTTTAATTATGGCATTCCACAAAGTTAATTCCGATTCAATTAAAAAAGATATTTATAGATATTTATCTAGTGATTGAAATGTCGAATTGAAATCTTTAAAATCCCGTGAGTAATAAATGCCTTTTCTGTTATGTTCCGTGTCCCTGTTACAGACATCTAATTTAAAAAATCCTTTAATAATTCCTGATAAACATGCATTGATACTACTTAAAATAATTCAACTTTCACTGTAATTCAATTAAACTTTCAAAATATTTCGAGCCGCTTGAGTTGCCTGTCACCACACAAATTTGTATTGACTCAACAGGCGCGGCGGCAGCGCGCCAAAACATTTCTAACAATACATAAATTTATTTGTCAGCTTGGAGAAACGCTTTGAGCTGGACGCACGTCAATTTTATGTTTTTGTCTTGGGCCTTAATGATCGTCTCTTTTCTGAATAAGAAACACTTACAGCCATGAGGTCTAGGGATCCTGGTGCAGGCAGAGGAGTGGGGGGTCTTTCCACCGTCTCGGGGTGTGGTCTTGCGAGCGGAGAATCTAGAAAGAAAAAAAAATGGATCAGGTACTGTTACCAATGAAGTTTAATTATAAAGATACGTTACTATCCGGGAGAAATGGCATTTCAAATCATAGGTTATATGACAATATCACATTCTACGAATACTGATAAAAATATGTGAAATTAACTTTTTATTTTATTTTATTTTTTAATTCCAGTAAAATGGCTACACAGTGCAGAGCCAATTCTACCACATAAACATAAACATGAACATGAACATGAACATGAACATCCACGAGAACATGAACATGAACATAAACATGAACATGAACATGAACATGAACGTGAACATGAACGTGAACATGAACGTGAACATGAACATGAACATGAACATGAACATGAACATGAACATGAACATGAACATGAACATGAACATGAACATGAACATGAACATGAACATGAACATGAACATGAACGTAAACATAAACACAAAACAAATTTTTATATTTGCAGCATTTACGGTTGTCTTAGCATATCCATTTTAAATCATTGTATTTAAGTCATTGTGTTTTTAAATTCAATCTGGATATTATGGAAAAATGTTTTCAGAAATAATTTTTGAAATAACATTGGTAAAAATATATCCACAAAAATATGACATGTTGGTCTTGACAACTGTGACGTCAAGATTTGTGACGATGTTCTATTTAAATTTAATCGGTCACAAACAAATTTCCGAATTCAACCGAATCATGACGTACAAGGGGCGTGACCAATGCAATGAAACGTTTTGGGGGAATTCAAAAAGATTTTTCATGCTACTAATAAGTACAAAAATATTTTTTTTACTTTACAGTATTTGATAGACCCTTTTAGTTTTTTTAAAGTGATATTTCCTGATTGCCTACATTCTCTAATGGACTTTTATCATGATCAAACTAGACGCTGCGCAGAAATATGTCGTCGTGTGTGATGAAAATGCTTTGATTGCACAGCAGCTGTAAAAAAACAATTATATTTATGTGACGTTTCATTCGTAAATACAATGTAATTTTTGGAATAAGTAGATGTAGGATGAAGTTGTTGAGGGTTGGTGGAGTTTCTACTACAGTTGGAGATTAACAGAAGACAGGAGGTTGCTGTTCAATGCGTATTTATTACATGGCAGATAAGATATAGCACGTGATGATAGGTTGAAGAGACTGCATTTGAACTACATGCTGGAACTGAGTAACTGTATGGACCAGCTGAGCTGGCCCAACTAGGGCCGAGTGATGCTGAACTGAAGTGCCGGGCGTTACCACGCCCTGTGGTCTCTCTATAGGCCACGTTCCTTTGTTGTTCATATCTCCATGGTAGGGACAATGTTAATGTTCTGCAGAACGTTGATCTCGTGTTTCGCAGA
Source organism: Micrasema longulum (assembly GCF_059751315.1). Taxonomy (NCBI): domain Eukaryota; kingdom Metazoa; phylum Arthropoda; class Insecta; order Trichoptera; family Brachycentridae; genus Micrasema; species Micrasema longulum. The sequence continues at coordinate 671,672 of NW_028277326.1, forward strand.
ATGTTATGAATTGAACTCAATAGAAAATGCTGACTTGACTTTAGAGTAACAATTTATATTTTTAGTGACACTGTTGCAGTTGTTTCGGAAAAATAACTGCTTAATTATTTTTTCCACCATTAGTTTCAAAGACACAAATGTATTTTTCATCGGTTAGGACCATATTATTTTCTTTGAAGGTTCAACATTGTCCATTTTTCGATAAAAACAATGGCGAATTGTTTCTATTTAGTTTCGTTTTTTTTATTTTCTTAAGAAGCTAAATTGCAAAGAACTGTCTATAATCGAAAAACTTAAAAACTTTTCAATTTAAAATGTTAAAACTCAACAACTATTTTCTCCTCACGTAAAACATTACTTTTTGCAGCTTTTACTAGAAAGAAATTGAGTTTATAGTAGTTCTCGGCCTTGTAAAAGAGAGATTGTACCAAAAAGTATTAACAATTAAATCTACAAAATCGAAAAAATTAATATATACTTTTATTAAATAAATTCCTTGATCTGAACATTTTGTGTTGCTTGTAGCATACTGTTTGAAAGGGCATAGTTGATACAAGCCTTAGATTTTTAAAAATTAAATGCACAAGACTAAAATCTGAGAAAACGACAGCAAAAACATAATAATAAATTTGTGATATTTGGGGACGGGCCACTATAGCAAATTTGTTCAAAATGCCCCCCTCTTTCATTTTTTTCTTCCACTCTCTACCAAACACCCTGCATAAAACATATTCATAGTTTTTTTTAGCTAAACAAAAATAAAAAAATGGTGCTTTCGATTTTACAATGTAATTGAAAAGAAAATTTTTTATACTCTAAAGAAACTGAATAAAAATGTTTCTACGTTTTAAGAGTGATTGATTTACTCTTATTTCAACAATGTTTTGATTTTGTCCAAATTTTTGTAGAGAAGGACTGGATTCAACCCCCTAGGGAGCTGTTGATATTGACATATTACAACAGAGGTGAAGAACTCTTTAGAGAAGGGAATATAGAAAACTAGGCATTTACAGGGCATATGATCTGTAATTGAATGGTTTAAGCGGCTATTTTACACACTGTGTAACATTCACCATACTGCCTATATTTAAACATCTTGACATTTGTGAAGTTAGAGAGCTAAACCTTTATTGTTGCGGGTTCCATATTCCCTTCTTTAAAGAGTTCTTCATCTCTGTTGTAATATGTTAATATTAACAGCTCCCTAGGGGGTTGAATCCAGTAATGTCTTGTCTACAAAAATTTGAACAAATTCAAAACATTGTTGATAAATCCACCTGGTCCAAGAAGAAGTATAAAAATGTTAAAATTTTCAGGCGTTGCCTAGTACGTGGGTAAAATAATTCAATCAAATGAATCTCACCCGCGGCAATAAAAGTTTCAGCTCTCTAACATCACAAATGTCAACAGATGGAAGAATCGAAGGAATATAGATGTTCAAATAGGCAGAATGGTGAATGTTACACAGTGTGTAAAATGGCCACTTAAACTAGCCAGTGACAGGTCATAAGACCCGCAAATGCCTAGTCTTCTATATTTCCTTTTCTAAAGAGTTCTTCATCTACGTTGTAATATGTTAACACTTTTTGTCCCGGAGCCGTGTAAACACGTGATTATATAATCACGCGTTGTGTCCCGGTCCCGTGTTTTTACGTGATTTACCAGCTGTTCAAAAAAGTGCATTCGATTGAAATCTAGTGACTTTTATTAGTAATTTTTTGCTGCTGGTAAGATACGTAAAAACACGGGACCGGGACACAACGCGTGATTATTATAATCACGTGTTTACACTGCTCCGGGATATAAAGCTCAAAAAGACGAGTGAGACGCTGTAGGTATATGTGCGAACATTGCAATGTGGCTCTCCATAAAGGCCAATGTTGGCAAAACTATCATACAAAAATGACGTATTAAATTGTTTCAAATAAATATGAGAAGTGAACATTGATTTAATCTAGTATTTTCATAATTATGACACGTTTAAGAAACCCTTCACAAAGCATGAAATTTCACAAAAATGGGCCGGGCACAGGGATGTGTATTTGTCCGGCGCTCAAAGTGTTAATATTCTTATTTCGTCAATAGCGAATCAGTTTATTTTTATATTCCTCAATTCAACCCTTAATCTAATATATTTTTTGTTAACAGCCTTCTATTGAAATCTTGGCACGACAAAAAACGTTTAAGTCTACAAAAAATAAATATAAAGCGAATGAATCCTTCTGAAACTCACCTTTTGCGAACATTTTCTTGAACTTTTTGTAAGCAACGATCACTCTTTTATTCACGGAACATTTTACATCCATTTCTACATAGTTTTAGAATCACCTAACGTCACTTTTTTTTAACTTTGTTTTCACTTGAACTTTTCAAATATTTTTATAATATTTTTTTTTTGTTTATTAACGCCCAAGGGGGATTAAAAACAAAAGATGCTGACGCACCCACTTAACAATAAAACAAGTAAAATTAAAGAAAAAGATGTGAAGTTATATTATTTTAACAGGTACCTACGAGAAAAAAGTCTAATAAAGTAAAAATGATGTAGATAAATAAAAAAATAGGTCAGTTTAATTTTTTTTAAATGCAAATATATAACAATGAAATGGGTTCTGTAAAGCAAACGAAGTAAATAAATAAAGTTGTTAAAAATGTTTCGGTAAGCAAAAAAGATAAGTGTGAGTGAACTAAATGATTAAACAAACAAAATGGATATTTTTTCTTTCATGAAGATAAGATGATCAGTCTTACGCTTTAGGTTCCAGTCCAAGGACTATAAAATATTCAGTGTTTAAACACCCTCATATTTAAATACATTATTTCAATTTTATTTTTTATTTGTTTAATTTTAAAATACGGGGGGTATAATTTTATATAATCATTTTAAAATAATAAAAAAGGGGCATTTACAAAAAAATATGCACGTAAGTACAAACATAGTGAGATATAATTTTTAAAATAAAACATTTTTTGTTTGTTTAAAAATGATAATAAAAGTATTTCAATAAATACGAATGACTTTTTTACGACGTCACTTCATTCATATGAATCGACCGATAATAAGAGAGTTGTAAAGGATTTCCGGTTTACGAAAGCCAACAGACCAATCAGCAGAACTGACCGAGACGAAGTGGAAGAAAACTTGAGACGTCACACGCGGAGTAATTTCAGGAATACAAAACCTTAAAAATCATAACGCTGATAATATGATACATAAATAAAATAAAAAATGCCGTAGTTAAATAGTCTATTAAAATTTTATCTTTTTTAAACCACTAAACTTTCTCATTCCACTGCCTGAAATTTTATGAAATTTCATGAAAATTAGTATGAGCCGTAAAACGTCCCCTGAAAACATTATGTCATTATCCATTTCTCCATGTCATCAGTCATAGTAGACGCAAATTGAAGTTTTTGCGGCTTTAAGTAATATATTTTTAAAAAATAACAAAAGATAATGTTTTACTCTGATATTGTATTATTCATAATTACTGTTTGGCTTTGGAATCACACACATCTACATGTTATAAAAAATATTTAATACTCGTAATGGATTTTAAAAACATTTCATTTGAGATAGGGTCAAAGCACCCCCAGTAAATGTCCATTGGTTAATAAACACAATATAATAAGAATTGCTTCATTTGTCCAGTCAAAAAACTTTTAACACTAGAAACTATGACGAAAGCAGTAGGCGGACACATCTTTTGGTAAGAAACAAATCTATCAGTTTTGAACTGTGAGTTGTCAAAAGGTAATAGTGCATCTTCCCGTTATTGTTCTGAGATTTAAAGTGTTTTTAAAAGGAAAAGTGTTTTATTTGATGTTATTTCTTATGCAATTATTTGAATATATCCATATTCTAATGTGTTAGGGTGTTTTATAATGTTTTTATGTAACTAAATCTGAGAATTATGTTGACTTGGGTAGTAGTGGTCATTCACTGGTGATTCTGCTATTTTTTTTAGAGTAATATAATACTCGTATTTCAATAAAAAAGTAAAAGTACTGAGAAAAAGTTGTATTTTTTATTGTTTTCTTTTATTTTGTACGCTGAAATAATGAAATTTATACATCTAATGTGGATTTCCCTACAAGCCTTAAACGGTCATTCGTTGGTGCTTTGACCCTATATCTCAAATGCGTATTTTTTTTTTAATTTTTTTTTTTTTAATATATTTTTTTGTTTTTTTTTTTTACAATATACACAAGAGGTAAAACAAAGTATTGAAAATAAAGGATAATTACATAGCAATGAAATACATAGTAACAGTAAAAACAGTAAACTAAAAATCTCACATGGGCATGGCCTGTTTGTGGGTATACAAGAAATGTTTACAAATTTTTGTTCCTATAATAAATAAATAGACAATATTTTGAGTTTGTCCAAATTTTGTAGACAAGAATTGGATTCCATTACCTGGTCCATGTAGAAGTATAGAAAATGAAAAAAATAACATTTTCAGGCGTTGCCTCGTATGCAGGTGAAATAATTGAATTAGATGAATCTCACTCGCATAAATAAAGGTTTCAGCTCTTTAACTTCACAAACATCAACAGATGAAAGAATTGAAGGAATATAGATGTTCAAATATAGGCAGAATGGTGAATGTTACACAGTGTGTAAAGTGGCCACTTAAGCCAGCCATTGACAGGTCATAAGCCCTGTAGATGCCTAGACTTCTATATTACCTTCTCCTAAATGTTCTTCATCTCTGTTGTAATATGTTAATAAATAGAAAGGTTTATTTTTTTTTGTAATAAAAGAAAGAGAAAAAAAATATTTTGTAAAAGATTAAAAAGTACTATTTTATTTTAAATTAATCAAAAAGGAAATAAAAAATAAAAAAAACACCAAAAAATCCTTATTATTAAAGGGCAACGAAATATATCATAGAAAAAAGAGTTTCTATCTTTAGTTTGGATCCAGGACTGCGTGTTTTTTAAAAGAAGGAAAATTTTGAAAGTTTTTTATTCCGACAAAGGTGTCGGAATATAATCTGGTTTTTCGATTACCCCCAATATAATATTAATTAATTGTAGTTATTTAGAATTATGTTGGTCATAATCATAATATTTATTATATTTATATTGTAGACGCACGAAAGTAAAGAAAATGAGTCAACTTCTAGATATTATGACAATTGATCAAATAATCAAACTCAATGTTGCCAATGAAATTAGAACAACAAAGAAAGAAACGTTAAACACATGTGTCTTAACTGAAAGTCTGAATTTTGATATGATATAAATAAACTTTTGCCTAATTTATTACTTTACATTTGATTCAAATTTATAATGGTTCATTTTTTTTTTATTTACATTTGTTATTTTTAATTATGTATTAATTTGACTTCCTTTTGATTTTTTATTATTATTATTGGCAATTCGTCATATGAATAATGATATCTCTTTATAAATATTGATTATAAAAAGGGAAAAATAACGAAAGGATAAAAAAACATGAAGCAGATAATATTTATGATAAAAATAAGAGATTTAAAAAATATATACTTACTGTCTTAAAACTGGGAAGCTATCCCTAGTAAAGCAGTTCAGATGTTCAATATAGATGACATTGTTAAAGAGCTCAAACACTCATCTTTATTACTATATGCTGATGACGCCAAAATATTTTAACCGATAAAATTACCAAACGATTGTGTGTATCTATCTGCAAGAAGATCTGAACCGCCTTTCTCTATACTGTGCTCGTAATAAATTATATTTAAACATATCCAAATGCTTTCATATCTCCTTTACTCGAAACATTAATATAATTCATCATCAATATAACCTTATTACCAAATCTATTAAGAATGTTCACAAAACTCATATATTCATAATTCATTGGACAAGTCATTAGAATGTATTGGTATATTTATTTACTTAAATAAAGCATTTGATAGTGTATCACACAATAAACTTATTTCAAAACTAAAAGATGTGGGAATGGGTGGGAAAACCATTGAATAGCCAACAAGTTATCTATTCCAACGACCACAAATAGCAAAAATAAAATATGCGTACAGTCAAATTGAGACTTGCGATTTTGGAATACCTCAGGGTACGGTGATAGGTCCGCTTTTATTTATTCTTTACGTCAATGACATATATTGTCGAGATTTAAACTAAAAAATAATATCATATGCCAACGATACGGTTGTTTTAGTTGAGGGAGTTAACTAAAACTCAATATATTTAGTAGCTAATGACGTTATAAATAAATTGAAATTATGGTTTGACAAAAATATATTATCTTTAAATACGGAAAAGACAAAAATAATCCCATTTTTTATTAACAAAACAAATTTAGATTCAGTAGTAAAAGTAATTATTCACCAAAGCAATTGTAACAAAACTAACTGCGATCTCACATGTTCAGTACTTGATACAACAAATAAAATTAAATATCTTGGTGTATTCATAGACCAAAACTTAAAATGGAAAGACTATATCAGTGAACTAGTCAAAAGAATTAGAAAATGTAAGCACATATTTATTAGATTAAGGAATATTTTAAAAATCAATAATTTAAAAATAGCTTATTACTCAATTGTACAATATTTGTTACAATATGGTATTGTAGGAGGGGGTGGTGCATATGCCAATAAATTAAACCCTCTTAAAATAGTACAATGATTAATTATTAAAGTAATTTTAAAGAAACCCTCAGCATTCAATACGGAAAGTCTATACAAAATATTTAAGGTTCATACAGTAGACACTCTTTATAAAATAAATTATACTATACAGATATATAAAAACGAAAATAATTTGAAATGAATAAGTCACTCAGATACCAACAAAATATTAAAATTCTTAAACTCCATACAAGTCATGATAAAAATAGCTTTGTATTCAAAGGTGTAAAAAAATATAATAATCTTCCTAATGAACTAAAAACTATTGAAAATAATATATCAATAAATAAATTTAAAGTTAATCTAAAGAAATTTTTTGTACTCGTGTAAAAACAAAATTAAATTTTAAATAGTATGAATGTATTATTGTTTTATGTTTTTTCTTTATACATCCTACGTTTTTTTTTTCTTTATATGTACTCGTATTTAAAATTATATAAACTCTTATAAATAAACAACTAAAACAGTGTAAGTCACTCTCCAAGCACAAGAGTTAGTTTCTTTTTTTGGAAAGTTACAGTGATAACACTTACTAGACGTGTTAAAGTAGATATGTTTAGAATTTTACAAAAACATGTACTTTTTATGAAATTTATGAATAAAAAAATAAATTAAAAAAACTCGGGACCTCGGTGTTCTTTTAAATAGTAAACTCGACTATATCGAACATGTCAGGCATATTAGGGGTGATGTATTCAAATTGTTAGGTTTTGTCACTAGAGTCACTAAAATGTTTGAAGATATAAATACCCTGGAAATTTTGTATTACGCATTTGTCAGAAGTCGGCTTGAACATGCAACTTTAATCTGGTCCCCATACTATGAAAACCACAAATAAAAAATAGAAAAAGTCCAAACTAAAATAATTCAATGTCTATCATACAGAAGTAATTACCAATTTAATAATTATAATGAAGCGAGAGTACATTTTAACATAAACTCTTTGGATAATAGACGACAGATTGCTGACTTAATGTTTCTATTCAAACTTTTAAATGGTGTAACTGACTGCTCCCAATTTACTGAATTTAATTAATTTCCATGTACCTCTTAAACGTACCCGTCAAACCAAATTATTTTACTGCCCCGATGTAAACACTGATGCAGCAAAAATTCGTGCATTTATAGAATATGCAACTTATATAATAATATTATTGGAGCCAATGCGAGTGATATCTAAAATTTGAATAATAATAAAACAAAAGGGAAATCAGCGACAGCATGCAGGCATCTTCACCGTGGGTGAGTAGTGATGAGTATATACATTTTTTTTTAATTTACAATGGTAAATATGTACAAACATTTTATTTAAAGTTTTCCAAATTATATTCTTCTGTAATATAAATTTACTTTTGTCACATTTCGTATATTGATAATTGAACGTAGTTATGCTGAAAGCAGCCAGTCCACAATTTTGGAAAAATGAGATGTTGATGTTATTGGGTGCAGTAAGGTCAATTCCATGTTCTGCTAAAAACAGCCAGACCGCTTTCACACAAAAACTGTATTAATCACCTTCGGAAAAAGGTGTCGATCACAAAAACAGCATTTCTCAATTTGCAGAAAACACCCACAAAACTAGAAAAATCTTATCGTACTTTAAAAATCTTTTAAACTGGTAAAATACATAATAAGATTCTTGTTTGTAATATTTAAAAAAACTTATGTATTCATTGTTAATCGTTTGCCAAAGCCAAAAAAATTCCAATTTTTGTTTGGATTTGATAATTCACTCATTTCACAAAAGTGCTATTATCTCAGTTTCACTTTTCTATGGCTGGCTGCTTTCTGTATAACTACGTTCAACCGTAAGTTTGAGATCATTTTGAGTCTTGTTTTATGTAACTATTACATTATAACCATATTATTGTATATGACTGAAGATTTCAATAAATAAATTTTAAAAAAATAAAAGAAGATGTATCAAAAGCAAAAAGCAAAAAGTATGTATGTATATTTTTATTACTCATTAAGGCTATCGTATATATAATTAAATGTAAATTTCTGTAATAAATATGTTAATACGTATCCATACCGTAACATTAAATAAATAAATGAATAATTCATGATGGTAATAATAATTCCTTAATATTTTGTGATCCGATAGCTGTTTCAATTTCTGGTTTATATATTTCATTAACTGAAAAGACAAATTTGAAGGCTTATGCCTTCACTTCACCAATTTTATCCCGCTTGTAATATTGAAGTTAAAAATATAATTATATGTCATCCGCTTTTTCTTTTTAACACGTTCCTGAAAGTTATTCAAGCTTCTTATTAGCATGACTTAATGAGATTCTAAAGTTGTTCAATTAGAAATACAATTTCCACAAAGTTACCGCCTGCTACGCGAAACATCCCTTATACAAAATATATACGTAGGTCATTAAAACTAAGCTTTCCAAGACCATGCCAACAGTTATAATATTCTAAAAGTCGGTAAGCTGAGTTAGTGTGTAAAATTATATTATTTTGAAATAAAAAGATACACATTTGGAGATACTCGATTCTTAGTTGATTAAATTAACTGGTATAAGTAATATAAAAGTTGAAAAAATGTTTTCATGCGTTGTCTAGTAAGTGAATTGGTTCAGCAGGGTGAATTTTACCCACGTATTAAAGGTTCCAGCTCTTTTACTTCACAAAAGTCAACAGATGGAAGAGTTGAGAAGTGCAATTTGGGATAATAGGAAAATATTTTTCTAATGTATTCATAACAACAACAACAACAACAAACCATCACGCCGTTTCCCTGTAAAAATAGGCAGAGAGGATAGAACACCACATCACTCTATCTTTGCATACTGATTTCGCTTTCTCTACATTCAAACATCTTATCATGCACGCGCACCGATTATTCCGACTTTTGACATGTTTATCTTCAAGTATTTGTTAGATTTGGTCATGCCACGTCTTTCTCGGTCTTCCTCTATTTCTGCATCAATCAACATTCACATTGTTAATATTCTTAGCTGTTCTTTTGCTGTCCATTCGCTCTACATGTCCAAACCAGCGCAGAGCTCCTTTCTTGATAACATGTACGATAGGTGCACGGATCTATATATTTGTGCATCTACCGTACAAGTTTTACTACACATTCGCCTGAGATATCGCATTTCGACAGCATTCAGCCTACTTTCATCCCTGTTTTTCCAAGTCCATATTTTGCTCTCATACATCAGGACCAGGACTCCACTATCTAATTTTGCCTCTTGCGACAAACATTTGTGATTTGAAAAAAAAAGTGATTTTGAAAAAAAAAGCTAAATAAAGATATTATTATTATTGCACATAAATAAAGATGAAATATTACAAAAAAGCAGGTAGGTACATGAGTAAAGGTTTTTGAAAAATTACAACAGTTTTAGGCAAAAAGTTAACGTTTACAGTAGGTATTATTTAAATGTAGGTACGCAAAATAAGATATAGATTTAAAGTAAAATATTTTGATTTTGTCGCCGCCAATTTTTAATCTAAAAAGTGATAATGGGAAACAAAGCATATCAATTTGTCCATACTCGTTTCCAGCTGGTGTAGTCTGACGATTTGAGAATTTAGAAAATAATTCCGTCCACAGGACGCTCAAATTAATTGAATAGTAACATATTACGCTCGATTGTGGAATAATCTACCCACTTATGTAAGAGACGCCTCTTCTCTATTTACATTTAAGTCAAGATTGAAATGTCACTATCTAAATATTTGAATTGTTCCTTAATCCTTCTTCTTTCCTTCCCATCCCCTCTCCTCTCTTCATAGTATAGTGTTTATTTATTTTTTTTATTTTTTATTTATTTATATATTTTTCTTAATCTTTGCTTTTAATTTTTGTATAAAATTGTAAGATTCAATATGTCCATGTATTTATAATGTTCTCAAACTGAACAATATGCCCGCCCTTATATGTATATTTATTGTATATGTATATAAAGTGTCAAATAAATAAATAAATAATAGATGAAGAACATTTAAGAGAAGGTTATATAGAAGTCTAGGCATCTACAGGACTTATGACCTTTCAATGGATGGAGGCAAGTGGTTACTTAAACCAGCCTTTGACAGGTTACAACAGGGATAAAGAACATTTAAGAAAAGGTAATATAGAAGTCTAGGCATCTACAGGGCTTATGACCTGTCAATGGCTGATTTAAGTGGCCACTTGCCTCCATCCATTGACTGGTCATAAGCCCTGTAGATGCCTAGACTTCTATTTTACCTTCTCTTAAATGTTCTTTATCTCTGTTGTAATGTGTTAATATAAACAGCTCTCCAGGGAGTTAAATCCAGTCCTTGTCTACAAAAATTTGGACAAACTCAGAATATTGTTAATTAAATAGTAGTTTTGACCGTCCTGGATTACTTTTTGTTTTTTATGTGGTGGTGTAGTTGATGTAGTGAAAAAAATACAGATGGTCCCTCTGCCATCTGACTGCTGAAGTATTTTATGTCAAACTGGCGTATTTTTTTCCACATCTAAGTCGTAGGGGTAAAGTAGGGTAAGATGCTTATTAGTTTCATGATTGTATTCTGTTGCCTCCGAATCCCTGTAATGTCTATCTTTCTACCGGTTTCCTAGAAGGCAATCGAGTAGTTCAATTTACTTAAAAATATTACTAATTACGTTGTTTGTGAACGGCTTAAATCTGCTTAAATGTTTTGTTTTCACTTCTAGACATTTAATAAAATTATAAATGTAACCATATTAAGCTTTTCCAAGAGAGTTTTAGCTGAATAACGAAATATATTTGACAGTTAGCTTTGTAATTTCAGAGAAGGAATAAGTTTTCAAAAAGACGCGTTCGTGCGAATTACAAGTTAAACTAAAACGTCTTAGAAGCTTTTGTGAATAACGAAAACCTTTTTAAGGCAAGACGTTTTGTATTGTGATATAAACATCATAGTTGGTGCTTTATTGTAAAAATAGACTATCTTTTTTGGGTGATCACGTTTCAATTGGATTCGTTCCATTAAGAGATTTTCGTAATATTGTAATGTATTATTAGTAAAAAGGCTAAGTGGCTGATGTTTTACACATCAAAAATTTCTAAGAATTTTAAGCGGCATCGTATGAGCCGTCACCGAATAGGACGTTGAACTGGATTAATATACACCCAGATACAGATCACGAAAATATTAATGTATAATAATAAAATTTCAATGAATTAGGTGTCAACATGAGTAAGTTGTGTCCTTTCTTTTCAAAATTAAAATTGAGCACCAAAAGTAAAAAAAAAAAGGTAAAAATTATACGTCATCCGAAAGAAAATTTTCTGTTTTACAAGACAGGCGCCGTGGAAAAGTTTGTTTATTTATTTAATTTTTATTTGTTTATTTTTCCATACATATATAAACATAGAGTTTTCATTACAAAAATACACTTTAAAAAATAGATCTTAAAATTAAGCTTTACCGTAATTTGAAAAAATGCCCACAAATACTTAAGCGTCTGAGCGTGAGCCATTCCTTTTCTAATAATTTATAAGTTTATCGTACATAAATATGGCATGATATAGCCATGAAAAAAAAACTATGCTATTACAAAAACAGGATATATTTTATTTTTAATGTGTATATATTTTTTTTAAGTGTCTTGTCTGTTCCTTCCATACTATTCCAAGACCTCAAACCTACTTTAAACTGTAGAATAGATTTAATGTTTTGTAATTCCTTAGGTTGGAGATTAAAGGATCTTGAACCAACATGTAAAGAGTGTCTCTGTGCGAACTTAGTTCTGCATCTTAGAACTGACAGTACACTATCGAATCTATCGTTAAAGGGCAAACTGTGAAACTATCGTCGCGGGTTTGATTCCTGCCAGTTGCAAAAGGAAATCCTAGAAAGGTTTTTTTTAAAAATTAGTCTGGGTTTTGTGGCGTATTTTTCATAATTTTCTTCCATATCTTTACTTTTCCACCTGCTGACAAGCCTCTAAAATAGAGGCTTAGCGGGTTATTCCTTAAACATTTTTTTTATGCGTTTGCTTTTACGCTACACGTAATATTTTATTATTATTTCAAGCCTTTAAAGTGGATTGTCAATTAGACGAAAGTGAACATTACTGACTCCTCCTTTTATTCGCGTTTAATCGAGGGAATAACGCTGCTCGCGATATTTGCGCAGTTTTTGGTGAAGATGCTATGAATCGTTAACTTTACGAGGCAAGAGTTCTGAGGATATATAAAAAAAACAGGCATTTATTAAAAGATGCAAAGGAAGGTGAAATTTTTTACATAAAAAAAGAGTTCATTTCAAAGTCTGGCAACTTGAACAGAAATGCAATAAGAAAAAAAAAGACCTTGTCCTTTCATTTAATTTCTGGATCGACATTTTAAACGAAACGTTTATCGCAAAAACTAGCTGACTTCAAAAATATCAATACGCTTAAAACTCTCTTCTGTTCCCTAGTTCACCCGCACCTAGAGTATTCCACTGTTATCTGGTCTCCGTATTATGATGTTCACATCAAGAATATTGAATCAGTTCAACATCGATTTTTGAAACTGTCGAAATAAATCCGACCGTCTAGTCCTATTTAAAATTCTCAACTCACTCTTTGATGTGCCTAACTACTGAGTTCAATAAAATTAAATATTCCAACTAGAAACCTCAGACAAAACTTACTCTTCCATACCGGTAACCATAGAACTAACTATGGTTTTCATTCCCCTATGCCCAGAATTAGGTCTGCCAACAAACATACCAGTCTTGATTTCTTTGAGAAAAAGTTATCTACTTTCAAACGATCCCTGAATCAAATTAATTATAAACACCTCTCTCCCACTTCCACTCCCACCAAGTCTACTATATACCATTGTGTCTTTCTTAATGTTTGATTATGTCCAAATGCTTGCAGACTGGCTGGATTTCCTCCCTAGGGAGTTGTTCATATTTAAATTTATTTCAACAGAGAGGGAAAAAGTTTTCGAGGAGAAATAAAGTAAATAAAATATAATAAAATATAAATAAAATATCACCCACGTGATAAAGGTTTCAGTTCTTTCACTTCACAAAAGTCAACAGATGGAAGAGTTGAGGAAATGTGGATGTTCAAACATGGGCAGAATGGTGAATGTTACACAGTGTGTAAAGTGGCCACTTAAACCAGCCAATGACAGGTCATAAGCCCTGTAAATGCCTAGACTTCCAAATTTCTCCTCGAAAACTTTTTCCCTCTCTGTTGAAATAAATTTAAATGTGTCTTTCTTATTTCTTTTATGATAATTTTCTATGTATAAATATGTCCTTAAAAACTCCCATTGAGCGTATATATAGATAAATAACCCATTTTCTTTGAACACGTTTCAAGAAAAGGCAGCCCTCTTTAACAGTCACAAGGTATCGAAGGAGTTAACGAAATTTGATGTATATGTCATAATTTATTATTATTTAGTTTATATGTGCAAGTTTTATTTGCTCATTTAAAAACTGCTGTTAATTTTTATTAATTAGGGTTATTAATGAATTATTTCCGGTGTTCGTTTGGCACAAATTTTAACTAATTCTTCTTTTGACAATAGTCTGGTTTTTTAGATGGCTGAAAAATATTACTTTTTAGCAATAAATCTGCCTCGGAACTTTTATTTTTCACTTGAAAACTTAAAATAAGCCAATTAAATAGAAAGTCAATAGAAAAATATACGAAAATGAATAAAATAAAGAGAAAATAATAAAGAAAATAAAATTCTCCTTGGACTTAGTGTCTGCATATTTTTAAAACTTTCATATCCGTGAAGGCATTAAGAAACTAAGTTCTTAAGACAGGAAGTATTCGGGAAATGTTTTTCCGGCTGCTAAGAATTCTTATAAACTTTTCTATTTCAAAGAGAGATTATTTATACTAGTTATTGCCATATGAAAAAATACCTTTTGAATGTTGTTTGCCAAAAAATACTTAGAAATCTTAGCAATAATTTTTTATGCAAAAAATAACCATGAAATTTATTGAATTTACATTTTTCTCAAGCACGAAAGGTTCCGGGCTGGATCCCGGTGAGAACAATGCGATGTGATTTTTCTCAAGCCTGAGTGTTATATGCTGTAAATAACCAATGTAATTGGGAATCCTTGCCTGTTGTGGGGCAAAAAAAAGGTTAATTAACCCAAAACCTCAACTGTGAAAAAAAAATGTGTCCCACCGAATGGCAACTAAATATTTTAATGAATAAACGCTGTATTGCAGCGCTCAAAGATAAAATTTGTATTTACACATACATATGTAAATAACCTCTTGGAGAAGGTAATATGGAAGTCTAGGCATCTACAGTGCTTATGATTTGTCATTGGCCACTTTACACACTGTGTAACATCCACCGTTCTGCCGATATTTGAACATCTATATTCCTTCAATCCTTTTATTAGTTAATGTTTGTGAAGGTAAAGAGCTGAAACTTGTATTTATGCGGGTGAGATTCATCTTATTGAATTATATCACCTGCATACTAGGCAACGCCTGAAAAAATATTTTTTTCAGATCAGTACAGGTCATAAGCCCTGTTGATGCCTAGACATACATATTGCCTTTTGTAAAATGTTATTCATCTCTCTTGTAATTTGTCAAATTGATTTTTTTTTAGGTGTTGCCAAGTATGTAGGTGATATAATGTAATAAGACGAATATCACCCGCATAAATAAAGGTTTCAGCTCTTTAACTTCACAAACATCAACAGATGAAAGGATTGAAGGAATATGGATGTTAAAATATGGGCAGAATGGTGATTGTTAAACAGTGTGTAAAGTGGCTACTTAAACCAGCCAATGACAGATCATAAGCCCTGTAGATGCCTAGACTTCTATATTACCTTCTCTAAAATGTACTTCATCTCTGTTGTAATATGTTAACACCATATGTCATTTTTTATTGACAAATAATAAGTTCGATTAATTTATTATTCAGAAACCAAACAGTCACAATATATTCCGTGTAGAAATAAATTCTTTTCAATTTCACACCAGTAAATGTTAATAAAAATTTGATAAATAACATTGTGAAATTGAAGTTGACATAATGTTTTCAGGGCGCGTTTTATTGCTCGTAATATTTTCAGGATGTTTCAGTAAAATTTCAGGCGCCTAATTTGTTTACTGAAGTAAGCTGAGGGGAGTGTCGAATGTGCGTTCTAGCGTACTCGTTGAATTTTAAGGAAGTTACAAACTAGTTTTTAGTATTTCAGAAAAAAAAATATTGCAACAAAGAAGGAAAACATTTCCAAGAAGAGAACATGAAAGTCTAAGCATTTGCAGGGCTAATGACCTGGCATTGGCTGGTTTAAGTGGTTTGTATATATTTGTACGATAATTTATAGTAGTGGGGGGACCAGAGAGACTTGAGAGACCCGAGAGACGAGGATGTGTTTTTGTCCATGGCCGCAGTGCCCAATGGACCTATATAAGGGCGCGTAATATGTAACTCGCCCTTCTTTGTTTTCACCAGTATTCAAATTCACTTTAAAGTATTCTTTGTTTAATCTCTGTATTTTCGTGTGTAATTAACCAAAAAGTGTAATTATGTTTAATTTGTTTAATTTTGTTTATTCAGAAAAACAACATCTATACAAAAAAATATACACAACAATAAAAAAAAACATAAAATAAAGCCTAATCAGTTTTCCATATAAATACAATTATAAAAATCCAGTTCAGTTAGATATTAATTCATAGAAGTGCATATGTGCGAGTTTTTTTTTTGTGTGAGGATGTGTGTGTAAAAAAGTGGAGTGTGGGTTTTGGTTGGTATGTGAATATGTGTGTGATTGTATATGGGTGTGAGGGTAGGTTTATGGACAGGATGAGTGTGTGTTTGATATGAGTGAATAGAAACAACTTAAATTTAAAATGTAAAAATATAGTTTTTTTTATAAAGAAACATAATTATTTTCATCTGATAGTTTTTTTATTTTGGTTTTAAAAGTGAGTTTACTGCAGTTAAATATGTCTATGTTATTGAAAAATACATTATAATTACGCGTCAAGCGAATCAGAGGAGAGTTCTGTGCATAGTTGGTGCGAACTGTAGGTACATGGAAAAGAGATAGATTCGTGTGACGGGTGCGGTAGCCAGGTACATTTAGGGTCAACTCAGAAACCAGAACAGGACTATTAAGACTTTCATTAAGAATATCATGCAAAATCCCCATATCTTATACCAAACGACGATCCTCAAGATTAAGTATATTATGTTTATGACAAGAAGTTTTATGGTTAAGGTCCGTAAATCTGGATTTCCAATTGAGATGTCTCAAAAATGTTTTCTGAATATTTTCAAGCCTTATCTTGTGTATGGAATACTGAGGAGACCACACAGAGGAGGCATATTCAAGGAGACTGCGAACGTAAGTAACTTAAATTATTTTATTTATTTATTCCTCGATGTTAAATCCAATAAATTAATTCAATCATACGTTTTACATGAACTAACAAAAATCTACTATCTAGCAGAGTATAATAATATACCCCTGCAGTATCTTTATTCTTTGTCGGTAATCTTTGAATGAAAATGTTATGAGAAAAACATGTGTACGTCTTTTATTTTTCAAATAAAAAACGTAATTTTACTTTGCAGATAAAATTGAAGATAAATGTTAACTTTTCATTAAAATACGGGCAAAGGATGATTTTAATCTTATTCCATCATCTCTGTTTGTATTGTCGGGATGTTTGTAAATCTCCATCGTCTCTTACTAACCGAGTTTGGTGACTCTTTGAATCCCCTTTAAATATAAGATAAAAGGTCAAAAGGAAAATTTCTATCAACAACCACAATAAATCAACATCCAGATTAAAGTTTTTCGTGGATAGAAATGTCTAGAAAGGAAGTTGAGGAATATGTCTCATACGTCAGAGTATAAGAATATGCATTAAGAGTATTTCCTTTCATTCTCGTAGAAATGTACAGTTATGTATTGAAGAAAAACAATACACTCAAAACTCCGGAACTTGCCCATGGATCAATGGAGTGACTACATCCACAAAAAAGTGATTTATATATAATACGAGCTTGCCAGATTTCAGTACTTATATAAAGTTGTTATTCGTATATATCAATTCTAATAAATTTAACCATCTTTTTGATATATTTAATACTTCGCATGCTTTGATTAAATAAAAAATTATGTAATGTAAAATGTAATAACTTACCAATTAAATTAATGTTTTAAGTCACTCCCTTGCTTCTAAATAATTTTAGTGATGAAATATTTTTTCTATATTTGTTATTATAAATATGTGTATATGCTTTTAATTCCTTTTTTTTTTTTACTTTTTCAGAAATATTAAATTACACATTATTACAAGTAAATTACGAACTTTAGAATTATTTCTACTATAAATTCTTAAAAAATGTTTTTATCAAGTTAATTTTTTAACCTCTGTTCTTGTATAACTGCTACCTATTTTTGTTTATAAACTTTATTATGTATTTTGTTTTATATAAGCAAAATTGCATTGTAAAAGTCCTTTGGGCATTTAATGTACAAAAAAAATAAATATACATATACTAGCGGACCCGTCAGACGTTGTCCTGCCCCAGCATTGCGCGTTGGCTTGCCTGCTATTAGCTTGGAAAAATATTTTTAATTGATAAGTAGGTACCTAGGTACTTGTTTGTGATTAAATTCCAAAACTAAAAATTGAGAATTATGAATTTAAGTAGGTACTTGTTTATGGTTGAATTCCAAAGCATAAAGAAAATATTTTTTCAAATATGGCATTCTTTTTGCAAACGTCGTACTCCGGTCGTCTCACCAACAAAAAGGTGTACTTATGTAGGAATACGATTTTTAAAAATGTATTGAATTTAATATTATTTTAGAGTAACCAAAAATCCAGTAAAAAGAAAAAAATGGGTAGAAATTTTAACGAATTTAAGGAAAGAATCTGATTGAGATCCACAAAAACAAATGCTGTTTGTAAACATTCAAAAATAAACTTTTTTATAGACACAATAACAACATCTTTCCATTTTTTTTGTAAATGCATTCTCCTCGAATGCAACCCTGGTAGATCTATGAATAACATATTTATGCTCCTTACTTCTCTTTTACATATATGATTGAAGATTTTAATATCTACGATCACGCACAGGGCAAAGATCTATATTTTTCTGAAAACCGCACGTAAATCGGTTGAGCCGTTTAGGAGGAGTTCGGTGACATCCTACGTATAGAGGAATTATATATGTAAAGATTAAATTAACACAATCGAATGTTTGATATCAATTACTGTACTTGGTTAAAATGAGGTATGTACATATACATTCGCGAATTGTCCTCCCGTCTTCCACTGTTCATTTTAATTAGTCGTACACGGTGTCCTACGGTACGTACATACTGCACTAATGTACAGCACTTGTAACTACGCTTAACATGTAAAAGTGTTGCCTTTTCGTTCAAATTATGAAATTCTCTTTTGCTTAAAAACTGATTTTTCATCCATTTTCAACATACATACCATAACTAATTAAAATAGGTAAACGGAAAAAAATCAACTATCCGTTTTTTTAATTTAACTATCCGATTAGGGTCCGGTTCCAATTGATTCGGATAATTTGAGTTCTACTTTACTATGATATATTAAATAAAGCAGGATAAAAAAAAGTGTTTTTCTTTTACAGTTTAAAAAACATAATGAAGGTGTGGCATAATCCACCCCAATCTAGGTATTACATATTTATGTCAGGTTACCACCCCTGTAATAGTAAAAATATCACTAGGAGGGTTGGTGTTTTAATTTGTGTAGACTTAATTGAATGACTCATTGTAATGTTTACGCAATGTCTAAAATTAAACTTTTTATCTGTATAATGTGTCTGCCTCGTAGTCTCATATAACTGTGCATTTGCCTACCATGCAAAAGGTTTCGGGTTAGATTCCCGACATGGTTCAACAAACAAGTAAATATTTCAATCGATTTTAGTAAATCTAAGATGTGGTGGAATCATCTCCCATCCACCATCGAAGATGTTGCTACATTATCTCTGTTTAAATCACGTCTGAAAAAACATCTTCTTTCTCTTCCTTAATCTCTCCTCCTTTCCTTTTTCCTCTTTTTACCCTTTTTTCATTAAGTAATAGTTTTAATTTAAGGTAATTTATAAACAAATACGTTTATTTCTTTTTTGAAATATCTTTAGCTTTTGAATCTTTATTTTCTATTGAATATGTTCTGTAACTTAAATATTAAAAATAAAACTTTTATTTTATTGGTTGGTTAAATGAAATTGTCATTTGGCAATAAGCCCGCTAATGTACAAATAAAGTTATGTACAAAAAGTTAAATAAATAAATTAAAATAAATATTTTTATATGTATATTTGGCGGCCTCCGTGGTGTAGTGGTCAAGACGCTTGACTCACACATGGAAGGTTCCGGGTTCGATTCCCGGTGAGAACACAAAAATTAAATGTGATTTTTCTTAAGCCTGGGTGTTCTGTGATGTAATTCACCACTGTAATTGGGCTTCCTGGCCTGTTGTGGTGCAAAAAAAAATACAAAAATATGTTAGTCAGGATACTATAAGTCTGTTAGTCAGGATACTAATGTAATAAATGGGCAAAGGTGAATATATAGAATTTTGTGAAATCCTGCCGGTAAAAACATTCTGTAACTACAAATTGATTGTATATATTTTTTTGACATGGATTATAAAAAAAAGAGTTTCCCACACTCACAACACTAGTTTTAAAACTACGGGGTTACTGGGTGTTCCCCAAATTAAAAATGAATTTGGAGAGCGAACATTATATTGCGTTATTCCAGAGTTATTCAATAATCTCCCAAAAAACTATTAGGAACATAGAAAATCATTTTTACCGGACACGCAGTTATGAGAAGTTACCTATATAGATTTAAATTAAGGAATGATGACTATTGTCCATGCGATGATATTTCTCCAGAGTATCGAACATCTGTTATTTCAGGGTCCATTTTTTTAGTTGACAACGCTTTAATCTTAAAACAGAATGCAGGAAAGATGGAATATCCTTAACAAATATCCACACTGTAGTTAAGAGTAGTTATCACGCTCCATTGTTCTTGAACTTTGCAACAATGGTGATTGGACTCATAAAGGTAATAAACCAAAATCAGTGATCGAACATCCCATTTCTAAGACAAACAAAAGAGATTTTTTCCGAGTACTAAGCCTTGTACATGACACGTAAGGCTACTAAATAGAGGGGTCTAATATATATATATATATATATGTATATAAAAATATAACAAAACAGAAAATCTTCAAATAAAAAAGGAATAATTGAAAAGATCTATCTGTAAGTTAACTGCAAAAAAGTCATTAACGTATGAATTACAAAGAATATGTTATTGTGTTAAATAACGCTATCTTAAAAAAAAAATTCCTTCCGAAAAGTTTCAAGACTTGGGTAATTAATTATGATAGATTTTACTAAAAAAATACCGAATACACGCGTTCTGCAGGACTAAAACTAAAACTAACATGCAAATCTTAATATCCACATTCACCATGGAAGTCGTTACATAAAAATATGAAACCAAGTGCTGACAGAACACAGAAAAAGAAGACAGTTTTGTGTGTCAAATAGATTTAGAACCCTGGATGAGTATTTTAATACCTACATACACACAATTATAAGAAAAATATACAATCAGAATAGTAAAAAAAAAACAAAAATAAGTAATACCATTCGAACAGATATAAATAGAAGAAAATCTTTAAATTTGTTCTAAAGAAAAATACGAACCTACTTATATCATTTTTAAATTATCTTAATTTAGAAGTTCTTTCACAGTAAATGCGCTTTACAATAGAACCATTTTTCATCCTCTATAGAAGATGATTTCAGCACATTATAAGGAGATTATTAAACAGACTTCGTGAACTCGGCAATAGTTATTCCCACGTATCGGATGGTATTGTTTCTATAGAACAAACCTTTTGAACTTTTTCAAAGATGGTAAATGGTAATTATATTTATTTATTTATGCATTTTATAATATATACAATGTTTCGTTTAATTTGCCCAGCTGTATGAAACAGTACTTATGATTTTCTCGTTATATTACTTAAAAATATTTTATTATTTAATTTGTTTTTTACATTTATTCTTGAATCTTTTAAACTGTCAACTGAATGTGATGTATAATTTTTAGGTTAATTTTTTTAAATATAAAACTTGTATTATTTTAAGTTTTTTTTTTTTTAAATCTTGGGTAAAAGGAAATGAATGTTTTTAAAAAAATATAATATATTAAGCCAAAAATGTCGGTAAAATATTTTTTTGTAAAAGGCAGATTTGCCTTTTATGTTAATAAAATAAAATAAAATATCAAAATTTTACTAAACGAAGATAATTAATCTTCAGAGTAATAATTCTCTAGAGAAGCCCTTAAGTTTTTTTTGCGTAGAACGGTTTCGGGTGCGCTCGCAATTCCTAACCCAAGTACCCACGGCTCGTTGTATTGCTGTAATCTGTAGCTAACTTCGTGGTCAATAATCTGAGAACGGCTTTTCTCCGTATGTGCAACTCTATATGTTATTATTATAAATTTAATGCTTCTATATTTCATTAATATCATTTTATAACTTCTTCCGAAGTTTCTCGGATAAAGAGTAATCGCGGTCTGATTTTTCTTCATGCAAACGTATTTTCTCCCTGGATTATGGCACTATAGCAGTAATTTTTTCGCAAAATATATGGAGATATTATTGGCGTGTGTTTGTGGTTTTGCTTTTTTGATTAATTGTTTCTTGTGAGAGCTAAGACCATCCAAAAACCCCAAAAAAAGTCTAGTTTTATATGCCGTCGTCGGTTTTTTTTGGCTTAGTTTAATAATATATTTAAAATAAAATAAAATAATATATTAACAAATAAAAATATATATAAATAATTTATATACATGCACAATGCATTTATTAAAGCACACATAATAATATGTTTATGTGTGCCAAATTTCAAGATTCAAAATAAAATAAAATTTAAAAAAAAATCTTTATTTTTGATTGGTTTCCTAAACCGACAACATCAAAAACCACCCTCAATTTTTAAACCAGATGATTTTTATTTACTTCTGTATTATTTCCAGGTGCATAAGGAGAGCCTCCCATCGGACCGTATTACGGGAAGGTTAAGAACAGGATGCCTCGTGACCGCGGCAAAACATCATTATCCTTACATAGGACGGAAGCTTTTCAATAATTTACCACAAAATCTACGTCAAAAAATAAATTACGGAAAATTTAAGAATAAATTAAAGAAAAGCTTCTTGACATAATTAACATTGACTGTATTTTGGAAATAAAGATGTACGTATGTTTAATATGTGCCTGTGTTTATAAATTTTATGTTTTTATTTAAAAAAAAATTGCGTTATATTTTCTCAATTTTAAAATTAAAAAAAAAAATTTTTTTGTTTTTTTTTTGTTTTGCATTTTTTGTTTTTTTTTTACTCTTTTTTGGCAAGTTCAACCTTAAGTATTCCATTTTTTCACTGAATTATTTATTTATGCTAATAAAGTTTTTATTTAAAAAAAAAGTTAAAACAAAATATATTAGATTAGATGTGCACACGTCGTCCTAATAATGTTAATAATTATTTCACTCTGTCGGTCGTTCGCTAGTTTTAAAGAAAAATCTCTTCACGAAATTAGGAAACAGAATCTAAAATCTGACGTCCAAATGAACGAGTAACATGAAAGGAAACACACTTCAGAAGGTTATATTGTACACAAATGCATGCCTTAATGCCCGCCGGATGCAACGCGACGTCTCTCCCGGCTGATAATCAGGCGCCGACTGACAAATGACAGAAATAGAGCCTTGGCGCTTCGGGCTTTGTTTTTCAACTGACGTTTATTTTATTATTAATATTTAAAGAGTTAACTTTGTGTTCAAACATTTTACTAAATTTAATTAAATATTTGTATATAACCACTTACCGACTTTTCTATGTCTACCGGTTTCGAGACGTACCCCTCTCCTCGTTAGGACACCAATGATAAATAAAAAAATAAATACAACCTTCGGTCAAAGAGGATTGGCCTACTACTCGGTTAAAGTGTAAAATCTACTTCCATTATCCATAAGGAAAATTAGTAAGCTCTTACAATATAAAATTGCTATTAAGAAATGGATAGTGGAGGTGGGTTGCACACGAATCGATGAGTGGATCGAGCCAACTAGGTAAAGTGTGTGTACTGTTTATGAAATTTGTTCTATTGGTCTATATAAATTGGTTATGTTTTTATGATTATTTTAGTTTGTTTTTTTATTGTTTATTATTTATTATTATTAGATTAATTACAACAGCTTAATGGCAACTCCTTGAAAAAAAATTTTTTCAACTCTGTACCTCTTCATGAACCAAGTGGATTTATCAACAATATTTTGAGTTTGTCCAAATTTTTGTAGACAAAAACTAGATTCAACTCCCAGAGG
Source organism: Micrasema longulum (assembly GCF_059751315.1). Classification (NCBI taxonomy): domain Eukaryota; kingdom Metazoa; phylum Arthropoda; class Insecta; order Trichoptera; family Brachycentridae; genus Micrasema; species Micrasema longulum. Next base: position 695,724 of record NW_028277326.1, read on the forward strand.
AGCTGTACATATAAACATAACTTACTTAACATTTTTTTTTACAAATTTATTCGATTGAATCCGGGTCATGATTTTATAATGCTCGGGCAATATTTGAAATATTTTGGGTTTCAAAAACCTCAGTTTTTTTCCCGAATTTAGAGTTTTTGGAAGACCTCATGAGCAATCATTTCGTGTTGACTTCTATTAGTGTGGTAGAAGTTTAATTTATCTTTAATAAATGAATAATCAAATTTAGATGAGAATTGAAAATCTGTCCCATATCGGAAAACTAGTTAGGGGTGGCTTCTATGTCAATAAAGCCTTTTTTACAACATCAAGCCTTAACTTCTTTCATTAGTGGAGGCTTTATTACACTAGGGAAACACATTTCCCTAAAAATACATGTTTTTTCCATCACAACGTTAATTTATTGTAAACAAATTAGTGTATAGTAGAAAGATATTACTCTTTTAAAGCAACCTATTATATCTAAAAAAAATATACATACATGTCAATAAAAAGAAAATATCACCTTTTTTACAATTTTAAATTAATAAAAGTTTATGAAATACTGTTGAGTAAAAAAAATAAATTGTTCAAATCAGTAGCATAGAATATATTTTTAAATTTATAATTTTAAATTGCCGTAAAATGGTCCATCGCATTGGCCATGACCCTAACGTCACGATTCGGTTAAATTTTGTACTTTGTTTTTGACCGTTTAAATTTAAATAAAACATCTTTACGAATCTCGACGTCATAATTCTGCCGGTTTAAGAAATAAGGACGTATTTTACATTTTTTTCGAAAATCAGTCAAATACAAATTCGAAATCAGGAAAAAGATGTGTATCTACTAAAAATACACATATCTTTTTAAAATAACCACAACCCTTTTATTTTCACTAATAAATGAGACTAAACTGCAAAAAGGATTGAAAATTACTAAATATAAAAGGCTGTTCTGACTTATATAATTATTAAAGACGGATAAAAATACTTATTTTTTCTTCTATTCCGTTTTAAAAAACATCTGAAATGAATGAACCTACTCGTTTTCCATTAAATTTAAGATCTGCTGGTAATTTTGAAGTTAATTGATTATTAGGTCGGGCGTTACTACTTTGAAAAACAGTAAATGGCCAGTAATGTCTATTTTATTTAGTTGAATGGAATCAATTGGCATATGAACACTAAAAGAGAAATATTTTTACTTAGTTACTAAATAAAAATGGCGGTTCTAGCTAGAAACGTCTTTTCATTGAAGTATAACATATTTTCTTGTATTTTTTACTGAAAGAAGATGAAAATGTAGATTTTTAAATATATAACGTAAAATTTATTAAAATTATTATAAATATTCCGTTAGATCAAACCATAATACATATTGTCGTAAAATAATATACTTTATTTTTGTAGTATTTTCACACAGCGAATTTTTCTATGTCCGAGTTACAAAATATTTATTTTCTCCGTTTTTTGTTTTATGCAGAAACGTCCTTCTTTCTTATGATGGCAGAATTGTCAAGATTAAACCTGTCGCGTTTTTGTAAATACATATTTTTAACTATTTAATTTTAAAATTTATGCATGAAAACATTTCTGAAAACAAAACAAACGGAAGGTTCCGGGTTCGATTTTCGGTGAGAACACAAAAATTAAACATGCGATTTTTCTCAAGCCTGGGTGTTCTACAATGTAATTCACCACAGTAATTCACCACTGTAATTGGGTCTTTGGCCTATTATGGTGCAAAAAAAAAACCAAAAACAATTTTACAAATCCATATCAATATTGAAAATATAATAAATTTATATATTATTTATGTTTAAGTAACTTCATGTTAGCTATTTGATTGAATGCCGGCAATTAAAACAGCTTAGTCGTCCGAATGAGTGGCTAGTTGAATTATTTGGCGGAAAAATGTATATTTCTTTGGAAAAACATTGTAAGGCACGTATTTGTAAAATAAAAGATACAAAGTATAATTTACGTATATGTGCGTTGAACCAAGCAAAGACCCAATAAAGACCAATAAAAAATTCAGCACATTCTATAAAAGGGGTGATATCCCTTACGTGATGTTTCATTTAATAAATATATGAATTTGTTGATTTAGGGAGGGCAAATAACACCCCAGTGAACATCGCGTCTACCTTCTGCTTTTTAAAGTTGTCAAAGACGATCAGTTTTTCATCCGATTTTATTTTTCACTACACTGCAAGCATCATAATTTATTTATATCGGTAGTCAGATGGCAGAAGAAACCATCTGTATTTTTGTCTGTGTTTTAGTTTTAAAAAGTTTTAATTAATATTTCAGTAAATACACGCAGAAAAAACATACAAAAATCAGCGTTATTAAGAATGGTAATTTACTATTAAAAAGCAACACTAAAATATTTTAGTTTGTGGATTAAAGTCTTGAAATTGAGACGTTTTTCAGCTCTCCTAAACATTTTTGAAAATTACAGATGGTCCCTTCTGCCATCTGACTACCGATTTAAAGGTTGGTAATATGACAGAAATAATTTAGAAAAATGTTTTTTTAATTTTTTAAATTAATAATAATAATAATAATGGTTTATTAACAAAAATAACAATTACTTTATCTACTATATACACACTTACGTAATATATTTCTCTGGATCATGTCTAGTCTGCCTAACAAGGTACAACCTGTTTGAAGGCAGGAATTTTTATGCGAAATAAACAATAACATTACTCCATATTGTTTAATTTATTTAACAATTATACAATATTAATTTATACCATTTATAATTTAAGAATGTTTTTGAGTAAATTTTCCGATATTTCTCTACCTAAACCCAATAAGCATTTTTTTATAAATTTATTTGATTGAATCGGGGTCATGGTTTTTCAATGTTCGGGTAACATATTGAATATTTTAAAGCCAAGAAATGTAAAATTTTATTGCCCGAATTCAAAGTTTGTTGTAGACCCCATGACCCATCCTCTAGTTTGACTTCTGGTAGTGTGGGAGTGTTTTTTTTAGGATTTGGTAGAATAATTTGCTTTCGCAAACATTATTATTCTAAAAATATACTCGTATAATTGCCTTATATCTAAGATCTCAAATTCTTTAAATAACTCGACGCTGGGGTACCTGAAGGGCTTTTTAAAAATTATTTTAGTTATTGATTTTTGTGCAGATTCGAGAGGTTTAAACGTTGATTTATAAGTGTCTCCACATCCTATTATGCCAAAAGTTATAATTGAGTTACATAAAATAAAATATAGTGGTTTGGGTTTAATTAGGGGTAAGATGTTACGTATCGGCTTGAAGATGTGGGAAAGTTTTCTAATTTTTAGTGTTATATATTCGATGTGTTTTGTCCATTTAAAATATTTATCAATAGTTATTCCTAAATTTTTTATATGGTGTACAGATTCAAGTATTTGAAAGCAAATTTTTAATTAAAGGTTTTGTTTAGCCTGTCTCACTGTATTACTACTACTACTACTACTAACATCACGCCATTTCCCCGTATGGATAGGCAGAGAGAATGGACCGCCACGCACACGTCTATCCTGCATACAATCCTAGCCTCTTCCACATTCATACATCTTGTCATTCATGCCCTTCGGTTCTGTCTGCTTTTGACATGACCAGACTTAAGATTTTGGTTTATCTGATCATGCCACGTCTTTTTTGGTCGTCCTCGTCTCACGTTGCCGTTCATTTTCGCCATATATACTAGTTTTACCGTCCTTTCGTTCTACGTGACTAAACCATCTCAGAGACCCTTTCTTAATCTTATCAATTATACTTGACTCAGATTTAAACTCTCGCCTGACTTCATCATTCGTAACCCTGTCATACATTGATTTCCCACACATTGGTCTAAGGGATTGCATTTCAACCGCGTTCACTCGGCTTTCATCCTTCCTCTGCCAGTTCTATGTTTCACTTCCATACATAAGTGTTGTGACTAAAACTCCACAGTGGTTTTACTAAATGGTGGTTTTAACTATGTGGTTTTACTAAAACACTGTGGTTTAACTAAATGTTATATGTTATGTTCTGTCAATTAAATAAATGTTTTTTTGGTTAGTTACGTTAAACGTCAAAAGATGCAATCGTTGTGGAAAATAATAAAAAAAGAGTATCTACCTTTGTCTGAATCGTAGATTGAAAAGTGGATTCGACGTCATCAATTCATTTCTTAAATTATATACAAAACAAATAACGGCAATGAATCCATCCTGCAGTGGCTTTATCCTCCCTACGAGAAACTATTCTTATGTTAATTATTCAACGAAATTCAGGGCGATAATTATCTTATATTTTACATTTTATCGTGAGATGTTTGAATCCGATCGTGATTTGGGACCCTAACAGAAGCTCTACAGAAAGTGAATTTTTTATTAGAAAGGCAACAACAATAAAACGCGTTGAAAAAAGATACGATGAAATTGCCATTTAATCTGATGGAAAGATAAATCAAATACGCTTTTTTAATGACCAATTTTGTTATGATCCGTTTTTGGGCGGATAAAAAATACAGTTTTGTAAAAAAAAGTAACTAAAATTTAAAATTAAAAATAAAATGGGAATAAGTGAACCATAAAATTAACTATGTTGATTTGCATAGTTAAAACTATGTTAAATATTCACCTTTTCCATGGCTCCACGTATTAGCGAACAAACATGGAAACTTAGATTTATTTAATTTATCTTTGTACACAATAAAATCATTACTTTTTAATCACTTCTTTTCTAAATTTTAAAAATGTACTGAGTGTTATACTTTATTTTTTATTTTTAAGTTTTATTCATTTTAACAAATAAGTAACATACATAATTGTATTTTTGTTCCCGCAAAGCTGAAGCTTGTCTGCGGGTTACATTACATTTAAAAAAAATAAATTATAAGTAAGTACATAGTTTAATAATAATTAAAGAATAAAATATATTTATACACTTAAGTTTCACTTGCTGTTTAATAATTATTTGACTATTTTTTAAAATGAAATTAGGTTTTTTTCTTTACGATTTTTAGCTGGTATTAAATTGTACAGTTTTGGTACTACACTAACCATTGTTATGTCACCATAGTAGTTTTTCTGTCGTGGTACCATCAGCTGCTGTGCTGATACTTGTCGGGTCATGATCTGGTGGTTTGTTTTGGATTTAAAATTGCAATCGAGGAAATGATCGGTCATTATCTTATACTGACACTGTTTGTTAATTGGCAAAACGTTAACAAAATCAAATAATATTTTATTGTTGTCTTTTGCATCATCCTTTATTTTTACATTACGATAATTTTTAAAATTTGTACCTGTAAGTTCAAGACTCTATCCGTATAAGATTTAAAACTTAGTTCCCATATTCTTAATCCATATTGAATAATTAGGTCAACTAGCCAACTAACTTGTTTTGCTGTTTAAACTATGATCCGCTATTAAAATACTTATTTGATCTTATCTCCAAAATATGTTAAGAATAGTATAAAAACTGTAAATGTTGTAAACAATTCACCAGTCTTGAAGATGCCTACTTAGGCGAAAGCGCTCGTTGGTCAAAATAATAAAAAGTAAAACTGAACCAAGAAGTTTCATTGATATGTTTATTTATAATTTTATCATAATCATCACAAAAGTATGCCCAGATCTTTAACCTTTGAAGTCTGCATAAGATTCTGGTCATTCATTCTATAGGGGAGAAAAGCGTTTTGTGGGCTCTGGTGAAAGACATCTGTTCACCCTACCTTGTATGTTGGTGGCCTTGTGACGGGGCGACTGGGTGCTCGGCGTGCTGTGTTCCGAACTGAGGTCCCCCGCGTATTCCGTGCTGCTGCCAGCCGAGCCGTCTCGCCCTGCGTCCAGCACCCGCTCCTTACTGCGGCTGCGGTGCCATCGGCTCTGTGGAAAAACAACTCAAAATACATGTCTGATAGTCACCGAAAAACCAAACGAAGACAGACATTCAGTTGGTTTATGAACCTTCCCTTTCTGGTGCTAATAAATGTAGCAAGTACACATTGCGTCTAATAACTTCAATATCTCTGTAAATATAATGAAAATTGGGTTCAAATTTTTGGTATTTCTCCGTTATATGTTTGTTAAATTCCCTAGCATCTATTGATATAAAATACCAACTGTCCCTTTGTTCCGATGCATCAGGTTGGTTTAATCTTACCTTGAGCTGAGCTTTGTTAGGCGGATTGTAGGCGTACACAGTTTGTTGATCAGTCAGGTGTTGTACTGATGAAGGAGGGCAAGGAAGGAGCCTTCGCGAGAGATTGTGATCCATCAAATTAACCGAATCGATCAAATCGAAAAAGAAACAAGATGGGGATAATAAAAAAAAGAGATACAAAAAAAATCCTGCGCCCCCTAGAAACGATGAAAATCGTCTAATCGTTTCAAAACCGGACAGCTACTCAGATAGTAAAAAAAAAGGCTTTCTTCCGGGGCCATTCATGACGATTTCAATAAACATTGAGGGACTTTTTGACCATTTTCATATGGGAGTGGCTTTATTTTTTTACCTTGATTATAATAAAAAAGGTTTATATTTAAAAAAATAAGACTTTCTTGCAATTATATTACTTTTATTTTAGCTAAACTGTTGGAATCAGGAAGGATATTCTAAAGTGGGCTATTTAGGAACTTCTCAGTATTTGCTCATGTGTAGAGGAAACCACTTTAAACTCTTCAGGAGAAGCCGGCGTGACTTTTCTTAACAGGCCTTCCGTTTCACTAGAATAGTGTTCATAATTTTGTTTCCTAATTTGGTTTATTTTACCAATTGCCTGGTTATACATGGTCAATATAGTGCAGGCAATTAGTAAACATTGAGAGACTGAGCCTGGACAAGGAGGCCATTCTCTCGGATTTATGTGAAGATTTAAGGACGGTAAATGACAAAGCAATATCTGTCGCTGAATACTAGAGTGGCGAAGTCTGAGGTGCCCCCGTCAAAAAATTAAGTGTACTGATGGAAGTTGTGTCTCACCTTCAGCGTGTGAAACAAGCGTTGTGTCCAACCATACTTTTGATGATCGGAAAGTGGGCATATACACTTGGTTGATCAGTTGCGTGCTCTACTACTGGTAGTAGTTTAAATTCGTAATGGAACAAAAATAAATTGCTCGCTTGTATGAGTGAATCCGAAGAAAGATATTTAGTCGTTAAAACGGATTCAGGTATGTGGTGGATGCTTTCAATGATGGTAGTCGTCTCTCTCCTTCAGCGTGTGGAACAAGCTTTGTTTCCAACCGCACTTAGTTGATCGGATAGTAGGCGCATGCACTTGGTTGATCAGTCGCGTGTTACTGATGGAAGTCGCATCTCACCTTCAGCGTGTGGAAGAAGCCCTGGGTGCGGTGCACGACGGTGGGCGGACGGGGCGGCTGGGCGGAGCGCGCACGCGGGGGCCCGGCGCAGCAAGCGGCTCCGCCCGCGCCGCCGCCGCCCCCGCCCGACAGCTCCGACGCGGACCGGCTCAGGCGCCCGAGAGTGTTGGCGTCGTTCAAGCGGGTCCGACCTGGGAAAGAATATTGCCAAGATTACTCCATTGTAAATTTGTGAATCTGAGGTTTGAAAAAAATCGTTTTTTATTTTTTTATTATATTTACGGCCTAAGCCAATTACAACCCTTAAATAAGGAAACAGAACGAATAGAACTTGAACACTTCATCCCTGTCTGTGTTAATGACGAAGAGATTTACGGTAAGGGGGAAGATCTATTCCAAAAACTTCAATTAGTGCGAAAAATTAATATTTTTCCTTACACATGATGAACATTAAAACATAAAAGCTTAACCATCGGCGCTTAAGTAAGTGTAGAAATATAGGATTATTAAAAATCCAAATAGATACATATACATACTCTCTCAGATAAAATTTATGTCAAATATTGCTCAATCTCATATGGTTCTCTTCGCCCCAGTGGGAGTTCGGTTATATTATGTTTACAAATGAATCTCACCGTCAAATCAAAAAAAGTTTCAGCTCTTTAAGTTCACATAAATCAAAAAACAAAAAAATTGAAGGAATCTTCTTCTTCACGTGTCATTTCGGGTCTTCCCGACGTTGACGACCACTTGGGAGAAAGCTGCCCTATCCTGAGCAGTGCGAAACAGCTTCTCCACAGTTCTAATTCTGGTCCATGCTCGGATGTTTCGAAGCCGGAAAAGCTATTTTCTTCCGACCCTTCTACGTCCTTCGAACTTCCCCTTCATGACAAGCTGAAGTATGGCATATTTATCACCTGTCAACACATGGCCAGAATATGAAATCTTACGGAGCTCAACAGTGGTGAATAGTTATCTATTAGTATTGGCTCTACGTAATACTTCATTGTTGGTTATCATATCGGTCCAAGATATTCTTAACATTCAACGGTGGATCCACATTTCAAATGCTTCAAGGCGGTTTAAAATATTAACTTTTAGAGTCCACGCCTCTACGCCGTACAGTCAGACAGACCAAATATAACATTTGACCATTCGTTGTCTCAGCTTAAGGTTTATATGATCGTCACAAAGAAGATTTTTCATTTTGTTAAATCCTGTTCGGGCTGCTTCTATTTTACATTTCATCTCAATGTTGAAGGAATACAGATGATCAAATATAAGCAGAATGGTGAATGTGTAAAGTGGCCACTTAAATCCGCCAATGACAGGTATAAGCCCAGTAGATGCCTAAACTTCTATATTCCCTTCTCTGAAACGTTCTTCATCTCTTTTCTAATATGTTATTGAAGTTAATTTTTATTTAATGAGTAGAAAATGTAACAATTATTAAACTCTAGCCTATCTTGACAGCCTTCATAAAGAAATATAAAGAACAAAGCGTAATGCGAAATGCTTTTATAAAGTACGAAAACGATTATTGCATTATTCATGAATAACAAGAAGTATTTTTATTAAAGAAATGCACGCAAGCTTTTTAAAGCATTTTCTAATAAATGCACTTCACATGTTGTGAATAAGTAACCCGCCACGTTTATATAGTACGTTACACGTATTATAACGTGTACATACTAAGTGATTAGATTTCCAATGGGGCAACGACCCTATTTTTAATTAACTTAAAAATTAGCGGATTTTTACCGTGAGCTTAGTGCAAGTATCAATCAAAGTATAAATCAATTCATTAATTTATTTACACCTTTTATCGAAAATACAATTTGACGTTCACTTTGCCCAGCTAACAAGGGTACATACCCCGTTCCAAGCTAGGCAATTACATTCTAATAAATGATAATAGTTAACATTTTGACAAAGTTCTCACACAAAAAAATATCCTATCGAAACACATACACAACGGAAACAGTAAAATAATCACAACAGGAAATAAATAATTTTCATCACAATGAATAAATATAACAAGTAAACAGTTTGGATTCACTTAAAACTAAAAGTAAATGACATAACTCCTTTTAAAATTTGACAGTAATTTTCAATCTTAGATTAAAGTTTGAGTAGAGCTTTAAATTATTACAAAGAGGTTCGAAAACTTAATTTATGTACGTCGAGAAAGTTTTGATTGACATTAAGAAGACTTTTGGGGTTTTTCCACACCCCTCGTATTGCCATTTTAAATTTGGTTGTTAACATAATTTGTGAGCGGCAAAAGTTTAAAAATTGCTAAAGGTTTATACGTCATTCGTAATAAAATTTTCGGTTCTACAAGATGATATAATTGTATTTATGTTACATTTATTATTTTATTTAGTTACAAGCCTTCAAAGTGATGACAAAGGATTTTTTTTTCAGTTTCAGTGCTGCAGAGCAGCGTTTATTTCATAATTAAAAAAATACATACAAGAATTTGTTACCCACTAAGTCTAAAGACTTTTCGGTGGGACACATTTTTTTTTTATGACAAGTTTATATTACATTTATTTTATTTATATTTCACGAATTTATTTATAAACAGACACTATAAAGTATCTAGAAGATATTTCTTCTGTTCTTTTTTTTTCATTTGAAGATCTTTCATGTTAATGATGGTTTGTGGGAGATCATTGAACAATCTTGGAACAACGCAATTTAATGTTCGCTCTCCGAAGTAATTTGTAATCCGGGGAACAAACAGGGAGCCCTTAGTTTTTAATCTAGTGTTGTAAGTGTGGGAAACTCTTTTTTTATATTCCGAATCAACAAAGTGATCTACAATCAATTTGTATTCACAAAGTTGTTTTACCGGCAGGACATTACAGAATTTAAAATATACACCTTCGCCCAAATGTTTCGCCTCACGGATTATGCTATCCGGTACAATCCCCCTCAACAGTCTCACCTGAATATCATAAATTTTACCCAGATGAGACTGGAAGGTGAGACCCCAGGCCCAGACACGCACTCCGTAAGATATAATGGATTCAATGAGCGAGGTATATATGTATCTTAACGTTTTGAAAGGGAGTATGCTTTTGATTTCATAAATCACCTTAAGCCAGTACCTTAATCTGTCGCAGATTCCATCAATATCCCCAGCTAAATTTAGACATCAACCCCAGCTAAATTTAGAATCAATAATTAATCCTAAATATTTATGATTATTTACAACATCTATAATAGGACAATTACATTTATCTGATTCTATATTTAAATTTGAATGAAGGCAAACATTTATATGAGCTTGTATTTCTATTTCAAATTCACATTTAGTAATATATGGTGAGGATACAAGTCGTGAACAATTTTAGTTTTTTTAGAATTTATTACTAAGCCATAGTCATGCGCCCATTTAATGAGATTTGAAAAATCTTCTTGAAGCATTTTTTGGGCAGTTTTTACATTTGAATGGCTTATTACAATGGCAGTATCGTCAGCGAATTGGAAACTTGACACTTTCTTCTGTTCGCATTCAATCGAGGGAATAAATCTGATAAAGCTGCTCGCAATATTTGCGGAGTGTACGATGAAGATGCTATGAATTATTTTCTGATTGAAACAAATTAGTTTAATTATTGAATTTATAATATCCAGACGAAGCTTTTCTTTATACTTGACCAAACATTATTTTTCTATACAAAGAACCTTTTAAGGACCCCTATGTTGAAAATTACCTTCCAAAGGAAAAATGTTACCTATTACGATAGGACGAGCAGATTTCGGGTTTGAAGAGTCATATGAACCGATCAATGCTCGAGGCAAGGTTTCTATAGAAATTAATTGGCGAAGCATCTGAACATCTTTAGTGACGTGCTAAATAGAGAGCTGGAAATATTTGGCACATATTTAGATAAGAATAACACGACAAATAATAGTGAGATAGTTAGGTTTCTTGCTAAGATATATTTAAGAGTTTAATGAAGAAGTTCAATGCTACGGGAAATCGTATGCAAAAAATGTTCGTGTAGGAAATAGGTGGTTGAGAGTTCTTACCCCAGTTAGAGATTGACAGAAAAGACACGAGGTTGCCGTTTAATGCATATTTATTACATAGCGAATAAGATACAGCACTTGGTTGCGTAGTGCGAGCGTAGCGGCGATGATGGGTTGAAGAGACTGCAATCGAACTACATGCTGAAACTGAGTTACTTCGTCGAGCTGGACTGACTGACTGAACTGAACTTGTTAGGCCGACTGACTGGCGGTCCCTTCATAGGCAATATTTATTTGTAGTTCATTTCTTCATGGTAGAGACGATGTGAATTTACTGCAGAACGACACTCCCGATTTCATGAGCAATACTTTAAAAGTTGCATTATAATGTTGTATTGGATTCTATAGAAAATGATGACATTGCTTTCTTCGGTCATCACACTATTTCAGGTGAAACGTTTTAGCACGTGTGTGTCATCGGTTATGGGCTTTAAAACCTAAATTTAAATAAATAAAATATGAGTATTTGATTGTTCGGCGAATTAAAAAAAATAATAGATAAATATCAAAAATGAACTGCTTTGAAACGTCACAGGTTTATGTGACCACGTGTTTGCGATAGCCTAAAATCATAGCCTTGTTATGTTGTTGCGGCAACTATGGGCGATTGCAACCGGTGCGGCGACCGGCAACAAGCAGTGCTAACTCTACCGATTTACCGAATTCGATGGTAATTTGACCGATTTTTATAATATCTTGAACAATAGGTTATTTTTATGACACAAAAGCAGTCACCCCTTCCCCCGCCGCTCACCACGATTTTTGAGGGCCGACTTTTCGTACACGCCCTCTCCCCAGTCCATGAAAATAAAAAAATGTAAAACTGTTACTTGAATAACAGTTATTGGCTGCTACAGTAACAGTTTAATTATTTTTTGCGAAACTGTGTCAGTTGATAACGAATCAACCGAAATTTAACGATTTATTTTTCTGACCGACTTAAGCTTTATGAAAGTTGGCAACTCCGCTGGAATCGAATATCCTGTTTCCTGGGTTGCTATTTTTTTCGACGTTTCGCATATTTGGGGTACAAATTATATATTTTTAAATTTATTTATTCCTACAAAGATACATATTATAATGCAAAAAAATAATACCGCATCCCTAACTCTAAGGCCAAAGGCCCTGTGTTGAGTTGGGATGGAATGTAACGGAAAGTGGAAGCAGGCATATTATTAAAATATTGAGGTAACAATGTATGACATGCGCAAATGTCGAGTTCCGTGAACTATGTAAGGCTGAGACATGCATTATCGACAGAATCAGGAAAGGGGTGCCGCGCTGGTTTGGACATGTAGAGCAAATGGACAGCGAAAGAATGGCTAAAAAGATCAACGGTGCGAATGTTGATGGATGCAGAAAACGAGGACGACCGAGGAAGACATGGCGCGATTAAGTCTTTCAAATACTTGAAGATGGAAATGTCAAGAGTAAAATCAGCGTGCGTGCATGGGAAGATGTATTAATGTAGAGGAGGCGAGGTCTGTATGCAAAGACAGAGTGACATAGCGTTTAATCCTCTCTGCCTATCTCTAAGGGGAAACGGCATGGAGGCTTTTAAACTATTTGTCGTTTCAATAAACAAAACTGATTATGTCAAACAATGTCGTAAAATGCCTGCTGGCGGTTCGTACAATAAACGTAATCTCAACCCATGTTTTCTTTCTTCTTGTCAGTTATGTTTCACTATTCAGATGTGTTTTTTGAAGGCTGACTTTTCGTACACGCCCTCTCCCCAGTCCATGAAAATAAAAAAATGTAAAACTGTTACTTGAATACAGTTATTGGCTGCTACAGTAACAGTTTAATTATTTTTTGCGAAACTGTGTCAGTTGATAACGAATCGAATGAAATTTAACGATTTATTTTTCTGACCGCCTTAAGCTTTATGAAAGTTGGCAACTCTGCCGGAATTGAATATCCTGTTTCCTGGGTTGCTATTTTTTTCGACGTTTCGCATATTTGGGGTACAAATTATATATTTTTTAATTTATTTATTCCTACAAAGATACATATTATAATGCAAAAAAATAATACCGCATCCCTAACTCTGAGGCCAAAAGCCCTGTGTTGAGTTGGGATGAAATGTAACGGAAAGTGGAAGCAGGCATATTATTAAAATATTGAGGTAACAATGTATGACATGCGCAAATGTCGAGTTCCGTGAACTATGTAAGGCTGAGACATGCATTATCGACAGAATCAGGAAAGGGGCGCCGCGTTGGTTTGGACATGTAGAGCAAATGGACAGCGAAAGAATGGATAAAAAGATCAACGGTGCGAATGTTGATGGATGCAGAAAACGAGGAAGACCGAGAAGACATGGCGCGATTAAGTCTATCAATAACTTGAAGATGGAAATGTCAAGAGTAAAATCAGCGTGCGTGCATGGGAAGATGTATTAATGTAGAGGAGGCGAGGTCTGTATACAAAGACAGAGTGACATAGCGTTTAATCCTCTCTGCCTATCTCTAAGGGGAAACGGCATGGAGGCTTTTAAACTATTTGTCGTTTCAACAAACAAAACCGATTATGTCAAACAATGTCGTAAAATGCCTGCTGGCGGTTCGTACAATAAACGTAATCTCAACCCATGTTTTCTTTCTTCTTGTCAGTTATGTTTCACTATTCAGATGTGTGTTTTGATCAATCGCCAATCAGCACTCGTCAAGTCGCGGGCGGTGTTTTTTCAACGTTTGGGTGGAAATTTTCAAAATCACAAAACATCAAAAAATCATAGTAAAATGTTTTTTTTTTTGCAAAGTTTGAAAGTTCGTCAACAAACATACGTTTAAAACCACGAAATTTCTTCATCCATCAAGGAAAATTGAAGGAAGACGCAGTACAGGAAGAAGGCGCTTCTCTTAGCTGAAGAACTTACGATATCAGATCTTGTTCAGGGCAGCTGAAGACAAAGTCAGAAGTGATGCGATGATATTCAAATTCCGATTGTAATTTTTTAAAAATACCGACAAATTTCATTTAAATAGAAGACAAATCTATATTCGAAACGCAGTATCTGTTCCAACTATTTATTTTATTTATTTATTTACTTAAGTTAGTTAATATTACATTGTATATTAACTAATATATTTACAATTATAACAAATACTTATTAAATATTTCTTACATAACTACATTATTACAATAAACATAACATTTTTTTTAAAATCCGTAAGTTTTCTTTCATTCTTCATACTTTCAGGCATCTCATCATACAGTTTTAACCCTTTATACATTAAGCTATTTTGTGATTTTGTTTTTTTCTTAAGTGGTAGTCTTATCCTATTTCTATTTCTTGTCCTATATTTATGTACATTTCTATTTAATATAATTTCACTTATAAAATACTTTGGCATGAGATTATTAAACACTTTATATATAAATACAAATACTTATACAATAGTCTTTTCTTTATTCCTATCCAGTTCAATTGTTTTCTCATTTTTTCAACACTATTATATTTGCTTTTTTTCAGTATAATTCTCATTGCTCTATTTTGTAGTATTTCAAACTTGTTTATGTCTCCCTCGTTAGCTAAATATAATATAGTAGAGCAATACTTAGAGAAATCAGATACAGTTAGTCTCAAAACATTGCCTTTTAAATAATATAGCAAATTGGAACCAGATTAAAAACTTATTGAAACATGTCCAGCAAAGTTAATTACCCAATAAAATTAAAATTTAAAATTTATCCTTTGTTTTTTATTTACCAAAGTTCGTATAAACGGAGTTTTACTGTATTAGATTTGATAACCGGATAATTTAGCTATCAAATTATTCGAATACAGTAGTCGGATATTCGCAGTACTAAAGGGTTTCGTAGGGCGGAAGTGGAAATGTGGTCTTTGAAAGTGTAAAAAGGAAAGGCTGATTTTATTAACAAAGGGTCAAAAATGTAAAAGAGGAAGTAACATGCTTTCAATTATTTTGAAAGCCAATCGATTCGTTTAAACGAGTTTTTTTAAATAAAAAGAAAGCAAAATCCCGTCATTTTTTTAAGACTTATTTATTTTCATAATGCCACTATGGACATTATTTCAGGGATTCCGGAAATGAAAAAATACTTTACATAAAGTTTATATTTTGTTGGGGCCAAAACTAAATTGAGCAATATTTCGTTTATTAAATAATTCTTTACAGAACGCATTTAAATTACTAACTTCGTTCCTTTTAATACTTTACAAAGAACGCTTTATTGGTTAATTTTGTATACCGACTAGCAATTTCAGATGTTATTGTTCGGCTTTGCAACGTGTTCATTTATTTCAAAAGTGTCGTATATCGTGAATTATTGTTTTATGCCCTTTTAAATGTCGTCTACTGAAGTTGAGATATTTATTTTTCTGTGTATACTTTGTACCCTTGTATTTTTTTATGTAATATTTCAAAGAACCGGACATTTGTCCTGTGTTAAGATCCTAGTTTAGTTTATTGTTTCTTGTCCTAGGATGTCATATATAATTTAATTTATTGAGGAACAGAAATCTCGTAATTGTTTGAAAAGGTCTTAGATATATTTTGTTTGGCACTAAAATATCAGTATTTTTTGTAGAATATAATCGAAATAGGTTTTGGAAAGCTTGTGAGAGAGGAACAAGTTTTAGTCTTCATCTTGAAGTCTGTAAGTGCGCTTGTAGAGTTGCTGACGGAAAGTCAGACCGTAGCAGGCGAGGAGTGTACGCATCCTTGAGTGTTACGTGTATTAGGTAAATGTGTACCTATGTAATCATTTAAAGAAACTGCGGTTATCTTTTAGAACAGTTACAATAATGATTATTTCTGTGACATTCAATAGTGAGCCTCTAGAGACGATGACGGAAGGTCCTAAGTGACAGGCGAGGCTTGTACGCATCCTCGAGTGTTGCGAGTTACGATTGTGAGGGTGTGATTGCCCTGTGGTTTTATTTGAGCTGATTTGTGTATTTAATGAGTATGTGCCCGCTCAACTTTTTCAGACTATTTTCAATTTAGATTTATGTGACATTGCGGAATTAGATAAAAAATAGTATTTTGAAGAAACTGTGTGTCTTTTTCCTCGTTCGCATGTCACCCGAGATTGGCGAGACCGTCGAAGCGAGAACCCTGCACCAGCTGGCGTGAACATATTTGAAGCACTAACTTTGTGGTTATTTATTATAATAAAATAAATAAAACAACTTTGTTTTTAACCACAAATTTTTATTTTTCACCGACCGGTTTCAAAACAAACAAGCTTCTTTGTCAAGGTTTACGTAACTAATGAATTGATTCCGTTTTTTATTTTAATCATGTTCACTAATTACTACACGTGGACCAAATAAATCAAGTCGTTTTTTCCTTACACGTTGTGGTTAAAAATAAAGTTGTTTTATTTATTTTATTTTATGAAAAAATACTTATTTGCCAAATTTGTTCCTAAGAGGAGCATATGGACATCACCAGATGCCTCCAGGAGACCCTATCGCCAGCCAGCATTCTTCCCTCCTCCCACAAAAAATCAGTCAATCCCGCGTGTCTCAGTTCCGCCGAATAAAGTCAAAACCTCGTCATCGACGACCTCCCAGGATGACGGGATCCTGCAGGTTTAAAGAAGAGGCAACTTGGGGTTTGATTCTCCCGAGGCATGCGCAGCACGTGTCCAAGCGAGGTCCACCACCGCATCCTCACGGCGCTCTTTGTAGGAGGCTTCTGCGTCTGTTCTCGGACTTCAATATTAGTTATAAAATCCACCACTTTATGCATAATATTCTCCTGTAGCACTTACTTTCAAAACCTGGAAGATTTGCTTCACTTTGCATTATCAGGATTACCCAGACGAGCTTTGAAAAAATTCAGCAGTTTTTAATTTTATTTTTATGAATAGTCAATTGTTAAGTTTTTTCTTTAATACAGTTCTTAATTTAAATAAGTGTTGATTTTTGCAAGTGCCACATCAGAGTATTGTTGCTTAACGGTCTCTCTATTTCGTTTTTTTCGAAGTCTTCGTCGTCACAGAGCGCACTGTGCTTATTAAAATAAATATTTATTTATCTATTTATTTATTTATTCATATTTTTCGCTTACAAACTATAAATTAATAATAAAAATAATGTGACCTCACTGGGGTTTCCCGTGCCGAGGACACTTAACAATTTAGTTTTTTTGATTACATTTAAGAATAAACAAAGAAGACTCACTTAAAAAACAAACATAATTAACAAATATTCCGACAGTTTTAAAAACAAGGTATTTATATACATCTATATTATTTATATTACAAAACACACAATGAAAACAACAAAAACCTGACATAAGCCATACAGTTGTGGAACAGTTGATTCAGCATTGGTATGGGCGAATGAGACAATCCATTTTACTTCTACCTAGCTCCACTATCCATTTTTTTATAGCCTTTTTAGACATTTTCTCATTACTAATTGCTTTAATAGATAGTGGAAGTAGGTTATAGATTTTAATTGAATAATACTCAAAATCCCTTTGTCTGAAAGTGGTATTAGTTTGTATTTGTTTAAGTTGTTTATGTGTTGAGGATCTAGTGATTTTATTTGATACAGTCCACTATTTAATTCAGTAGAGATCGAAAGCCATAATTTTGTTGTATTGGCTGCAGCACCAGCACACATTTTTCCAACTATCAAACTAAAAAAAAAAGAAAAAAAATGTATTATTTAATCAGCGCAATTATTTAAAAAAAAAATTGTAATCTTAAAATTACTCCGCCAGTGACATCACAAGTTCTAGTCGATGAGTTCTCATGATTGATGAGTCGGCCTCCCGGAAATCGGAAATCTATCACAACACTCTATCATTGGTTGATTCACAAGATCTTGTGACGTCGTTCGAAGTACTTCATTTTTATTATTTTCCCATGTTTCGAGAAACTTTGCCATACAATTAAGAAAACATTTTTTAAATCCAATTTTCTCCACTCCACAGGTAGATCTAGAATTTTATTTAATCCACCTTTTTATGGAAAATGTCTCATAGTGAATTATTATTCTGGTCATTTAATATTTTAAGGGCACGAACTAGATTAGCCAGGAGCACGAATCAAGGCGTGGTATGACTAAATGAGAGGGAGTGTAGTAATGTTCATGTTTAAATATCACAGATTCCGAAACACGAATTTGAATAATAACAAGACTCAATAAGAAAACATAGAACTTATTTTTACCTGTGATCAAACTATGAACGATGGAGTTGTTCATATTTAAATTTGTTGCCGATTCACCTACTAGGCAACGCCTGAAAACAATTTTCTAATTTTGTATGCTTCTTCTTTTACCAGGTAGTTAATTATTCCCTTCTCAAAAATGTTTTCCCTCTCTGTTGCAAGAAATTTAAATATGAACAACTCCCTAGGAAGAAAATCCAGCCAGTCTGCAAGCATTTGGACATACGCAAAACATTCTCGATTGAACTACCTGGTCAAAGAAGAAGTATACAAAATTGGAAAATTGTTTTCAGGCGTTGCCTCGTAGGTGAATTGGTTCAGCCGGATGAATCTTACCCGCATGATAAAGATTTCAGCTCTTTTACTTCACAAAAGTCACAACAGATGGAAGGTTTTAGGAAATGTGGATGTTCAAACGTAGGCAGAATGGTGAATGTTACGCAGTGTGTAAAGTGGCCACTCAAACCAGCCAAAGACAGGTCATAAGCCCTATAAATGCCTAGACTCCCATATTCCCTTCTCAAAAATGTTTTCCCTCTCTGTTGCAACAAATATAAATTAGTAAATTGACCAATCGGTTGAACTCACTGAGGAGAAACTTAGGAGAACTTTAGACGTGACATGCGATGTATTTTTTTTTTAAACTTTTAAAAATCATAGCGTTGATAATACAATACACAAAAAAAAAATCAATTTAATGCATTAAAAATCTTTATTTTTTTTTAACCTCTGAATTTTAATTATTTATGATAATTTGTGCACATGGTGTAAATTTGCGGGCTAATTGCAAATGGCAATTTCTTCCAACCAACCAAAATAATAAAAGTTTTACTTGTATAATTCAAGTTCTAAAACATATTCAATAG
Source organism: Micrasema longulum (assembly GCF_059751315.1). Lineage (NCBI taxonomy): Eukaryota > Metazoa > Arthropoda > Insecta > Trichoptera > Brachycentridae > Micrasema > Micrasema longulum. The sequence goes on from NW_028277326.1 coordinate 715,097, forward strand.
AATATTAAATAAAATACTAAAGATTTACTTAAATAGAAGAAACTATATTTGTATATAACTGACTTTAAAACAATACTAAAACTCAATGGAAAAAAGGAATAAAAAGGAAAGAGAAAAGGAGGAGAGATTAAGGAAGAGAAAAGAGATGTTACTTTAAATGTTTTAAACAGAGATACTATAGTGGTTGGGAGATGATTTTACAGTCGAGCGGCATGGACACTATTTGAATTAAAGAAGAAAGAGGAATTGCGGATGTGTATTCAGAGGGCGCTTTGAGAATGAGAACGAAGAGGTAAACCATGAACTGGTAAGCGTTGAAATTTTTCACGGAGGTATATAGGTGCGTTAGGACCATGAAGTACAGTGAACAAACGTAAAAGGGGGTGTTAGGCTCCCCACTGCCTAATTTCGAGCCATTTTATTTGCTTACGGTAATTATAATAAGGAAATATCACGTTATTTTTACATTTTTAAAGTGATAAGGGTTAATAAAATACTGTCAAGAATAAAAAATATTTTTAAATCTGTGATTTTCAATTCCCGCAAAAGCGGTGATTTCATTGGCCGCGCCCCTAATAAGTAACGATTCATTTTCATTTTCAACATTGTTCCAAACCATTAAATTTTTTATAGAACATCGTCAGGAATTTTGTCGTTACAACTATCCATGCCAAACATGTCGCGTGTTTGAAGTAACATTTTTTAAAAATATATTTAAAATATATATATATACGAAAACATATCTCCACAATATCCACATTGATTCAAAAAATATTATTAATTATTTTTAATCCATTTCATATATTTTTATCGGTATTCGTAGAACCTGATATTTCCTAATTGTGGTCATATTTTCTAAGACTTTCTGAACTTTCTCATTAGTAAAATAATTAAACTTAAGTTCTTGTAATTATAATTAAATTCACAGTTTATTATTCTGTTTTATTTTTTATAATTTAATTTCACAAATTAGTACAAATATATTCCATTCTTTAAGATATTTTCCACCTCTGTCGTAATTTGTTAATCTTAATGACTCCCGATGGGGGAAATCCAGGCTTTTGTCCGATTTTGGCCAGTTTCCCGCTCAGTTTTGCCAAAAGGAAAATAAGAAGCAGGACCCTTCAACTCTGGAACGATCGTTATTTGAGTGAGATTACCGGAAGTATAACTAAAATGTTTGTCCCTACCATTTTCCATGCCTATGATTTCAAGAGAACACAGAATGCTGGCTACGAGCTCACCCAGATACTTACGGGTCATGGTGGGTTCATGAGCTACCTGCATCGATTCAAGCTCTCCAAGATTGACAGCTGCCCATGCGACGGTGAAACTCCTCAAGATGTTCCTCACCTGTTGATGCATTGCCCCTTTTTCAGCTTTCAAAGACAACAGCTAGAGGCGTGATGCAGAAGCCTGGGTGAGGATTTACGCAACATCCCATTGCTGATAGATAATAAAGAACCCACACGAGAGTAGTATTATACATGGTCAATCTAGTGCAGGCAATTGGTAAAAAAAACCGAAGTAGGGAACAAAATGCCGATCACTCCTGTAGTGAAACGGAAGGCCTGTTGACTACTGCCAACAGGCCTGCTTCTCCTGAAGAGTTTTAAGTGGTTTCCTCTCCACATGAGCAAATGCTGAGAAGTTCCCGATTGGTCCACATAAGTATATCCCTCCTGATCCTAACAGTTTAGATAAATTTAAATAAATTTAATTGCAGAGAAATCCACCTTTTTATATATAAACCTTGTATATCATAATCAAGGTAAGTAATAAAGCAACTCCCATTTAAAAAAAAGTCTTTTGTCCACAAACATTTGGACAAACTAAAATATTGTAATAAAACCATCTGGTCAAAGAAGTTTAAAAATTGGAAAATTGTTACCTAGTATGTAAAATAATTCAGACAGATGAATCTCTACACAACAAAAAAGGTTTCAGCTCTTTAACTTCACTAGAATTAACCAATGGAATAATTGAAAAAATGTGGATGTTCGAACATAGGCAAAATGGTGAATGTTACACAGTGTGTAAAGAGGCCACTAAAACCAGCCAAAGACAAATCAAAAGCCCTGTAAATGCCTAGGCTTCCATATTCCCTTCTTAAAGGTATTCTCCATCCCTGTTGTAATTCGTTAATTAGTATAAAGTTCTACATTTTCTTCCATCATCTTTTATTTAAAAGACGCTGGTCTTCTATATTTTGTAACACAAGCGGATTTATTTTTCCGTAAAATATATCTAATATATTTTTGACATTAAAGGCATTAACTTTGTGGTCAAATATTTCACTAATGCTATTGAATATTTGTGTATAACCACATACCGACTTTTCTATGTCTATTTTAAATAAAAATACAGAAGTAAAAATTTGACATACAAATAATAAAGGGTTAAAAGTAAATAATATGGAAATATTTCACATAAAGAAAGCTTAAAAAAAAAAGTTCCTTTGATCAATAATCAAACAAACTTTCAATAAAGTTCTTTATACGATGTTTCACTGTAATGGTCACCCTATTAAATCCATTAAGCTCACCCCCTCCCTCCATCCCCTCTACCTTTTTTCAACTATTTCTCAAACATCATATAATATTTTCTTAATTTGATCAGTGCATGTTTGTCCTAATCAGTGCATGTGCTTATTAAAATGCATGTCGTGTTGGTTTTATATTTTTGTGCAACAACTATGGTAAAGGTGTATAGTGGGTTTTGGATGTTGGTTTGCGTGTTGGTTTAAATGGTGTCCTGAAGAAGAGACGGGTACGTCTCGAAACTGGGAGATATAGAACAGTCGGTAAGTGGTTATATGCAAATTTAGTATGTAGAATATTCTGCTTCAATCCATTTTGAAACTTGAGTATCTTCTTTGAAATGTTCAATGAAAAGGGAAGGCAATTCTGACGTTTTTTATATTTTAACTGAGGTAAATTATTCTAGAAGGTTGACCTTTACAAATTTACTTTACTTTACTAGTCCATGTTACAAAAAGTGTCACAGCAATGCGCGTCACTAGCAGACTAGAAAGTTTTGTCATAAATTAATTACAAATATTTACATGTTGACAAATAACGCTTTATAATTCTAATTTTTTACATTTTATTCATTGTTCATAAAGAAACCTTTGATTTTTATATTGTTTAGGAGGAGAAGGCATTTAAATGTATTTCACTTCGGTTATTAACTTCAGTCCGTGTGGTTAATGTATTTTTTAAATGTATTTATTATTTTTTTTATAATGTACAAAAACGTTATTTCTTTCAGGTCCGAATAGCTAGGAATGAATCGATGTCCTGTGTTTAGAACGAACATTTTTGTGGCATCTGTTTTTTCATTGAATGATACTTAAACAATAAATATCAATAATATTGAAAATGAATCGTAAATATATATTACCATTATATATATTACATTAATTTGTATTTTCAGTATCTCAATAGATTGGTTCTTTCATTATAAGACCTACATTTTTTCAAAATCAATGGACATAATCATCAACTGGATACGAAAATCGAAATGTCATTTCACCAAATTCTGAATGTTCATCCGTTAGCCTCTGAAGTACAAATATAAATTCTAATAATAAAATAAAAAATAGATATTTAAAAAATAAATCAGACAAAATATTATGTCAAAGAAACATTTCACATAATATTTTAAGGTCAACTTTTGTCCACCTGATCATCATCTTTTTATATGCTTCGCAACTGACGGACGTCTTTACGTCAGGGTCCAACTTGTTAAAAAACCCAAAACTCAATTGTGTGGAACTTTTACCCCAAGTTGGATGTTGACAGAAGAAACGCTGTTTGAGCTTTGGTTTTATTACAATTTTCTAATTTTTATTGACCAAAAAATTGTCATCAAATATAAGTACTTATTTTTTTATTTTTTGGTATCTATCGTATTCTTCCTTTCTTTTGTCGGCCTCGTGGTGTAGCAGTCAGCGTATTTGCCTACCATGCAAAAAGTCTCGGGTTCGATTCCCGACATGGTTGACATGATTTTTTTTTTAAGGCTTAACCCGCTAAACCTCTATGTTGAGACTTGTCAGCAGGTGGGATAGGGGGGATATGGAAATAGGTAATGAAAAATACATCATAACACCCAGACCAATTGAGAAAAAAATCTTTCATGAATTTATTTCTTACAACTGGCGGGAATCGGACCCGCGACGCTAGTTTCACGGTTAGCTGTCAAACCAACTGCGCCACGGCGCCTGTTAAAAATGTGTTTTTACACTAGAGTATTTCAAAGTCCCTGGACTGGCACCTGAAGCGTAAGACTGATCATCTTATCTGCATCTAACAATAATTACCAAAATACGCTGCCATTGGTTCACCAATCTGATAAATTAACCCATTAAGAAGTTCTAAGGCCATAATAAGCGCGGCAATGCTCCTTCTGGCCCGCAAACTAAATAGCCGAGCATACCCAAATGGGACAATGATGGGTACTGCAATGAGTAGTATCTATATTTACTAGTGTACAGATAACAAAGAAAATTGCGAAAAACAAAAACTTGACATGTCGCAATGGTGAATAAGGAAGTTAAGTGCTTTGGGATATTCTATATAAAAAATATTTCCCCACACTTCGTATATTTTAAATTGATGAGTTTGATAGTCTATTAATAAATAAAAAAATAAGAAAAAACCACTGAACTTCTTCACTGTTAATTTTTACTCGATTACAAAATTCGATAGCATTTTTCCAACACACCACAATAGCTGTCAATATTTAATGGTTCATTATTAACCCCTTTGGCTTTTGGCCCGAGGGTAATTCATCCCTTTTACATCCTACCCTTTTCCTCGTAAAGGTTCTATTTTTACCTCCCCCGTCGCACAAAGTGATATAAAACCTCCAATACTCTTAATTCGAACGATACATAAAGCTAAATAAACTAGCCAATTATTTTGGAAAGTTTAATTGTGAAAAGACGAGGTAATAAATACTAATAAAACCATTAACAGTTTTATTCGCCAATTAAATACGCAACTTTCACCTGTCTACTCCTTTTCTGCGCTTTATTAAAATTATTTTTAATGATACAATTATATGAAGTTTAAAAACTACGTAGTTTGGATATTTTATTTTTAAAATAATAATCATAATACTTTTTTAAGAGAAAAAAACAGCCATTGTTACAAAAAAATTACATGACAAATAAACCAAAACTAAAGGCTTATTATAGTTTTATATAAAAAAAACTAGATACTTACTATTCCAAAAAATAAGAACTCTCACTTTGTATTATTCCATTTATAAAAGGAAGAAAAAAAATAGTGAAATAGAACGCATGAGAAGATTTTTTTTTGTTTACTTGGTCTTTAAAAATTTTTTTCCTTGCGGATCCATACGGAGTAACCCCAGAAAAGCCTCCCCTTCTTACTTTTTTCAAACAAGAGAAAATAAATATAACATTTTTTTTTTATTTAAAATCTTTTTGAATAGGTGTAGTTGGATCAAATTATAATTTAATATTTGCAATTAAGGTTCTAGTATTCTCTTCATAGTTGTTTTTAGTGAGGAAATATATTTCGATTTCAGAAAAAAAAATGTTATAGATAAATAGGATTCTGGGAAAATATGCATTCATATTGTTATTTGTGCTTTTAAGAACTGTCTTTTTGAATTTTGAATATTGAATTGTAAATTGAAAGTTCTAGTTTAACTCGCTTGAAGTTAATTTCTGCATTTCAGGACAACATTTTTGTAGCTTCTATTAATGTTACGAAGCTGACTAAGAAGATTTTATAAATAGCAGAATTTGACTTCTGGTGACACGGCTGGGAACATGAAAAAAAATTGGTTGCAACAGAGATGGGACATCACTTAAAGCATGAAGTATTTTGAAAATGCATATAAGGTCCATCTCAGTTCTACGTCTCTCCAATGAAGACAGATTAAGCGATTTCTCTATTTCAAAATAATAATAATTACCCGTTTGTAATCCGAGCAACCATGCCACTTTTCTTAGAAAACGGTGTTGGACAGACTCGATATGGTCAATATGAGTCCTGTAGAATGGAGACCAAATAGGAGAAGCGTATTTTAGATGGGGTCGAACTAGTGGGCAATAAAGAGTTTTGATGGTATTAATATTTTTGAAGTCCGCCGTCACTCTATTGATAAAACCGAGAAGATTGAGAGATTTGTTTACAATATTATCAATGTGTTCACGATAGGAGAGTTTACTATCTAAAGTAATGCCAAGATCCTTTATTGACAAAACCATTAACAAGTATTTTTTAGTTTGTAGTTGAATTGTATAGGTTTTTTTCGTCGCGAGAAAGATATTATTAGTATTGATATATTTAACACTCCATATAATTGGTACAGAAGATAACTAATAGGCTTAATTCAGAATAACAAAGAATAGACGTTTTGTCTCTTTTCTTGCTCTTAATCATTAAATCAAATGCAATTTTCCACTCCTACTTTCCTTCAATCATCTTTCACCACTCCTTAACAATTTCCTTATTTTCCTTCCTACTATCTCCTTGTTTTGTCCATATTTCTTTTATTTTAAAACATAGTGTATTTATTATTTACATAGTTTAAACCGTCGTCACTTAATTGTAGTATAATTAAGTGAATACATATTATTGGATGGCAGGCCCTACTATGTATACATTTGTTATAGTTTTTATTTATATTAATTTAACCTGTAAATCTGTTTGTATTCGAAATAAATAAAGAAAATAAATGTCTGATTCCAAGTTGAAAGTAAACGTATCTTAAAAATATTTTTAATTTACTAATGCCGCATTTATAATATCGTAACCGAAACTAAAACTGATTATTCAAGGGTATTAAATCAATATGGCGGTGCTTCCTTTATATCAGCAATATCCGGTATCATTCAGGCGAAAGGATACGGGTGTATGAATTTATGTTTCCTACAAATTTGTATCGGCGCCGTTGAATAGATCAATGCTTGATTTATCATATTGTCTGCAAATCGTGTAATTCATTTTCTGCATACCCCAATCATCGCCCGATGGTGTATAGGGCAATACATTGGAACAGCAAACGCTTGATTGATCATTTGTCGTATGGAGGTTGGGTGATCAGTCTTCCGCTGCAGGTACAGTAAAATCATACAACTTGAGACAGTTTTCAAATTCAACTGACTACATCTTTTTACAAACAAAACCATCACGCCGCTACCCCGTAAGGGTAGGCAGAGAGAATGGAACGCCACATCGCACTCTATCTTTGCATACAGATCTCGATTCCTATACATTTTATACATCTTCTCATTCTCGCGTGCCGATTATTCCGACTTTTGACATGTCCATCTTCAATTGTTTGTTGGATTTGGTCATGCCATGCATTTCTCGGTCTTCCTCTTTTTCTGCATTTATCAACATTCGCATTGTAAATTTTCTTAGCCGTAGTTTCGCTGTCCATTCGTTCTACATGTTTAAACCAGCGCAGAGCTCCTTTCTTGATTTTGTCGGTAATGCTTACCTCAGCCTTACATAATGTACGGATCTCAACATTTGTGGATCTATCGTACGTTTTACCACACATTTGCCTGAGAGATTGCATTTTGACTTTCATCTCTGTTTTTCCAAGTCCATACTTCGCTCCCATACATCAGGGTCGGGACCAGGACTCCGTTGTGAACTTCTCATTTTGCCTCTTGCGACAAACATTTATTTGCTTAGGTTGATTTAAGTAAGCCGTTCACTCTGTTTCCGGTACTCACCCTCCTTCACTCTGTTCCCGGCACTCAACCTTCTTTTTAATATCTTTCAAATTTTAACACAAATTTGTGTCTATGTTTCAGGTACCACATGTGTGGACATATTAATATCCTTCAATTTATTTTTTATTTTTTTGTTGCTGTCCCAATTTGCCTGCAAATGTTGCAAACATGAGACACACTAAGAAAGTCGTAGATTCCCATGTAGCATTTTACTGCCTAAACCATGAGACAATAAAAATTTAAAAAATATTCAGTTTCTACGAACAATATTGTTAAAATATGTCATGCACAATTAGAGAAATTAAGTAAAACAGATTTTTAGCTTTAAAAAGCAAGATATAATTTGAAACGCTTACGTCATTTAAATTAAACCTATTTCAAATGTTTTTCCCAACGCTGGCTGATGCAGCAAACTTCCGTCATCATCACCAAAGTACTTTCGAAACAACCCAAATTTTTACCGGACACGGAGCTATGAGAAGTTATCTATATAGGTTTAAATTAAGGAATGATGACTATTGTCCATGCGATGATATTTCTTCACAGAATATAGAACATCTGTTATTTCAGTGCCCATTTTTCAGTTTGCAACGCCATAATCTTGAAGCAGAATGCAGGAAAGATGGAATATCCCTAACAGATATCCACACTGTAGTTAAAAGTAGTTATCACGCGCCATTGTTCTTGAACTTTGCAACAATGGTGATTGGACTCATAAAGGTAATAAACCAAAATCAGTAATCGAACATCTCATTTCCAAGACAAACAAAACCTTTTTTTTTCCGAGTACCTTAGCCTTGTACATGACACGTAAGGCTACGAAATACAGGGGGCCAAATATATATTTAAAAAAAACCTATTTCAGAAATAGTAAAAAAAATTGAGAGTGCGTGTAATGCTAGAACAATAAACAAATATTGAAATGCATCCACGAAATTCACAGTCTGTACTTTTCTGTAATAAAATAACTACTGTAGTCGTACCTATTTATAAAATACTTGAGTTTTCTCTTAATTATTAAACATAACTATCAGTACAGATTTGAGACAATTTGAGACTTATTAATGAGAATATTATTTTCAGTCGTGACTTGAAAGAGCATTCTAGATAAACTTTGTAAAGTCACGTGTTCTTTAAATGTACCGTAACTTCGTATGTACGAAGCTTTAATGGCATAATGTTTAAAGGATTAGGATGAATCTGGATGGGAATGTGTTGATAAGATTATTTATTTATTTTTATTAGTTGGTTTATCGTTTCTCTTATTATTTGCCTGGCTTGGAACTGGATATGCACCCTTTAAAGACGTGCAAAGTTTAAAATAAAAAATGCGAAAACAGATACGTAAATAAAAAGAATCATGTGAATTATCGTGGTTTTACTAGAAATCAAACCCAGAACAGGGTAACGCAAGTGGCTAAGTCATTGAATTATTATTTTATTAGATACTTTTATCTATACAATAATATCTAAGTAAAACAACCTGAGTTTCCACTAATTTTGGCAAGAGAAAAGTGAGAAGTAGAACTGTACACTTCTTGAATGATCGCTTTTTATTTTTTTGCACCACAACAGGCCAGGAGGCCCAATTACAGTGGTGAATTATCACAAAAAACCCAGGCTTAAGGAAAATCACATTGAATTTTTCGGTTCTCATCGGGAATCGAACCCGGAACCCTCCGTGAGTGAGTCAAGCGTCTTGACCACTACACCACGGAGGACTAGATAGAGATTTAACAGAATCAACAGAAAAGATAACAACAATGTTTTTATCATCTATTTATATGTTTATTTGATTATAATCAATTGTTGTCTTCAGCAAATATTTTAAGACTTTCTGATTGAAGAATCCTAACTGATCTAATATTACTTTTTAAGGTGATCAATTCATTAATTGACTGTCCAGATTTGCTGGAGTTGGTGTGTTTCATACATACATACCCGCCACAGATCTCCTTTTTGTTCTGCAAGTTCTAGAACCAACTATCACATGCACTCGCCTATCCCTAGGCTCCATAGATATGGCAATCAGTATGAGGACAAGGCTGATATATTTGGTTCTGGACTTGATAGTTATAAAACGAGTCTGATTTCTTCTTTTCTCTCGCAATATATAAATAAAATAAAATAAAATAAATAAAATATTATTCTTAAACTTTTCTTTATATTTAAAAATGTTTTTCCTTTTTTTGTTTTTTCATATGTATGTATTTATTTCGTTAATATTTTTGGTTGCTTTTGTGTATTTACCTACTTGTTACTATTGTTATAGTTATGCAATTTTATAATTTTTTGTCATGTTTTTATGCATGTATTTTTTTTTTCATATTTATGTTCAATATAATTGTTAAAGGCAATTTATGCCGTTTATATAAAATAAATAAATATGTCTTTAATTTCAGGGAACTACAGCCTAAAGGTCACCAATTTACCAAATCCTGACAGGAAATGGTAGGTTTATGAGCTGATTGCACAGATACAAGCTATCCGAGATCAACACCTGCCTATGATGCTACTTTCCAAGATGTCCCCCATCTGTTGACGCATTTCCTCTTTTTTAATTTACAGAGAATAAAACTGAAGGCGCGATGCAGAAGCCTGAATAAGGATTTATACGATATTCATATAGTTATAAATCACAAGGATTCGTCAAGAGAGATAACATCATTAATGACTGATATAGTAAAGGCAATATAAGGTATCAATGGTAAAAGGACACTAAATGCTGAACACTTTTCAAGTGGATCGGAAGGTCTGTTGACGAACGACAACAATCCGCCTACTCCTGACTAGTTTTCTGTGGTTTCCTCGTCACGTCAAAACGGCTTAGTTGGATCACGTCATATTGACGTCATGCGTTACGACCGCCGACTATACTTCTAATAAACATTGCGTATAAGTTTGGCGCCAACACGTCACACGTGCCGATTGTCCCACATGTCGATAAATACATAATATTTCAAATATCTGCCTTTTAATAATATACAAAATGATAAATCAAACCGCTTATACACGCGTTTGTGTAATGTTCATGTAAAAAAGTAAATTTGAACAGGAATGTTGCGTCTCATAAAACGAAATAATACGGACCAAAATGGACACCAAGTCATTGGAACAAAAGGCATAATAGTACTACACACGTGCGTTTACAGAAATAATCTACCAGCCAGCGGGCCACATGGCGACGATATCTACCTACTGTCTACAAAAGCTTCCATTCGGACATCTATCTCCCTTTGTTAACTATGGAGTTGAAACAGTGTTTGATTTATTTAGTTTTTTATTGCTTACTTCTTGGCATGAACACTTGACCAATTTACTACTATACTCTATTTTTTATAAATTTATTGATATTGTTTTAACTTTGCTGGAATTCCTCTCGTCCATGCGCTTTGTAGCTGCACGATGATTGGTTATCTAGCTTTAATATATCAACTTTAAAATACCTAAATTTTGTAAACGGGGTCGAGAATTCCAATCGTCTATGCGCTTAGTAGCTGCAAGGCGTGTTGTAATCTTACTCCTTTTTACTGTTCATATTAATTTTTTTTATACACTAAATTTATTTGTCGATTTTTAAAATGTGTAAATGGGGGCTAAATTTCTAACTGTCTATGCGCTCTGTAGCTGCAAGACGTCCTGTAATCTAGCTCCTATCTGTTATAATTTTTTATTGATCTTAATTGAAAACGAGGAACTAGAATCCCAACCGTCCATGCGCTCTGTAGCTGCAAGACGTACTGGGATATTTATTAATTGTACAGCGCCCTTGAGGTGATTTTCACAAAATTGGCGCTTTATAAATTATCCAACAATATATATATATATATATATATATAGGGCGCATAACGTCTCGTTTTCGGGTAATTCAAAATATGCTTATTTTCAACCTTTGTAGAAGTTTTATCCGACGTCGCACGAAGAATATATTAACACCATTACTATTGTATTTTCTTACATATTTTAAAATGAAAATAGAAAAAAAAACGTAAAAAGACCCTACAAGTTACGAGACATTCCATCCTGATGCTGCAAAAGCAGTCGAAAATTAACACAACTTTCGGTCAAAGAAATTTGGTCTACTTCTCCATTAAAGTGTACAACCTACTTTCATCGTTCATAAGGATAATTAGTAAATACTGTCACCATAAAATCACCATTATGGAATGGATAATGGAGATGAGATGCGCATGAATTGATGAGTGAATCAGGCCAAATAAGTAGAAATATGTTTTTGTTTATAGTGTGTTCATTTGTGAGTTTTATGTGTTATTATAATAAATGTTTTATGTGTATTTGATGTTATTATTTAATTATGTTTAATAAGGCATGTTTCAAAATTACATAAAATGTCTTCCGTGGTACGGGGCACCCCAGTGAGGGGCATCTCATAAAAGATAATGTTCTTATAATGTCATAAATATTAAATATAATGTCATAAATGCATAAATTACCTTTTATGTTAAAAAAATAATACATAAATTGAAAAGGACAAAAATAAAAAAAGTTTTCCATTGAAGCAAATTTAAAAGATCAGTGTTTTAAGTACACAAATAAATATCCTTTGCAGTAAATATAAACCCTGTTTATTATAAGCAAGGTAAAACAAAATGCAACTCCATATAAAAAAATAAACAAACAACCCTTTGACGTGTTTTAAAATCCTGAGTCTGAGAGAAACTTAGTTAAATATGCAAAAAGGAATTCCAGCCTAACCCGGAATTAAATTTTACAAATGTTTTCGTCTACACGTGAATATTCAAAAATTTTGGAGTAGGTTGAAATACCTCAAAACGCACACAAAAATGAATAAAAAATGTTAAAAATAGTATTCATTTTAAAATCTTAAATAATGACGTCACTGCTTATATCTACGTGTAGTATTTCCGGTTTCCGCTTTAAAGCCCCCGCACCTTGTAAGGAACGTTTTGACCATAGAAAAAAAAAGTATAATTTTCATTATACTCTTTTTTCAACCAGAGATTATGTCAACTTTCTAGGTTTTTCTAAATCGAAACGTTCGTAAAAACAACCATACCATAGAAATTAGCAAATTACGATCAACTAAATGAAGTAATCAAAGCAATATTCCATAGATTCTTGTCAGTTTTGTTATTGGCTGGAGAAATACGACTTACTGCGTTCAGTGAAAGTAAGAACGCCAACCGTTTCATGACGTCACTACTGAAAAGTGACACACTGATTACAGTCATTTGGCGCGGTATTTGATTAATGTAACTTTAAAAATCATATCTTTGCAAATAACGCACAAAAAAAAATGCTTAGTTAAACAGTACGCTAATAGAAAATAAATAAATTAGAAAACAGTGGAATTCCTCATTGGCGCTTTGAAATAATAATAATATTATTCCCATTTGTGGTTTACCCTTATAACAAAGGAAATCTGAGAAATTTATTCGGATAAACAGCCTGCGGAGAATCGTTTACTGTATATTTAAACTCCATTTTTAGACCAACCACGCACCGCCTCTGCTTTATCCAAAACTAATATAATACTGTATACCTATACAAGGATGTTTATGTATGTAATCAAGTTGATTGTTTTACCTCGTCCTACAAATAAGCAGTGGCAGACCTAAGAGCAAGGTAGAAAGCCCTGACACGATTAATCAGACTAGATATTCCAGAGAGGAATGGAGAAAAAAGTAAGCTATAAATAGTTTTGAAATATTTAACAAAAGTAACTCACTGGATTATTCAGAACGATAATCATGGTTTGTTCAAGAATGCAAAAGCATATATGATAAAAATTTATTTTTATTTTGAATCTTGAAATAGTGCAGACAAGAATATAATATTCTTATATATGTTCTGATAAAAAACATAGTAGCCATTACATAATAAATTTATAAATCTTTTAACACATATGTCTAATCTGAAAGTGAAAGAGATAAAATATTTGGGGATTATTATGGATTCTAGATTGACTTTTTCCCCGAATACAAGATATGTGACAAATAATATGGCAAGGAAGGTTTCTCTTATGGGAAGAATCAGAAGATATCTAACTGCTGATTCGTGCAGGATGATTTATAACTCCACTATTGTGCCTCATATAAATTATTGTAGTAGTATTTTGTTTTTGGCAACTGAAGGGGAAAAAATAAACTTACTGTTCTGCAGAATAGGTATGAGAGTAATTTTGAGAAAAAATAAATACAATAGAATAAAGTTGATGCTGAAACAAGCAAAAATTATGACAGTACGTCAACTAATATATTTTAATGTAATGTTTTTTGTTCATAAAATGATTAATGGTTTTAGCTCAAAAGAGTTGACTGAAAAGGTTTTTGGTAAACAATTTGAACATGTATATAAAACAAGAAATAAACATGAAGTAAGACTACCATTTCGTAGGAAAACAAATACACAGAACTCGTTGATGCACCGAGCTGTACAGTTATATTATAAGGAAATACCATTAGAAATAAGAGAGCAAAAAAATATTATTTCATTTAAATGTCAGTTAAAAAAATATGTGTTTAGCAGATAAGTTGGTTTATCAAAAAGTAATCTTATTCGTGTTAGATTTATAGAAGTTTTCTTTTTAAGTGTACGTATATTGTTCAGAAATGTAAGTAATTAGCATATGTTTTAATAATAATTATTTATAAGTTAATATTAGGACATTCATTTATTATGTTTGTACTATTTTAAGACAAAATAACCACAAAAAAAAAACTTTCCCCATAAAACAATATTTTTACTGCCGTATGTAAGGTTGAATTATGTGACATTGCTCTATTTCTAAACGGGAGTCTGATTTTTATCCTTACTCTGATATTGTGATCAAGTTTACCTTGATTTTAATAAATATAAAAAAAACGAAATTCCTTGTTTTTTTTACAATTGATAATTTTATGTAAAAAGATCATGGTATCGTAAAATATTTTTGCCTTCATATTATGTAAATATTTGTAGTTCATTTAATATCAAACTTGCTTTTTTACAAGCGTCGGTATTGGTCAATTATTGCTTGATAATAAAGATAAAAATAGCTTATTAAATAATTCAGATGTTTATCAATTAAAATGCAATTCTTGTCCTTCTGTTCACGATGAAAGAACATCAAGAAATTTTGTTATTCGTGTTAAAGAACATATAAGATGCCTTCACAATAACAATATCTCCGAATTCGCATATCACCTAATCAATTTTAATGATGACTTTAATACAGAAGTTAAAATCTTACATACAAATAATAAAGAGTTAAAAGTAAATAATACGGAAATATTTCACATTAGGAAAGCTTTAAAAAATCATGTTCCTTTGATCAATAATCAAACAACCTTTCAATGTAGCCCGTTAAACGATGTTCTATTGTAAAGGTCACCCTAAACCTATTAAACTCAAGATCATTCTTCCATCCCCTCCATTTTTTCAACTGTTTATCAAACATAACATATTTTCTTAATTTAATTAGTGCATGTTTGTCCTAATCAGTACATGTGCTTATTAAAATGCATGTCGTGTTGGTTTTATATTTTTGTGCAACAACTATGGTGGGTTTTGCATGTTGGTTAAATTGGTGTCTTGACGAAGAGACGGGTACGTCTCGAAACTGGCAGACACAAAAAAGTCAGAAGGTGGTTATATACAAATATTTAATAAAACTTAGTAAAATGTTTGACCACTAAGTTAATGCTTCAAATATTAATAACATTTAACATCAACTTAACCGCTGTGTATTTTATTTATTTATTTTTTATTTTTTATTAGTAAATTTCATAAAAGGTACATGTTTTAAAAAAATTCTTTTAGACATCTAGTAAATGTTATCACTGTAACTCTCCAAAAAAAGAGACTAACTCTTGTGCTTGGAGAGTGACTTACACTGTTGTAAGTGTTTATTTATAAGAGTTTAAATAATTTTGAATACGAGTACATGAGAAAAAAAAATTAAAACATAGGAAATATAAAGAAAAAACAACAATAATGCATTCATACTAATTAAAATGTAAATAATGCTGTTTTTACACGTGCTCATAAAAATTTTTTAGAGTTACTTTTAATTTATTTTTTGTATCATGATAATTGTATTAAAATTACATATACAAGCAAAAACGGTAAAATATTAAAAGTTATATGTTCAAGACTTAAGTTAAGTTAAAACTTAAGTTACATGTTAAAGTACTTACTCGAGGATTTAAAAAAAAATATTTTTAACAAAAATTAAAACAAAATTGTTTGGATAACGACTTTTTTTACTATGTTATAAGTTTTGCCGAATATTTTGAAGAAAGAAGTTTAATCAACACAGGTTTTACAAATCTCTTGGTTGCTACAAGCTGAATTGTTTAAAAAGGTATCAAAGGAGTACACTTAAAATTCCAGAACACTCCTGCTGACAATGAAAGCTTGTCCCGTGTATGTAATATATATTTGTACGTACAGTGTACAGGTACTTAGAAATATATCGTATCTTATATTTCTCCCCTAGTTGCCGACCATTTTTAGTAAGATAGCAGATTCCGTGTAATTCAATCCACAAATAAAACGTTTGTAATTTTTATATATTTATTCAAATTTTTATCTTACAAACTATAATTAATAATAAAAATAATGTGTCCTCACTGGGGTTACCCCTGCCGAGGACACTTAACAATATACTTTTTTGAAATGTTTTTACATTAGAGAATAAACAAAGAAGACTAACTTAATCTCGTTACTAATACCACTTTCGAAAAAAGGGATTTTGAGTATTATTCAATAAAAATCTATAACCTACTTCGACTATCTATTAAAGCAATGAGTATTGAGAAAATGTTTAAAAAGGCTATTAAAAAATGGATAGTGGAGCTAGGTAGAAGTAAAATGGATTGTCTCACTCGCCCATACCAATACTGAATCAACTGCTCTACAACTGTATAGCTTATGTTAAACTTGATTAAGGAATTTCAAAGATATTTTTGTAAAAAATATTTTATTCATGTTTTTGATTTTTTTTTTATACTTGTGGTTTGTTATTTTTTTTATATTCCTAAAGATTCTCGTTATTCGCATGCAATAGAGAGTAATAAAGGATTTATAATCATCATCGTTCCCTTTCCGCACCCAATGATGCATAGGAAACTGCATTAGTACACTAATCGCAGCGTATCTTAATAGTTTTTGTAACAAAAAGAAAAGATGATTAGTATTTTGTTTCAGGTGCCAGTCTTGAGACTATAAAATATTTTCGTTAAAAAAAACCCTTTTAAATACATATTTTATGTCAGACATGTCATGAATTTAACCCGAGACCTCATTCATTAATAATACTTAGGAAAGCCGAGAAAAATTTGGCTCTAAAACAGTGCGGTTGATCTCGTTACATGTTTGTTCTAAATTTCACGTCTCGAAGACTTACCGTTCGAAAGTTTAATGCTGTAGCGAGGAAGGGGACGGAAAAGTTTGTCTCAAAAAAAGTACCGTTAATCTATAAAAGCATTTAAACTTCTGATTTTAAATTTCACGTCGCTACAATTAAGGGTTAAAAACAATGTTTGAGTATGTCCAAATGCTAGCTGATTGGGTGGGTTTTTTCCCTTGGGAGAAATTTATATCTTAATTTGTTGCGACAGAGAGGGAAAACATTTTTGAGAAAAGAATAGTGAAGTTTAGGCATTAACAGGGCTTAAAACCTATCATTGGCTGATGAAAGAGATGGTAGAACCGATAGAAGAGTTGAAAAAACGTGAATGCCTAGACACGGGCAGAATGGTGAATGTAACACAGTATGTAAAGTGACCACTTAAAACAGCCAATGACATGTCAGAACTCTGTAAATGCCTAGAATTCCATATCTCTTCTCAAAAATGTTTTCCCTCTCTGTTAAAATAAATTTAAATAGGGTTATTCCAATCTATTTTTCTATAATTCGCCTATATTTATTTTATTAAACTGAAAATACATGTTTGTGTTTATTTTTGATTCATTTATTAATTTTTTTCACAATATATTTACGTTATATTTATACGTAGATACATAAATCCCAACTCCATTGAACTAAAGTTCTGTTTTGAGTTTGTTTGTTTGTCCGTCACATCTCCAAAATAGAGAGTCGTAGCGGCCTGAAATTTGGACACGTCATTTAAGATGCGAATTCAAGGTTAACGTTGCTTTTTTTCGAGCAAAATTTTAATCAACCTCTACTCGATAAAACCTCAAACTTTATATGGACAAATTTTAACAGTTAAAAAGTTAGATTTTATGATAAAATAAATAATATCGAGGAAAGCCCAAAAAAATTTGGTGCATTAACAACGTGCTTGATCTGAAAATGGCATTTTTATCTTCATTCCAAATTTCACGTTTCTACGAGTTATCGTTGAAAAGTTTTTGCGAGAACAATTTGTCTCGAAAATATAACTCTTGACCTAAAAATCGCATCTATAGCGACGTGTCAAAATTGAGAACAAAAGCACTTACCGCTTTGGAGGAGATGCTGTGCGAAACAAATAAACAAACAAATAAACAAACAAACAAATAAACCCAAACACGCGCATGTATTTTCAGTTTCATAATATACATAGAAGATATTGCCACCCTGTATATTTAAACGTGGAACAATGTGCGTTGTTGACTTTTCTATCATGGCGACCGAAGCGTAATGAATGGTAGGCGATATTGAAATATTTTAATATCAGGAAAAAAGCGTCGCAAGTAACCATTACTTGGAATCTAAGCCGAGATTGTTTTTCGAACTGGAAAAACTGACATGAACAATAAAATATTTGTTCCGACGTTGACAAACTTATTGGAATTTAAAGGTAGCAATGGAAATGAGTTTATGAAATATCCTTAGTAAAATCAATGAACATAAATAGAGCGATTAGCTGATAAATCGTTTTGTAAAGTGATGGTTTCAGAAAGGGGTGAAATCACGAGTAAATATGAGACCATAATTTCAATAAGCATTAGTAAATATTTTTATAAAACCACTTATTGACTTTTCTATTACGTGTCTACCAGTTTCAAAACGTACCCGTCTCATCGTCATGACACAATTACACTTGCATGCAAATCCCATAGTGTTTTTTTTTTCATTTTATTTTATTTTTATTTATTAAGGAAAAACAACAGCTGTTATATAAAAATAGTACATACATCCAGTTAAATTTTTTTACAAATACAATGGGAGAACACAATGCACAGTAAAGAGAAAAATAATATATTATATAAGACATGAGAAAAAAAAAGATCTCTAAGGAAGGTTAAGGGATGAGGAAAAAGAGTGGAGGAGTGGAGGAGAGGGATTTTTGTAATATAGTTGACCAATTCAAAATTCAGTGTTAGTGTAAATAGTGTCCTGAAGAAGAGGTGAGTACTTTACAATGAGTTTAAGATTTTTTTACTTCTCATTCATAATCATCATTTCCTTTCTGCACCTAATGGTGCATAGGGCGCTGTATTGGTACACCCATCGCACCGTATCTCGATCATTTTTGTTACATGAAGGTAAGATGATCAGTATTACGCTTCAGGTACCAGTCCATCAACTATGAAATATTATGGTGTAAAAACATCCTTTTAAATAAATATTATTTATATTATAATAAAATATCGAACCCGAGACCTCTCGCATGGTAGGCAAACGCGTTGACCATTACACCACGAGGCCGTGGTATTGGTATTTTCCTCCTTATTGGTAATATTTATTATCTATAATATTAAAAATACTGAATTAAAGTTTTTCTCCCAATTACTAATAATTTTTACCAGTAACCGAATTTTGTCGTGAACGACATCGTCAGTCTGATATTTTTTTTTTACCTCTTGTTTTAATGTATTTACTTTTGGTAAACTTTATAATGTTTTTAATATGATTGAACCCTAAATTGTTTTATTAATGAACATTGCAACCAACATTTTATTCATTGCTTTAATTTCTTAATAAAAATAATAATAATCATAGTTTATTAACAAAAATAACAATCACTTTATCTACTACATATACACTTAGGTAATAGATTTCTTTGGACCATCTCTAGTCTGCCTAACTAGGTACAACCAGTTTTAAGGCAGACATTTTTATGCAAAAAATAATCAATATCTACTTGTTAATTTACTTTGCAGTTATACAATATTAATTTACTATTTAGGAATGTATTTTGTGTAAATTTTCCGATTTTTCTCGACCTAAGCCCAGTAAACAATATTTTACAAATTTATTTAATTGAATCCGGGTCATGGTTTTGGAATTTTCGGATAACATATTGAATATTTTGGGGCCCAGAAACCTGAAATTTATTTGCCCAAATTCAGAGTTATTTGCATTATTTCTTCATTTACCTCGAGTATTGCCGTTTTATTCAATGTCGGCATTGCCAGAATTTCAACACTTATCAGGTCTAGCAATCCTGGCATTGCCAGGAATTCTTTCATTTTTTATTTTTAAAAAATATAGCAAGAGGTGTGTTCAGAAAATAACAGTGTAAACAAAAAGGCGGACTGTAAATGAAAATAGAATTTCATTCATTTTTGTGATTGGGAAATATTTGAGAAAGGATAGGAACATGGAATAAATACCTACCTATAATATAATCTGAATGTTTTTAATTTCTGGCACTGGATCACAAAATGAACAATAAAATATAACAATGTTTTTCACGACGCGCGACGATTTCAACCACTTTTTTATCCGATTTTATGTCAAGTCAAAAATGTTGTTTTGTTTTTGTTCTAAATCCGAATCTTCTAATTTTGAATATCTTCTATATTTGATGTTAGGTAGGTACCATAAGGATGGGTCAAAAGAAGGATGGGAACGAAAGGTAATCGGCCAGGAATAGTATCGATAAATGCTCTTATTTACTTACAAACGGAAATTCTTTAATTTCGCGAGTTTAGAGAATTCAACTGTCAAAATTTTTGGGATACATGCCCCAAAGGATGCTAAAATTTTCAGCTGTATTTATTGTTTTGTTTGTCAGTGGCACCCGCTAAGGTAAGACGTGTTTTTATGAGCTCGGCGATTTTCGTGTTTCTAGGAAATCCAGCCAGTCTGCAAGCATTTAGACATACTCAAACATTGTTGAATTACGACCTGGTAAAATAAGAAGTATAAAAATTTGAAAATTGTTTTCAGGCGTTGCCTAGTAGGTGATTTAGATCAGCCGGATGAATCTTACCCACGTGATAGAGGTTTCAGCTCTTTTACTTCACAAAAGTCAACAGATGGAAGAGTTGAGGAAATGTGGATGTTCAAACATGGGCAGAATGGTGAATTTTACACAGTGTGGAAAGTGGCCACTTAAACCAGCCAATGACAGGTCATAAGCCCTGTAAATGCCTAGACTTCCATATTCCCTTCTCAAAAATGTTTTCCCCCTCTGTTGAAATAAATTAAAACATTGCAACTGTTGTGTAGATTTGATTATTCACCTTTTTCACAAAAGTGCTGTTATTTTAGTTTCACTTTTCAATGGCTGCTGTATGTATAACTACGTTATATTATTTTTCCCTTTATGTCTTTATTTAAACAAAATCTTTACTTTTTTGGTTAAAGTTTACAACAATTAAAACGAGCACTAAATAAATAGTCCTTATCTTGTCTTGATGTCCTTTTGTTTGTCAATTTTTATTTCTTATTTTTTAACTTTAACTTTTCTTCTTATATTTTTATATTAATACCCTATGAATTGTTCTCATGGAAAATGTCCGTAAATAAATAAACAAGAATGCAAGAATAATTTTAATACGCTTCCAAATAATAACCCCGATAGATTATAAAGAAATAATTTTTTTACTGAAGAAAATTGAAAAGAGAACGACATGTCTGGTGTTCTTCGTTTCATAATGTTTGACAGCGCCCTCTGATGGCAGGTGCTGGCGGCCTCCGTGGTGTAGTGGTCAAGACCCTCGACTCACGCACCGAAAGTTCCGGGTTCGATTACCGGTGAGAACACAAAAATCATGTGAGTTTTTTAAGCCCGGATATTCTGTGTTGTTATTCATCACTGTAATTGGGCCCTTGCCTGTATATTTTGTGCGATGTTCAGTTACAAGGTAACTCTCACTATGGATATGAAGGATATTTATTTTATATGTAAATTAGTTTTTCGTATTAGGGGTGGTTATCATGCATGCGTTAGAATACATGAATATGCAAATGACTTCGTTAAGGGATGAACAAATAATGACGTGTAATTTAAAATGGTGAAAATCCAGCTTAACCCATGACCTCTTGCATGGTAGGCAAACGCGCTGATAATAGGTTAATCACAAAGCGGACGAAACTATATTGAATGAATGGATAAGTTTCGAGAACCTAAACTTTTCTGGTCTTTTGTCAAGTCCAAGCGAGCTGGGTGTGATGTGCCTCTTCAAATGTCCTACAAAGATAATTTGGTAATTGGCGGTCAGAATATTTGTAATGCTTTTGCGGAATATTTCCATTCTGAATTTTTGGAAACTAATGCATCTAGTTGTAGTGTTCCTGCCGAAGAAAATAGTGTAATTGATCTTAATGCTATAGAAATAAATGAGTCATTGGTAACAAAATATCTCAAAAAACTTAAAGTCAGCAAGGGTGCTGGCTTTGATGGCATACACCCTTTTTTTATTTCTAAATGTATTAAACAGCTTGCGCGTCCTCTTACTTATCTTTTTCAATTATCAATAAAGGAAGGCACGTTTCCTGAAATATGGAAAAAGGCAAATATTACACCTGTGCATAAAAAAGGAAATAAGAGTCTTGTAGTAAATTACCGACCCATTTCTCTTCTTCCCATTTTTAGTAAAATCCTTGAAAATATAGTAACCGATCAGCTCTTCGATGTTATAAAACCACATATTAATCCCAATCAACATGGATTCTATGAGAAACGGTCAGTTGAATCAAATCTTTGTGAATTTACCGATATTGTTTTGAATGCAATGGATGCAGGTTTTCAGGTAGACGTTTTATATACGGATTATTCAAAGGCTTTTGATAAAATAAGTCATTCGGTCTTACTTCGCAAGCTTTGGAACATTGGTATACGGGGGAATCTGTATCGTTGGATATGTTCCTACATTAGTAACCGCAGTCAATCGGTCTCACTCAAGGGATTTAATTCATCATTTAAACCAATCCCATCAGGTGTCCCTCAAGGTTCGCATCTTGGACCCTTATTTTTTATTATTTATATCAATGATATAAGTTTATGCATTCAAAACTCAAATTTTTTGCTATACGCTGATGACAATAAAGTATTTAAAATTGTGTCTTCAATAAATGATTGCGAAGTTCTTCAAGCTGACTTAGATAGAATCTGTTGCTATTACAAGGACAATCAGTTATTATTGAATTCTGATAAATGTCTTGTCATGTCATTTACTCGAAAGAAAAAAAGTATACTATTTGACTACAAACTATCTGGGAAAATTGTCAATCGTTCAATGAAAGCGAGAGATTTGGGTGTACTGATGGATGATAAGCTTTTATTTAGAGATCACATAAATACAATAGTAGATAAGGCGTACAGACTTCTAGGGTTTATCTTACGAATCTCCAAGCCATTCTCATCACCAAATACATTAAAACTTCTTTACTATACTTATGTGCGAAGTCAACTCGAATTCGCTTCATTAGTATGGTCCCCTCAATATAATGTATATATTAATCAAATTGAAAACGTTCAAAAGAAATTTATAAGGAGCCTGGAATATCGTTTTGGTAACATTGAAAATGATTACGGCGCATCTTTGATCAATTTTAATATAGAATCACTACAAAAAAGGCGCCTTAGATATGATTTAATTTTTCTTTTCAAAATTCTCAATAACATAGTTGATTCGCCGTATCTTTTACAAAATATTGGTTTCCGTTGTCCTCTTCGCTATACTAGATTAAATTCCCTTTTTTATGTACCAACTTGTAAAAACAATTATACCTCGAATTCATTCATTAGACGCACCTGTAGAAATTATAACGGACTCAGTATTGATGTAGACATTTTTAACTGCACGTTGCATTTGTACAGAAAATTTCTTCATGGGGTCGATTATTTGGGATAGTTGCTGAATGTACATCTTGAGTGGTTTATGCTATGCAGATGTGCTGCATGTAATGTATATGTTTGTGTATGTTTTATATGTGCGTTCATGTGTGTGCGTGGATGGCTCGGAGTGTACATTCGGTATTTTTATTTATTTTAATTTATTACCTCCATGGAAAACGCAAATGTCAACAATTATCTTTTTTTCACTTAAAATTCTTATTTATTTTTTATTTTTTGTCACATTTAATGTTTATATCTTTTTAATTTATGAAAACTTAATTGGTCTTTTTATGTTAAAAAATTGTTGTTTTTAATACTGATTTTGTATGACTGTATGTTTTCTAAATAAAATTTAAAAAAAAATAAAAGTTAATGTTACAAAGCGTGTAAAGTCTCGTGGTCTCGTGGTGTAATGGTCAGCTCGTTTGTCTACCATGCAAGAGGTCTCGGCTTTGATTTCAGACATGGTTGTGTGAAATATTTATATAAAACGGTGTAACACTGGAATATTTCATAGTCCCTGGAATGGCACCTGAAGCGTAAGACTGGTCATCTTTCCTTTATGTCAAAAAATCAAGATACGCTGTGATTGGTGAATCAATACAGTGCCCAATGCACCATTAGGTGCGGAAAAGAGATTGAAGAAGAAGTAAAGTTATCAAATATTGTAACAAATGAAGAGATAAGACCTCCCAATTACTGTTGAAAAATCTCCTCTTTTGGCGAAAATCTTTTAAAACATAAATCGTTTTTCATTTATTTAAATAAATGAAACGGAATTAATCTTTTAGAGGATTTTCACCGAGAAGAGGTAAGGTTTTTGTTATTTTATTTATTTATATGTAAGATTTTTTATCTTGTTTAGTTACATTTTCGAGTAATATTTTTTTCTCAAAGCATTCAAACCATAATACATATCAATATTAACATATTACAAAGGATATGAAGAAGGTAATACAGAAGTCCAGGCATCTACAGGGCTTATTACCTGTCAATGGCTTGTTTAAGTGGCCACTTTACACATTGTGTAACATTCACTATTCTGCCCATATTTGAATATCTATATTCCTTCAATTCCTTCATCTGTTGATGTTTATGAAGTCAAAGAGCTGAAACCTTTATTTAAGCGAGTGAGATTCATCAAACTGAATTATTTCACCTACATACTAGGAAACGCCTGAAAATGTTATTTTTTCAATTTCTATACTTCTTCATAGACCAGGTGGATTTATTTTTTTTTTTCTTCATCTCTGTTGTAATATGTAAATATAAACAGCTCCCCAGGGAGTCGAATCCAGTCCTTGTCTACAAAAATTTGGACAAACTGAAAATATTGTTCACATATCAATATATTACAACCAAGATAAACATAATTTTATAGATGGAAATATGGAAGTCTAGGCATTTACAAGGCATATGTCCTGTAATTGACTAGTTTAAGTAGCCACTTAACACACTGTGTAACATTCTCCTGTCAGTTGATCTTTGTGACGTTAAATATCTGAAGCTTTTATTGATGTGGGTTGGTGAGATTCTGACCGAATTATTTCACCTACATCGTAGACAACGCCTCATATTTTTATTTTTCTTTTACCTCCTTGGATCAACTAGTTTTATCAATAATATTTTGAGTTAATCCAAATTTTTGCCGACAAGAACTGGATTCAACCCCCTTAAATAGGCAGAATTGTGAACGTTACACAGTGTGTAAAGTGGCCACTTAAACCAGCCAATGACAGGTCATCAGCACTGTAAATGCCTAGACTTCCACATTCCTTTCTATAAAATGTTCTTTATTTCTGTTGTAATATATTGATTTTAATAACTCACAAGGGGGTTGATTCCAATTCTTGTCTGTGAAAATTTGGCCAAACTCATAAAACATAATTCTTTAATTTAATTTTTTTACAGTTTATAAAAACAACCATCTTTAAGTTGCTGTTTTTATACACAATATATTTTTTTAGGGCATAAAAACCATAAGTATTTATGCAATATTATATTTAACTCTCTTAGTAAAAACTAATTAACACTCATGTCTGAAGGCCCGATGGTAAACAATTAGTTGATTATGTATCAGGACAAATATCGTTGAATATTTTACGTCTTATTATGTTGAATAATATTGTAATTAAATTTATAAAATATGTTATTTTTAAATTAAAACCCTGGGCCGGTATTCTGAACGGCATTGCGCGCGAAGAGATCGCTCGGTTAGCGTGTATTTAGGACGTAAATACGCGTTAAAAGTCCGTTTTCTACGCTCAATTTTCCGTTCAGAATACTACCCCTGGGCCCGTGTTTTAACGGGAAGTTACCAGAGTTATATTCGACTGTCAATAAAGAAAAATAAATATTTGTACACGGAAATGAGTATATTTGCATGAACATTTAAAGCATCTTCATCGGTAACCTATAATTGAACATGTTTAAAAGAAAAAAAATGTATGCGTATCCTGCTTTCCATACAGAAAACTTAATTTATGGGAAGGTAAAATTTATCTTCAATTTTATCTACAAGGTAAAATTATGTTTTCTGAATGAAAAATAAAATATGTTTGCAATGATTTTTTTAAACATGTTCAATTACAGGTTACTGACGAAGATACTATAAATTTCCTACAATATACACATTTTCGTATGTAAATATCGATGTTACTTTATACCGTCTCGATATGTACAGGTGAAGATAGCGTTTATAGCCACGGCCCTGAACTCTTTTATTTGATATCAATTAATTAATTGATTAATTAACATTAATGTCCGAGCCCTCGATGGCAAACAATTAGTTGACAATGCATCAGGACGAATATTATTCAATATTTTACGACATATGGTGTCAATTAATACTGTATTAATATGTTGTTTTTAAATAAAGATCCTGATTAAAGAGGCCACTTAACACATTGTAAAACGTTCATCATTCTACGTATGCTATCATATCCATATTCCTTCAGTTCTGCATCCTGTTGAATTTTGTGAAGTCAAATAGTTGAAACCTTTATTGTGTTGGAATAGTGGTTGTTATCCAGTGTGTACAGTGGCCATATAAAGCGGTCAAAGTCAGGGCATAAGCCGTAAACCTAA
This sequence comes from Micrasema longulum, assembly GCF_059751315.1. Taxonomy (NCBI): domain Eukaryota; kingdom Metazoa; phylum Arthropoda; class Insecta; order Trichoptera; family Brachycentridae; genus Micrasema; species Micrasema longulum. Next base: position 741,896 of record NW_028277326.1, read on the forward strand.
TATTGTCTCGATTTCCATGTTCTCTTTTCTCAAATGTTCTCCACCTCTTTTGAAATCTGTTAATCTCAATGTGAAGGGGGTGAAATCCAGTCCTTGTCTGGTAAAATTTGGACAAACTCAAAACATTGTCGATCGGGATCGCCGCTTGGGGACATTCTTGTGCAACAAATATTAAATATGTACAACATGTTCAAAATGCACTTGTCAAATTGATTGCACCCAATTGTGAATACAATCAGAGACATAATACTCCATTCATGTATAATAAATTAAATGTTTTACCAGTTAAGGGTATTTTATGGAGAAACATTATTATCCAACAGAGATTCAGCTCGATATATAAAAATAAATTAGAACACAGCTATCTAACAAGATTTACATCTGTTGATGGCCTAGTTGGACCAAAATTTAAAATTAATATGGACAACGAACGTTGGATTATATTGTTCCAAAAATATTTAATATGTTGCCACTTGACATGACACTTTGTCAAAATAAAAATAAAATTATGTTTTCAATACGAAAGTGGTAAGTAGACAGAGCGTTCCAATATTAATTTATTATTTATGTAAAACATTTTTTATCTCTCATTTAATACGTTTTTGTTATTTTCTTAGGTTAACCTTTTCTTTTATTTTTTTCTTATTTTATTTACATTTTTTAGATCTTAATAAGTACTTTTAATTTTCTTATTATTTTTATTTTTTCTGTAGATATGAATTGAAATTTTCGATTTTCTTTGTTTTATTTTTTATCGTGTTTTGACAACATTTATGAGCACATACTATTTATATATGCGTATATATTTTTTTCCTACATTTGAAATATATTCAAGTAAAAAGCTATTCTTTAATTTTAATAGTATCATTTTACTCTATTTTCTTATTTTATAAAATAAAAATTTAAACCATTTTTATAGCGTTTTGTTGAATTTTTTTCTTTTCTGTCTTCTTAATAATATTTTTCGAAGCATCAAAAACAAAATTATATACAATATTTGAGTTTGTGCAAACTTTGGTAGACAAAAGACTGGATTAAATCCAGTCTTTTGTCTACGAACATTTGAAGAAACTCAAATATAATAATTTGTTGGTTGGAAGAAATTGCCATTTGGCAATAAGCCCGCCAATGTACAAATAATCATTATGTACAAAAAGTTAAATAAATAAAAAATAAAAAAAAAAAATATTGTAATGAAACCAACTGGTCCAAGAAGAAGTTTAAAAATTGGAAAATTGTTTTCAGGCGTTGCCTTGTATGTGAAATAATTCAATCAGATGAATCTCTTCACAACAATAAATGTTTCAGCTCTTTAACTTCACTAAAATCAACAGATGGAAGAATTGAAGAAATATGGATGTTCAAACATAGGAAAAAAGGTGAATGTTACACAGTGTGTAAAGTGGCCACTTAAACCAGCCAATGACAGGTCATAAGCCCTGTAAATGCCTAGACTTCCATATTCCCTTATTTAAGGTATTGTCCATCCCAGTTGTAATTTGTTAAAATTATATACGTTCATTACTTTATACGTATACAGTATTATGTCTGTACTATTTTTATTTGATTATTAATTAATCCTAATGTCTGAGCACCCGATGACAAACTATTATTTAATAATTTATCGGGACAAAATATGTTTTAATACTTTCTTTTATAATGTATTAATATTGTAATAATGTAAGTAATTTATTTAATAATAAAAAAAAAAATATTGTTCAGATATTGTCAAAGTCTTTGTTATAAATCTTATAGCCGCCTAACTAATAATATTACTTTGGCTTGGTCGCACACAAAAAGAAATATTATCATCAAAGTTTTCAAAAAATAATAGGCGTTTTCACCTAACGACTTGTAAAACAAACTCTATTATAACTCCAAGAAACGAAAATGAGAGCGGCCGAAATTTGGCAAATAAATAAAAATCGATTTGTCATCTTAAGAGGATATGCGGTGGTAGAACGATTTGATGAATTGGTATGAATGAATTGGCGATGCCTCTCTGAATACTGTGCGAAAAAGACAACTGCACGTCGGACTAATTATGCCGAGATAAAATCGGCGAAATCGAGGTGTCGTAGTCTCGTTTTTTACATGGCAATACTGAACATATATGTTTTTTTAAATTTATTAAAATAAAATATAATCACTTTGTTTTTATGTACTATTTATATTTTTTATAATTTCTAGTAACAATTTTTATAATCCTAACAAATAGTCACTCATTCAACTTTAAAGATGGCATCGAAATTCTACATACAAACAAAAAAGGATATGCATTTGATTATTTTGAAATATTGGAGATTAGAAAGGCTGTAAATAAAAATTAAAATATTATTAAAAATCAAATAAATCTTAGTAAAAGTCCCATTTTAAATATGTTCCCTCTCCCTAAATCTACACTCAAACCCTCTCTCTTCTCTACCCCCGTAGCCACGCCCACTCTACCTTAACTGTGAAAAATTTATATTTGTTATGTTAGTTTGTAATTAACCCCGAAGAAGGCATAGTATTGCCGAAACTAGTTTGTTGTCAAATTATAAAAAATATAAGTATTACATAAAAACAAAGTGATTTTATTTTATTTTAATATATTTAATGATAATGTTCCATAAAGTAAGTTTTAGTTTTTTTTTAAGAAAGAGAGATGAGAATGATTGAAAGCATAAAATACTCTATAAGGTGCGAGTAGTTGCACAGAAATAGAGTAATGCACGCAGAAAGGCCTGCAGTAATGAAATCAGATCTAGTTCCGGTAACGTAATGGCGGGAGCCAACTTCCGTTTTTACTTCCGTTCCCGAGCATTATGGCGGAACGTGGTAGCAGTTGGCGGGGAAACAAGATATCCTGTATTGGAAACGCAAGCACCAGTTTTATGGGCGAAGAAATACCGAAGAACGCCACGTGCAAAATTAGATTCAAGCTAGGGTCGCGATTACAAACGCTATTTTCATCGGTACATATGTAAACGGTATACAGGAAAGTAAATATAAAAGTAATTATTAAGGTACTGGCTTAAGGTGGTTTATGAAATCAAAAGCATACTCCTTTCAAAACGTTAAGATACATATATACCTCGCTCATTGAATCCATTATATCTTACGGAGTGCGTGTCTGGGCCTGGGGTCTCACCTTCCAGTCTCATCTGGGTAAAATTTATGATATTCAGGTGAGACTGTTGAGGGGTATTGTACCGGATAGCATAATTCGTGAGGCAAAACATATGGGCGAAGGTGTATAATTTAAATTCTGTAATGTCCAGCCGGTAAAACAACTTTGTGACTACAAATTGATTGAAGATCACTTTGTTGATCCGGAATATAAAAAAAGAGTTTTCCACACTCACAACACTAGATTAAAAACTAAGGGCTCTATGTTTTTTTCCCCGAATCACAAATTAATTCGGAGAGCGAACATTCAATTGCGTGGTTCCCAAATTGTTCAATGATCTCCCACAAACCATCATTAACATGAAAGATCTTCAAATGAAAAAAAAAGAATTGAAGAAATATCTTCTATATACTTTATACTGCCTTTTTATAAATAAATAAGTAAAATATAAATAAAATAAATGTAATATAAACCTGTCATAAAAAAAAATGTGTCCCACCGAAAAGTCTTTAGACTTAGTGGGTAACAATTTTTTATATGTATTTTAAATTATTAAATAAACGCTGCTCTGCAGCACTGAAACTGAAAAAAAATCGATATTTAAGTACAAAAATGTGTATATTTGTAAGAAATTATATAGTTTATTCATCGGTGACCTGTAATTGAACATATTTAGAAAAAAAGGTGTATATATATTTTATTTTCCATACAGAAAACTTAATTTTACTTTGTGGATAAAATTGAAGATAAATGTTAACATTTATTTATTCTTAAAATTTAAAGCATTAACTAATTGTGGTCAAACATTTGACTAAATTTTATTAAATATTTGTAAATAACCACTTACCGACTTTTCTACATCTACCGGTTTCGAGACGTACCTGTCTCTTCATCTGGACACCAATTGAACGTAGTTATGCAGAAAGCAGCCAGCCATAAAGAAGTGAAACTGAGATAATAGCACTTTTGTGAAAAGGTTGAATTATCAAATCTACTCAACATTTGGAATGTTTTTGACTTTAACAAATGATTAAAAATAAATAAATAGGTTTTTTTTATATTGCAAACAAGAATCTAATTATGTATTTGAGCAGTTTTAATGATTTTTAAAATATGATAATGAAATATGATTGTCTAGTGCTGTGGGTGTTTTCTTCAAATTGAGAAATGCCGTTTTTGTGATCGACATCATTTTTAGAAGATTATTAATACAGTTTTTTTGTATAAAAGCGGTCTGGCTGTTATTAGCAGAACATAGAATTGACCTTACTACATCCGATAACATCAATATCTCATTTTTTCAAAATCGTGGACTGACTGCTTTCTGCAAAACTTCGTTCAATTAAACCAACGTGCAAACCAACATGCAAAACCCACTATACGGTGAAGGTATATTGCACGTTGGTTTAATTGGTGTCATGACGAAGAGACGCGTACGTCTCGAAACCGGTAGACATAGAAAAGTCGGTATGTGGTTATATACATATATTTCATAACATTACATACGTACATACGAGGTACGTACGTACTAACTATGCACGACACTCTCCTATTTCGCGTTTACATTCCTTAGCCAACAAATTTAATTGTGATATAAACATTTTTAATACGACAATTATCCATTTTAAAACGTTCTTAAATGCATTGTTTTAAACTAATTATTAAAGTCGTAATGAAATTTTCTTTTTTATACAATTTTTTCTCTGTTTTCGATGTGTATTATTATTATCCTATCTTTTTCTGAAATTAATTTATCAAATATTTTTTTGTACCATATATTATATTAATATCTTATATATACTTACTGATAACTATTTTTTTTTTTTTTAAATATTAATTTGTTAATACCATTTTTTTATGCATACATATATTTGTATTGTTTAAATTCTGTACAGTTTATTGATAATTTATTTTTTAATTCAATCACTTTTCTTTTAAACATATTTTTTTTTTTACAATTTAAAGTTTCACTTTTTATTTTGCATAGCAGTATGCTTTTTATTGTTTCTACATGTATACAAAAAAGCGTTGTTTATTTTTTTAATTATTACTAACAATGTTTGTACTTACCTGTATATTTTTTGTTAATGCCCTTTGGGCGTATTGTAAAATTAAATTAAGAAATACACATTTAGTATTTATTTATTCACTTAAAGACAGTTTATCACACATTATTTGAGATGAAATTATAACTCCATGGGACAAAAAGTCCTGTGTTGAGTTGGGGAAAGTAATTAGTTGACCCAGACACATGAGTATATCATCACGAATATTATTCAGGATCAGAAACACAAAAATAATATTAACAATAAAAAATATATATACGTATATGTCACATCAATTTGGTAAACAGTAAACTCAAACATTTGGAAAATCATCAAGGAGTTTCTTACTTAAATACTTTTTCCACATTCCATTGTCATACGGGCCTGTTTATGATTATAGATCATGAAATCACGGGCAGTATTGAAATAATTTAATGATTTTAATAAAATATCGACTGTTTTCAGGACAAGAATTAGCTTGAACGACAATTATTGAGGACTGTTTTCACAAACATAAAACACAACAAACAAACTATCACGCCATTTTCCCGTAGGGGTAAGCAAAGAAGATAGAGTGCTATATCACTTAGTCTTTGTATACAGACCTTGCTTTCTCTACATTCATACATCTTCTCTATTATTCCTACTCTTGACATGTCCATGGCCTAGTATTTGATGGACTTGATCGCGCCATGTCTTTCTCGGTCTACTTCGTATTCTGCATCCATCAACATTAACATCGTAAATCCTTTTAGCCGTTCTTTCGCTGTGCAAACCAACGCAGCACCCCTTTCTTGATTTTGTCGATAAAGCATGTCTCAGCCTTACACAGTTCACGGATCTCGACATGTGTGCACCTATCATACATAGTTTTACCATCTATTCGCCTGAGGGATCGCATCTCACCAGAATTTAACCTCCTTTCATAATTAGTTTTCCCATTCCATACTTCGCTCCCATACATTAGAGTGGACCGTTTTCACAAAGCGAAATATTTACAAAAAGTAAAATGTTCAGAAGAAGGTTACTTCTCCACGCATTTGTGTAATATTCATGTAAAAAAGTGAATTGAACAGGAATGTTGCGTCTCATAAAACGAAATAATACGGACCAAAATGGACACCAAGTCGTTGGAACAAAAGGCATAATAGTACTACACACGTGCGTTTCCAGAAATTATCTAGCAGCCAGTGAGCCACATGGTGACGGTATCTACCTACTGTCTACAAAAGCTTCTCTTCGGACATCTATCTCCCTTTGTTAACCATGGAGTTGAAACAGTGTTTGATTTATTTAGTTTTTTATTGCTTACTTCTTGGCATGAACACTTGACCAATTTACTACTATGCTCTATTTTTTATATTTTTTTTGATATTGTTTTAACTTTGCTGGAATTCCACTCGTCCATGCGCTTTGTAGCTGCACGATGATTGGTTATCTAGCTTTCATATATCAATCCCTAAATTTTGTAAATGGGGTCTAGAATTCCAATCGTTTATGCGCTTAGTAGCTGCAAGACGTGTTGTTATCTTACTCCTTTTTATTGTTCATATTTTTTAATTTTTTAAATATCATTATCAAAAAAATTTGTCAATTTTTAAAATTTGTAAATCGGGGCTAAATTTCTAACTGTCTATGCGCTCTGTAGCTGCAAGACATCCTGTAATCTAGCTCCTATCTGTTATAATTTTTGATTGATCTTAATTGAAAACGAGGAACTAGAATCCCAACCGTCAATGCGCTCTGTAGCTGCAAGACGTACTGGGATATTTATTAATTGTACAGCGCCCTTGAGGTGATTTTTACAAAAAATTGCGCTATATAAATTACCCACCTATATTTATATCTATATTAACTACTTGGATTTTGACAAAAGCAAAAATACTAATTTATAGAAATTCTACATCCTAACTCATATACTGGAAATCAATATTATAGTAGAAGAAGTGGAAGAATTTGAAAAATTAAAACATTCCGAATTTTAGCAAAAACGATATTTTTTTGTTTTTAAATCAATATTAGCATTTTTATAATTTACCCAAATATTTCAATTTTGGTGGCCTTTTTCAAAGAGTTGTAAATAACTCGCCATTAGAAAATGGAAATCAAATTGGGGTAGAGAGGGGTTTGATCCTCGGACCTCTGACCCGTGAGTGCGCAACACTAGCCACGGGACCACAACCCGATCCACACATTTTGTGATATGAAGGTATTGAAAAATTGATTTGTGTTAGGAAAATAACATATACGTTTACTTTTACGTAAAATCATTATTAACAATTTTTTTGTTTTAATTAATATTCCGATATAAACCTTTATATGTTATTTCTGAAATATTTTAATATTAAATAATAATCTAATCCAGCTCGACTCGCTGCAACTTCACACATATCTAGTTTATCTTAAATTTTATTTCACCAATCGACAGATTTTATACAGACGAACCGATTTCGGTCAAAAAACAAATTTAGTTTTTCAAAGATATTTTGCTTTGTGAAAACGCAAACGCAAACTGTCCAGTAAAAAAAAAACATTTTTTACTAATTACTAGAAGCATAAAAAAGACTAAAGTGTATAATTTAGAATTCCCGCAAAAACGGCGATTCCATTGGCCACGCCTCTAATACGTCACGATTCATGTTTATTTGTTCCTGTCTTTAACATTTGTGTAAAACAATATCACGAATTTTAACGTCACAACAACCAATGCCAAACACGTCGCGTTTTTCCGCGAACGTATTTTCATTATATTTCTTTTTCACATTTATGTATAAAAACACTTCTTGTTGATTTTGAAAATACAATTGATTATTCTTAATCCATTTCAAATATATTTATAGGCACTCGTAGTATGTGATATTTTCGTATTGTGGAAAAATTATTTTATTATACTTGACCTTTCCCTTACTGTCTTAAAAACACCTGCGCGTTACAGTGTTGTGTAGTCACTACACATTAAAAAATGGAGTATTCATAGGGAATGGCTTTAATTCACCATAATTCAATTCTGCTGCTGACAACATGAAAAAAACATTAAGTATTGCCAACGACTCGGGCGAAACGTGCACCCGCGTTAACTTCCCGAGAGCTACTAAGTAGCTAGTACTGGACTACGTGACTGGACATGTAGTGGACGTGTAACGCCAGGTGTTATTGGTATACTGTGAGTATACTTTTGATGATATTTGTAATTTATCCCCAATTTCCGATATAATGCTTTTTTGTGCCTAATAAGTACTTATTATTTAAAAACAAATTATTTCAGTCGATACGCAAATGTGTAATGAAGGAATACTAAAAATTTAAACCCAATATTTACTATATTTATAAAGATATTATAGTTATTAGACGCAATATGTACTAGCTACACATCACCGGGGAGGGAGGGTAAAACGTGTTTTTTTAACCAATTAAGTTTTATACATCTTCTACTTAGCAAAAGTATTTAAGGCCCAAGACATAAACTAGGCTGCCGACGCTAGATGCTAGGTATTTTATGCACTAATACAGTCCCAAATTTCTTCTTATTCAAAAAAAAAAAACAATTTATATTTAAACCGTCTTAAAGTATTTCTCCGATCTGACGAATAAATTCATAAATCCTTAGAATTATTACGGCGCACTGTCGCCTCGCCGGTCGCGTCAATACAAATTTCTATGCTGATAGGAAACTCGCGATTTGATTTTTTTTTTTATTGTGAAATAAAATGCCACTCAATAAACTCTTACTTGATGTCGGAGTTCCCTTTTTGGTTGACATCTTTATTCATCGGAGTAGGCAGATCTACACCAGTTCTGGAGCAAAGACATGCTCCTCAATCTCTTGGATGACCAGCTCCTGAGCGAAGGATCCATCACTAGTACTAATTGTAATTTTATCACAATCAATTCGCCGCACCTGCAAAAAGAAACACAATTTTGAAACATCTTCCATATTGAATTATTTAAGAAATTTAAATGTTCAATAATTTTTAATATGCTTGCAGACTGCCTGGTAAAAGAAGAAGCATAAAAATTGGAAAATTGTTTTCAGGCGTTGCCCAGTTGGTGATTTGGTTCAGCCGGATGAATCTCACCCACGTGATAAAGGTTTCAGCTCTTTTACTTCACAAAAGTCAACAGATGGAAGAGTTAAGGAAATGTGGATGTTGAAATATGGGCAGAATGGTAAATGTTACACAGTGTGTAAAGTGGCCACTTAAACCAGCCAATGACAGGTCATAAGCCCAGTAAATGCCCAGACTTCCATATTCCCTTTTCAAAAATATTTTCCCTCTCTGTTAAAATAAATTTAAATGTTTTACAATATAAGTAATAATTTAGAGGATTAGTTCTGATTGTTTTTTAAAGTCTTTTGGCCTTAATTCGTACGGCACCCATTTTCCTTGCTTTTAAATCATCTCTAATGCTTTCAAACATTTGGCAAATGTTGTGTGATCAACTCCTAACGATTCTGCATATTAATTTTGCATCTGACATGGCTTTTCATCGAGTAATGCTTTAAGTTCTTCATCTTCAGACTTTTCGGTACGTCAGAGCTTTCTTTATCTTAAACGTTAGGATCATTATTTTTAAAGCGTCGAAACCAGTATATGTATGTTGTTTGCCACAGAATATTGTCGCCGTAAGTCTCCACAAGAATTCTGTTAGCTTCAGTTGCAGATTTTTTTTGAAAAAAGTAATTTAGTGAAATTCCGCGCGAATACTCTTTTTTGGCACACAAATCGACGTGTACTGTCATATGGCTGTAGTCGGGTAAAACGAACGCAAAATTAGGAAATCATACGATTTTGCCATTTTAAAACGAATGTTTTTTTTTTATTGGGCCATAATAAAATAAAAAAAACTTTAAATGAAAAAAAAACATTTTTTTTAAAGGTATTTCTGTTAAAAAATTTACTTAAAAGTTTTATTTAACTAAAAAATAGTTACTTTTAGACCGGCAGATTACGCCATTTCAAATTTAGACTAAATTAAGGTATCTGGGATCTCAATAAAGACTAAGTATTTAACATAAAATTGTGGGAATAATTTGAAGATAATAAATACATTTTACATAAAAGTGGCGGCAGTCAAATTTTAATTTTTAGTTTTTGAAAAAAAATACTAACATTTTAAATCACATACATTTTTTGTGACATTTTCCTTAATTTCTACATAAAATTATGCCTTCGGTAATACTTATTAAAAAAATATATATTACTGAAATACTTTAGTTGAAACCTTTTTTTATAGGATTGTATTCTCTTTTTTTGAAAAAAGAAGATGATTCTGGTTGTAATATTCAATTTAAAACAATATCTTATTGACTTTTAGACTGACCTTCAGAACGGCCCTAATCGCTTTCGAAGGGGCTGTTCTGAACCAAATCACCTACTAGGCAACGCCTGAAAACAATTTTCCTATTTTGTATACTTCTTATTTTACCAGGTATTAATTCAACAATGTTTGATTATGTCCAAATGCTTGCAGACTGGCAGGATTTCCTCCCTAGGGAGTTATTCATATTTAAATTTATTTCAACGGAGAGGGAATTGTTTTCAGGCGTTGCCTAGTAGGTGATTTGGTTCAGCCGGATGAATCTCACCCACGTGATAAAGGTTTCAGCTCTTTTACTTCACAAAAGTCAACAGATGGAAGATGTGGAAATGTAGATGTTTAAACATGGGCAGAATGGTGAATGTTACACAGTGTGTAAAGTGGCCACTTAAACCAGCCAATAACAGGTCATTAGCCCTTTAAATGCCTAGAACTCAATATTTCCTTCTCAAAAATGGTTTCCCTCTCTGTTGAAATAAATTTAAAGCCTTGAAATTAATTTTGGAAGATTTTAATTTCGAATAGCAACTCCTGAATAGCACTATTAACAACTGTCTGTTAGAGTTGTGGCCGCCATATTGCATCTGTTTTGTCGCCGTTAGCATTGAAGCTGCGTGCGAAACTTATTTGAAGTTATTTGAAAAAATCTCATTTTTTACGATATCGGGTTCGACCCGAGTTGGACAGGAAATGGTAAGCATTAAGACTTTATATAGTGTAATAATAATCCATATTCCATTAGCTATGTCAAGTCCATTATACATTCAACTTTATGAGATTATGTTTTCATGTAAGCTGTGAAATATATTTGATAGTGTCCTATTTCGGATACACATCCGTTTCTAATATCGGATACTTGGAATCAGCCGCCGCCGCCGCCAGGAAAACGATGAAAAAGAAGTAAGCTCTTTAGAAGAGCCCTTTCTGTCAAATGAAACGAAAAGCGATTTCGAATATCCTGAAGATGTTGGGTGTATGATGTGTCTAGAATTATATCAATAAGATACGCGTGAGAAATATTCGGCTACGTATTTCAAATGGGGTTGTTTATCGGCGAGAATTGTTTATGATTAACAAGACAACCATATTTATTTTCTCGGAATGTCTGAAAGAAAAGTTTCTAATAGTGTTATTCTCACTGGCCGTCTTTTTTTAATCTTGTCTGTTGTATCCGAGACTAGGCACCCACTGTATCCGAAATTAGGAACCTATTTTCCTTTTTTTCTTTTAATAAATTAGGTCTTTTTTTATTTGAACATATGTATGTATCTCCTGATATTATTATTATTATTATTTCATTTTATTCCAGTAAAATGGCTATATAGTGCAGAGCCAATTCTACAATATAAACTTGAACATAATTATAAATATAAACAACAATATAACAATAAACATAAATTATAACAATAAACATAAATATAAACATAAAATTAAATTTTATATTTGCAGCACTTATGGTGGTCTTAGCATATCGCGCCATCGCTCGAACAACGGTGAATGGATCCACCCTGCAGTGGCTTGGAGAATTTCGTTATTAGAGTTTTTTAGGCGTTCCCATAGGCTCCAGGCTCTTTGGCGAAGTAGGGCAGCGAAGGTGTTTATTCGTCCAGCTGTAAACATTTCAGAGGCACTGCAATACCTAGGCAATCCGAATAATTGTCTGTATGAATTGTTATACGTGATATATATTAAATGTTTTTTAGTACAAAATTTTGACACAATCTCTTCTTTTGGATAGTCTGTTTTTTGGTTTTGCTGGAAGATATTGCTTTTAGCAATAAGTCCGCCAAAGTACTCATTCTTTGTACTTGAAGTTTTAAATAAATGAATAAATATTTTCCATAATATTAATAAATATAATTAAATATATATAATTAAAGGACTATATTCAATCTTGTCTTAATAAGATGTTCCACTCTAATGGTCACCCAAAACCGATTAAGCTCACCCCCTCCCTCCAACTCCTCTACCATTTTTTCAACTATTTCTCAAACAACATAAAATATTTTCATAATTTCATCAGAGCATGTTTGTCCTAATCAGTGCATGTGCCTATGAAAATGCATGTCGTGTTGGTTTTATATTTTTGTGCAACAACTATGGTGAAGGTGTATAATGGGTTTTGCGAATTGGTTTAATTGGTGTCCTGACGAAGAAACGAGTACGTCTCGAAACCGGTAGAAATAGAAAAGTCGGTAAGTGGTTGTATACAAATATTTTATAACATTTAATAAAATGTCTGACCACAAAGTTAATGCTTCAAATGTTAAAATATTTTTCTCACTGCAAAAATAGCAAGCTCTTGCAAAAGTGTTTTTTCAATGTATTTTTTTCATTGCGATGGGTGTTAAATTTTTTAAATCAGTTGAATATTTAATGAAATTATAGATAAAGCTAAATTATGAACACATTTATTCCATATTTTGAATTCTACATCATGAAAACGAAATGGTATCCGGAATATGGGTAATTTGCTCTACGTCGTACCTACTCGTAGAGCAAAAGTCATGAGGGTTTTTAATATACATAATATTATTAAATGCTTTGTCAGAGCTTGTATTTTAATATCAATTGTGTGAAGCAATTATTATTTTAGTAAATGCTTATTAAAGATAATGTACCTAATTATATTTATGTGGTTTCCGGCATCGTACGATATAAATCATCATTTAATCTATCGTAGAGAATTACATTTTACGGAGTTTCATAATTTCATATTTATAAAATACATAATTAGTATACTTATTAAAATTCAAAATGGAAGTTAATTAAGAGGGGGCAATAAGAGGGCTAGCAATCAGGCCCCCGATTACAGTGGGAAGTTAACAGAGTTATTTATATATATTATTTTTCTATTGATTTCAATGATACTATTATTTTGTTTTTTTTTCTTTCAATACTACTATATTTCACTACTATACGTTTATTTTGTTGATTCCAATGATACTGTTATTTTGTAAATTTGATTATGTACGAATCTAAATTTGTAATATTTATAATTTACATTTTAATATTTATGTCTCATTTTTTTTTTTTTTTAATTGTATTCCTTGGAATTTTATTTTTTATTACTCATACATTTTTATTCTGGATTTTTATTATATTGCATCACATGTCATTATATTTGAATCTAATTAATGTTACTATGTACTTTTTATTGTTAATTATTATGGCTTGACACGGGTACAGCCTAAAAAGCCTTAATAAGTTCACTTATATTTAAACGAGTGTAATTTTGGATGAATAAATAAATTTTCGACTGTATATAAAGAAAAACCAACATTTAGGTACGAAAATGAGTATATTTGCATGAACATTTAATACATCTACGTCAGTAACCAATTATAAAATATTTTTAGAAGAAAAAATTGTATGCATATTCTGCTTTTTATACAGAAAACTTCGTTTTACTTTGTAGATAAAGTTGAAGATAAATGTTAACTTCCCACTGTAATCGAGGCCTAGTGTCTCGATTATGAACGGTATCTTCATCTGTACATATCGAGACGGCATACTTAACTTCTGTACCGTTAAGCCAGAAAAGTACCCAAAAAGATAGGTGAGCTGAACGGCAGGAAGACGATCCGGAATACTCTGACTTCTGGAGCTAGGAATCTGTCTTATAAAGGAGGGATGACAACTTTAGGGGTAGAAGTGGGTGGCTGACGGGATGTCAGAAGACTATTGTGTTGGAATGCGATAGAGTATGCAAACCTACTGCACATGTGAGAGGAGTCGATAATACGTAACTACGAGTATGTTGTAAGAGTAGGATAGCAATAATCAAAAAAATACATTGGGATTGAAACGGGTAGTGCTATACTGCCTTTTTGCTTATTTTGCTTACGATGGTAGAACTACCGTCAGATGCTATTATTCGTCACAAACATTGACATTTATTTATTTATCACTTTATATACATATAAGGGCGGGCACATTGCTTTATATACATATAAGGGCAGGCATATTGCCTTAAGGCATTTTTTTCCTACCTACCCAAACCGTTCAGTTTGAGAAAATTACAAGTACATCGACATATTGAATCTTACAATTTTATACAAAAATTAAAAACAAAGATTAAAAAAATTAAAATATACCAAAAATGAACACTATACTATGAAGAGAGGAGAGGGGATCAGAAGGAAAGAAGAATGATAAAGAAACAATTGAAATATTTAGATAGTGACATTTCAATCTTGACTTAAATGTAAATAAAGAAGGGGCGTCTGTAACATTAGTGGGTAGATTATTCCACAATTGAGCAGCTAATACTGTGAAAGAGAAGGCAAGAAAATTAGAGCGATGAATGGGTATTAAAGGGGTTCTCTTGTTACTAGAACGAAGAGATAGTCCGTGTTGTGATAAAGGTTGGAAGAGTTATCTCAGATAAACAGGTAAAGTGGAATTATTTAAAACACTGTGAATTCATCCATCCTTTATATCCTGTACTCTTCATATAAGCAAGAAGTAAAATAAATATATATTGTTAAATAGTGCATTAATCAAAACCCGTATTAAAAGCTTTGGTTCAGTTATGAGATTATTATGAAAATTGAAAATATATGGAACAAGGTCAAAACACAGTATATTATGTTATGCACACAATTTGATATATATGGGTGATAACGCCATGGTCATGCGGACCATCACAGCTGGAGACGCAAGTGAGTCTATAACTGTTGACTGCGAAAAAAGTATATTTTGATTAGCGGTTACCAATTTTTTTGGGCTATGGAACCCTGAAAAACCTATGGAACCCCAAAAAAAGGGTTCAACCCTCAGAATAATAATGCGTCATGCTATAAAGAAGTCCTATCACTATGTTTCATAGAACGCAAGCGACGTTGGTTAGCAACAAATTGGCGGCCATTTTGTTTTCTTTGACAACTACGCGTAACGTTTCTATCGGATACTATTATCACTGTGCTTGGCTTTGTTTGTAAATAACTTGGATATTTACGTTATAATAAATAAAAATCGACAATGGTGAATTGCAGTATGTTTGGATACAAAAGTAGGAGCGTCAAAGGTGTTAATTTTCACAGGTCATTGATTTAGAATATTTTCCCATGATTTACATTGATTTTTGGCATTTATTGTCCCGACACGTGTATTATGTTGCTTAAAAACTTTCTTTATATCAATATATTTACTTCAGATACTATTTTTTCTTAATTTGGGGGATAAATTTGTGAATAAAAGTGTGTTTACTGTTGATAAAGACAGATAATAGACAGCGCATCTAAAATGATATGTCTGAGTTTCAGGCCGCTACGACTCGCCGTTTCGGAGATGTGACGGACAAACAAACAAACTCAACACAGGACTTTGGTTCCATGGAGTTGGGATTTATGTCTCAATAAATGTAACGTAAGTGTATTGTGAATAAAATGAATAAATCAATAAAAATATAAACACACATATGTATTTTCAGTTTTATAAAATAAATGTAAGTAAATTATAGAAAAATAAATTGGAATAACTCGGCAATAATAAACACACGGGTACATATTTAAAAGTATTTACAATGCAAATTGATATTCATTTGGCAATTCTCCACCTGAGTACGGCTCATTATTTTTCTGCGGACTGCAGTTAACTTAATACCCAATAGTCGTAGAATAGTTTTCCTACGTTTGGGCTCCTCTATAGCTTGACGCATTATTACTCTGAGGTTCAGCCCTTTTTTTGGCGAAACCCCATTTCGACAATAAAAAAGGAAATTGACAAAAACGTTGTTTTTAAGACTCACGATACCTTTTTGTTTTCGTGATGTAATGTTCAACTTAAAAACAATGACTTTATATTTATAATTAAAAATCTTTCATTTAAATCTTTTATTTAATGAAAAAAACTATGTTTTTCGCAGTTTTACTTATAATAGCACAAAAAATTGGGTTATGAAATTATATTTTTTTTAAATTCTAATTTTAATCCTATAATGTCTGGCATATAGAATTAAGAATAGTCAAGAAGGAGCGTAGAATCATATTTGAATACATCGCACTGTGTCCAATAATTCCCCCACTATGCCCAACTTTTGCCGCTCGCATTTGTGAGGTCACCGGGTAGTGTTGCTTGATGGGAAAAAAAATCATAACACAAATGTAAGATAAAAAAAAGCAATCTGTCAATTTCTCTAAAATGTTATTGTGCACGCAGAAACATTGATTGACACCACAGAGTAGATAAGTAAAGGGTCATTTAATAAGAGTAATTGAATTAATAAACTTCGAACTTAAAATATAAAACAAATTTTATTTGACATAAAACGGATATTGTTATATCATGTTAAATAATATTTTATGTTTTAAAGATAATGTCGTTCAAATGTCCCCAATGGCGTTGTGTAATCCGAGGTCTAATTTTCAATAGTTCTTTCATTAGATGAGCAAAGTAGGGTAAAAAAAAATACTACCCTGGCAACACTAACGAAATTAACGTTTTGTTTCTTCGACAATCTGACAGATGGAAAAATAATTTAATTTTTGAGTAATGCATTTGCTACTTAAACATTCGTTTATTAATTACATATGAAATGTGATGTCATCCTGTTTCTTTAAGATCCTAGCAGTATTTCTACATTTTAAAAGGACACAGCACGGCATAGTTGAATTCGAATCAGGAGTTGCGTACTGAGCGACGTCTACAAAGAAACAAATGGGTCAAAACGTAAACCTACTCATTTATGAGTAGTTTAGTCGCCTTCTGTTTGATGTGCGTCTGCGGTTTCTGGACTATTCTTAATTTTATGGTCTGACAATTGAATATGGAGATCTGGAGCGGCATTCAGTTTAGTTGTGAACTTGTTTTTAGTATAGGAGTAAGCTGAAAAAACCAGTCCATATTGGTTAGTCGATACAAACGGAAGCACGATCAGGTGGCCTTCTTATTTAAGCATTTTGACCAGCAACCTTTGATTAGCATTTTGACATTAATATATCATGAAAATACTCCCTTGTATTTATATAAATGTATCTAACACCATAATAAATATAATTACTACCTGTTGGAATAAATGTCTTTGAACACGAAATAAGACCATTTCCATTCCGGGAAACTTAACCGGTAACACCTGGAAAATCCTGCAGGATTTACACACCTTAAACTCCCGTCAAAGTTAACTAGACATTGAATAATAGGAAGGGTGGCAATGGTCACGCACGAATGAAATTATGTTTTTGTTCGCAGTTTTTCTGTCTGGAAACAACTAGAACAAATTTTTTTTTTCTTTAAAGGTATTTGTTTATTTTTTATTGATTATTATTACCAAAAAAAAGTACTCTCAGTTGCTCAATATTAATGGGCACTACTGTGTGATAATCGACGCGATAAACGTTTCTCACCGCGATTGTTTATCGTTTTACAATTTTTTTTTGACATTACATAATTGTAAATGAAAGAATCAAAACCAAATTAATATGCTTAACATTTTCAAAATTAAATAAAATGCTTTCAAACGCTAATGTTACTAATGTTCTTTGGGAAAGAGCAAATGAGCAAAGTGCAAATCAAACGACAAACGGGCAAATCAAAACTCATATACAGGGTGTTCTTTAAACCTTGTCACATCCGAAACCACGATGATCAATATGGGCAAGAAGACATATTGGCATATTTCAAAAAATATTTAGAACGAAGAAAATTTGTAAAAATAAAATATTAAAAAGGACAAATGGTTGCTTACTTCTGCAGGGGAGAAGCGAAGGGGGCGCGGCTGCGTGGTTAACGGTGTGTCAGACTCCCCCTCTCCCCTCATAGTTTCTCTCCTGCAGAAGTTAGCAACCATTGGTTTTTTAAATATATATATTTTCAAAATTGTATTCGTTTTTAAAATTTAATGTGCCAATTTGTCTTTTTGCTCATACTGATCATCGTGGTTTCTGATGTGACAGGGTTTAAAGAACACCCTGTATATATCTATTTATATACATAAAAATGTCTTGCCGTGTTGTGTCTCGCAAAAACTCGAAAATGGCTTGACAGATTTACGTGCGGTTTTTTGCAAAATTTTCTAAATTACGTCCTCAAGGTTTACAAATAATACGTTAATCAATATATTGAGTAGACAAAAACCATTTATGTGTTTTTATCGATTTTCTAGAGTTGCATTCGTCTTAAATGCATATATTGAAAAATTCGGAGGATGTTTTTTTTTGTATATTAAAAAAGTTTGTATTTTAACGTTTACAATCAACAATTATTTAATTGAATACTAAATTGAATAATTTCCTTACATTTTTTAAATTTCTACATATGAGGTTATTTTTAATGGATTTTTAGTAATGCCTTAATAATTTTATCTGACTGTTGATACATTTTCAAAAAAGTATCCTTACACGAAATGCATCACTGTGGGTGAGTAGAGCAAAATTTAACAGGTTTGACATTTGCGGAAATAATACCATATTTGAAAATCATTTTTTATGTTTTGAATTCAACCATAAACAAGTACCCAGGTACCTACTTAAATTAAATAGTTGAATATATATAATTGTTAGTTTAGAATGCATACACAAGTATCTAGGTACCTAGTTATCAATGAAAAGTCTTTATCCGTTAATTCAAATAGTGTTTGCACGCTTTCACGACACAATAAAGCATTTTTCTTTTCATCTTAAGACAAACATTAAATAAAATTTTAACTGCAATATACAAACAAGAAATACAAGAGCGTCAAATAATAATTTAATTTGGGAATAACTTAGGACTAACAGAAAAAGAAAAACGGTTTTGTACATACAGCAATAAAGTTCTACAATTCACTTTCTAATGACCTAAAAAATATACAAAACATATACGGATTTAAAAAAGACTTGAATAAAACTATTTTTACGGCCCGTGTTAGTGATATATTATGTGATTTTGACAAATTTTTATTGAAACTAATATGTCGTAATAAATTATATCCCCTCATACCAGCATTTTTGGTGATTGGGAATATTTTGTAGAAATAAATAATGTAATGTCATAAAATGTGTAAAGTTAAAACGATGTATTTTGTCATTTATTTCGGTTTCGAATTAAATGTCAAGCTCACATCAAAACACGGCTGGCGTTTAAAGAATCACTAAATTTGCGTTTGGCATGAGTTGAATGTTATAATTTTAGAAGGCTCAGGGTAAAACGCGGTCTGAATTGTTTATTAACACCCATTCACGTATTTTCTCCATAGATGGTGGCACTAGAGTAGTGATTTTTGCACGATTTTGATTTGAGCACAACGAAGCCTCTTAGCCAATCACATGTGGAGAAAAAACGACAAAAAAAAGACTTATTACGAATATATAAACAGCTCAAAACAGTCCAAAATAAATAACGTGTATAACTAATTACGAAAAAAATATTTGTTCAACCAGCTAATAGCAGGCAAGCCAACGTTTGGGCAGAACAACGTCTGTCGGGTCCGCTAGTTATATATACCTACAATTCAATACGGAATTCAGCAAAAAACTAATACTACGGTTTTACTTTATAGATTTTCAAATTAAATTAACGCGGAGCTTAACGATAAAAAAAAAATGTTTTTTTACTAATGATTTTTCAAAAATCTTCGACACGCTTAACCGTGAAACACTCTTCAAATCTATCAAAGTTGCAGGAATAAGAGGAAAGTAAATAAAAATATTGAAAATTACCTGAGAAATGGTAAAATGAAAGTAAAAGTTAGAGAAAAATTTAGTAGTGAAAGAGTTGCGTCTATGGGAACAGCTCAAGCACATGACTTCGGACCGATTCATTACATAATATATATTATTTTCATTCAATGAAAAATTGTGTAAAATTTTCAAAACGAACCTGAGTGTACGGTATCGAAATATTAAAATAGTCGGTTTTGTTATCGCTCGGTAGTTAAATACAGACGAAAGTTAAGCGTATCTCTTATTATTTATCCTCATAATGTAATTGAGACACATTCCATTAATTTATTTATACTTTTACATAGTTTGTATCCTTTTTTTTAATACAGAATAATGTTTCCTCCCTGGGGTGTCCCGTGCCTAGGGAAAGATTTGACAAAAAGTGAAATATGCCTTAAATAAGTTATTGAAAAATGTAAACAAAATAATTATAAAAAACGTAATGAATCTAATTAACATAATTATTATTAACATAATAAGCAATATAAACTAATTGTTTGCAATTGAAATATACCAATAGACCAAATTTCATATGTTTGTAGGGCTACTTTTCCATTTACATAATAGATTATCCTCAATTTCATTTCGTAAATTATTCAATTATTAATCCATTTATTTCCCGATATATTCCTTCTAGTGCTAGAAGGATCATTTATTAATTCTTTACTACATTCGTAGTTTATGCGATTTGTATTTATACTTTGTACTTTTACAATACTTGTATAATGTTCCCGTGCCGACGGAAACATTTGACAATTAAATTTGTTATTTAACAAAGTTAACATAATAATAAAATAAAAATGTAGTGAATCTAATTCACCTAATTATCATTAACATAATAGACAATTTAAAAAATCACAAAAAACACAACCAATTTATATAGACCTGTAGACCAAATTTCATAAACAGTACACTCACTCATTTCACCTATTTGGCTTGATCCACTCATCGATCCGTGTGCAACCCACCTCCACTATCCATTTTTAACAGCAACTTTATATTGTGAGTACTTACTAATTATCCCTATGGATAATGGAGGTAGATTGTATGTACACTTTAACCGAGTAGTAGGCCAATCCTCTTTGACCGAAGGTTGTATTAATTATTTTTTTTGCAGCATTAGGGTGGAGTATCTAGTAACTTTTGAATTTGTGAAAGAAGTTATGGAAGGTAGAGAATAATGTTTGTGTACGTATGGTAACAGAGCTTTTACATAAATTTGTTTTTCAGAACTCTTAAGATAATTTTTATCTAGCTTTTTGTGCAATTATTATTTGTTTGATGAGTGTGTCATTTGCACATCCCCATCCAATTATTCTATCGAATAAATGGTTTTAATATGTCGGTAGAATATGAATATGTCGGTGTTTTGTTTTTATGAAAAACAAATAAAAATAAAACAATATACAGTCCTGGTAATTAATTGTGAAAAGTCAAATAAAAATCATCTTCAAGTTTTTAAAATCGCTTCGAAGTGGCCAGTTTTTATCAGAGAAGCATATTTAAAATATAAATGAGAACTAATTTTAATTTTAACTAAGCAACGAACGCAGAGTAAATTTTCGGGGTCATTTACTGGTTGGATTCGATCATATAAAGTCGAGGTGACAAGTTTTCATTCATATCATTATCATCAGTGGTGCAAAAATAAAATAAAAAAT
This sequence comes from Micrasema longulum, assembly GCF_059751315.1. Lineage (NCBI taxonomy): Eukaryota > Metazoa > Arthropoda > Insecta > Trichoptera > Brachycentridae > Micrasema > Micrasema longulum. The sequence goes on from NW_028277326.1 coordinate 763,674, forward strand.
AAAAATAAAATCAATACATATCTATGAAACAAGATCAAAAGAGAGCCAACTATTCGTGCCACCTAAAATAATAACATTGTTTGGTCAGAGGAGTCACATGTACTTTGCTCCCAAAATTCAGAACACTCTACCTCTTAATTCAAAATTGAATGTAAATAAACAGAAATTCAAATTATTTGTTAAAAAATGGCTTCTTAATTTGGGTCCCGAGAACTGCCTTGAGATGGTCACCCCACCAAAACCGTAGTATATTTGAACTCGGAATTATTATTGCATGTCTGCTATTTACATTTTATGTTTATTTATTTATTTTTAAGAAACAAACAGTCGAAAATGATATAATAACATTTTTAAAAAAATACAGCTCAAAGACAGACCAGCAAAGTTTCTAAATAAAAATCATACATATTATTAAATTGTGTTACAACAAAAGGATGTGTGAGAGTAAGTGTATATAGGTTTATGTATATTAGTGTGGGAGTAAGTGTTCAGTAGTGTGCATCATTAAATAGTAAGTGGGATCGAATCGCAGCCAGAAATAATAAGTCTTAATTTATTTTTAAATAAACTAAGGGGTATATAAAATAGATCAATAAATGAAAAAAAAAACATTATAGTCAGAGCAAGAACTATAGAGGAAAGAGTGTTGTGCATAGTTGGTGCTACAGACTGGCAGATGGAATAAATACTTATTTCTTGTCACGCGAAAGGGGGACATTAAGATTAATTTTGGAGAGTGCAGTGTTGTTTATTATATTATATTTATTTATAATGTACTAGAACATAATATAAAATAATGTAAATGAATGCCTCGACACGGGTTATGCTCAGTAAGGTGTTCATGTAGAAACGAAAAAATATAAAGTTTCATGTGAAATAAATAAATAAATATCGAGACGGTATAAAGTAAAATCGATATTTATGTACGAAATATATATGTGTTTGCATAAAAATTTAAAGTTACTTTGTCGATGATTGAACTTGAAAAAAAATGTATACGTAATCTATTTTTCAAACAAAAAACATAATTTTGATTTGCAGATAAAATTGAAGATAAATGTTCTTTCGGTCGGGAGAATTTTTATCTTCAATTATAACGTCATACTAAAGTCATTTCATTTTAGTGCGTAGATATGTGTACCGTGACGTGCGCTTACCTACCCAAAACATGAAGATAGGGATTGGTAGTGTATCTTCGTAATCACTAGATAGAATTTATCTTCAACTATACCGTCATGGTGAAGGTATGACGTCCTTGGTATAATTATCAGTTAATAAAACAGATGTTTTTAAATTTATTTGTATGTAGTACGTATGTACGTACATACCAGGGGCGAATTGTGTATGGAAGCGATTATGCGCAGCTTACCATCATATTTGATTATCCATAATAATGTTTTACGGTAACTTTATTAACAGAAAAAGAAACAAATAATTACATTTTCTTATAAATCATTGCCACCATTTGTATTTTTCTTCAAATATCAATAAAAATGTTGATAAAGCGCGCCCAGCGCCAGCAATGAGCCAAAAAACTAGTCGATTACTCTAGCTTATTTCTTCATACAAATAAGTGTACTATATTTTAAATATCTTAAACCCAGTAGCGGGCTTTTTCTCTTATAGTAAACTTGCAGATTACACAAATTCTTTGAAGATTCTCGATTTGGAAAATAGTATTTCAAACAGACTTTTTTGCTTTTAGATGATACTTTTGACATATTATGACTCACAACACATGTGGCGCTTAATGCGGTCGTTTTTGGCATTATTCATTTCTAGATCAAATCAGCTAGTTGACATTTCAATCGTAATAAGAATACCTAATACTGACTGAATTCATAGTGCTATTTTTTGTAAACTTTTATAAAAGTTATGTGTTAAATTAATGGATAATATAGCTACACAAAATAATATATCACGAAGTTACGTCGTTTGAGTTGATTTCATAGATGAGAGTTGTCGTATCACACAGAACCACAGAAAAAATGCCAATTTATAGTTCAAATCAGTTACATTATATTGTGTACCTACTATGTAGGTACAAATTAATGATATTTTTTATAGCCTACCTGTAAATTAAATCACCGTTCGCTACTGGTACTTACAAAGGTTCATTGTAATGCTATCTCACTCATTATAATTCAATTACAATAATAATTTATTTAAATATAAGCCGAAAGCATATCCGGAAAAGTAAAAGAGGTTTATTTTTAATCAAGTGTACAATGCGATCACAAGCGCGCTAATTTATTTATTTATGCAACAAATTAAGTTGTTATATTTTCATCTTAAGGCATTCGTTTGAGAAAAAGAAAGAAAAACATACAATTTTATCATTTTTTAAAGGCCGTTCCTTCAAAATCTCTGTTTTTAAATAATCCAATAGACACTTTATAATAATAATTATTTTCTATTGTATTTTTGATACAAATTAAAACTAAAAGATTAATTTAACTAAAATATAATAAAATTACTTCTCAACGGCAGATTACACCTCTTGAAATTTTAACTAAACTTGGGTACATTGTTTTTTTTGTAAAGAGAGAAGATGTTAAATTGAACAAGAAAGTATTTAACCCTGTATAGGAAACCTAGAATAAAATGGTAAATTATTATACCACCGAAATTGAGGTATTTAAAAAATAATATTTCGTATAAATAAAAACTTTAATATCACAAACGAATCGTAATATCACACTCAGGTAAGTTCCACTTAGGTTTTTCAAATACTATAAGGTTTATTATCTTCAGGTATGGAAATCAATTTGAACAAATATTCGATATTTTTAATACAAATTCTGTTATTGAATTAAAATGTGATCTCACTCGTTATTTTTTAGATAAGTAATGGATTTATTAAAGAATAAATTATTAAATTTCACTTTGTCTCCTTAAATACGCGTTTTTTCATTTATTTATTAAAACTTGTTGGACATAAAATAAATTGTACATTGGTGGATAATTGCCAAATGGTAACTTTTTCCAACCAGCTGATAAAATAAACGTGTTATTTAGGTAATTTATATTTTCTTATTACTCTAGAAAACTTATTATTTATAAAGTACTAATGTTGCTTTTTTTTTTAATATTACCTAGTTGAACACTAACCACTTTATTTTCATCTTAAAATATTCTTAACTTTCCTTTGTTATATTTATATCTAGAAAATAAGATTTTCTCATATTAATTGTTATTTTTTATTGAAAGGTGTTACGTTTCTTTACTCCTTTTTTTGTTTTATTATATTTTATGTTTACTTAAATGTTAAGTTTTAATTATCCTATAATATTTCTTTTTTTGGTTAATTTTTTTCATTTCATTCGTTTTAATTTTTTATTTTTTCATTGCCAAGAATTTTTTTTTTCAAAACTCGTTTATTTATCGTAGCTGCTTCAAATTTAATTTACTTTGTCCCCATTTAGATATTTTTAATACAAAATTTAGTGACTTCAAAAAAATTTTCAAAAAGAATATGTGTCCTATAAATAAAAATAATATTGAAGAAATAGAATAACAGTTATAGCTCAAAAAAGAAGGAAAAAAAAGTACAGCTTACGTTAAATGTAAAAATAAAATTATTTATATACAAACACACATACATACTACATACATACATATACACATACATACATTCATATATACACTCATATATACACACATACATACATAATATATATGCACATACAAAAATACAATAAATTATGCCTCGTTTACACGGCCAAAGCCAATTACAACAGTTATACGAAGAAACATATATACAAGAAACTGAACAAAAAAAACAATTTGGCAAAAACAACAAGGGCAATAAAATTATAGTATAGAATTCAATTCAATTCAATTAATTTATTTTTAATTTAACATATACACTACAAACATATATTCAATACATACATATTATAAAAAAGAAAAAATATATACGAAAGAGACTCATGTCAAAGTAGTAGGAGAATCCTGCTCCGGAAAACCCCTTCGGATACATGGAACAGATCAATATCCAGAGCGATGTTGTTCAGCATAGCGGTAGCCCTTCCAACAGGCATAACCATAGGCAGGATAGTCCTGAATATCGGAATATGAAACAATCTATGCTAACGCTGTCTTAGGTAATTATCAGGAACATACAAACCAATGCTCATCATAATCTCAGAATTATCGATCATACCGCGCAACAATCGATAAAAATGTGTAGTCAAATTTACATTCCTTCTGGTCTCTAAACTGTTGTAGCCAAGCATACCCTGGAGAAACTCGGTCGGGTAGAGCTAATGATAATACCCGCATTCTTTCATGTAGAGATATCTCAGAAACTTCTTTTGGATTTTCTCTATCATAAGAGAGTACTTCAGTTCATGTGGCCCCCAAATCATCGAGCCACTCTCGAGTCTACTTCGCACCAAGGAGTTGTAAAGAGTTCTCAGTACGCGGGTATTTTCGAAAACCCTGGCAGTACGCAGAACAAATCCTAACATCTTAAGTGCATTACCACTGATTGTCTCTATGTGTTCATGAAATGTCAGAGTGCTCACAAATCTAACGCCCAGATCCTTAACATTCATTAACACGATCAACATACAAGACTTCGAGCTTAACCATAATCTATCTCCATCTCACACTGTTTTAGTGGCGAAGACCGTTCATAAGCCCTGTTAAATCTTTAAAATAAATAAATTAGAAAAAATAAACAAATCAATTGAATATAAAAAAATTATTGCTAAGCCTTTCTGCAAATTAATAAATAGCCACATTACAGTATTAATAACTGCCCAAGAATTGAAATTCAGCCTTATCTACAAACATTTGGACATTCTCAAAATACCGTTGAATAAAAAATACTCTATATAAAGTTTATATTTGAAACACTAACTTTGTGGTTATCATTATGATGAAATAAATAAAACAACTTTGTAAAACAACGTTGTAGTATTTAGTGAACATGATAAAAATAAAAAAGGAATCAATTCATTAGTTACGTAAACCTTGACGAAGAAGCTTGTTTGCTTTGAAACCGGTCAGTAAAAAATAAAAATTAGTGGTTAAAAACAAAGTTGTTTTATTTATTTTAATATAAAAAATTATTATTTCGAAAAATGAAAAAAACATTTATGATGAAAACAAAAATTAACTAAATGTTAAGGCGTATGTATTGAACAAACAGAAAATTATACGGCCTCGTGGTATAATAGTCAGAGCATTTGCCTGCTATGCAAGTGATCTCGGGTTCGATTCCCGATATGGTTACTATAAAATATTTATTTTAAAGGGTGTTTTCATACTCAAATATTTCATAGTCCCTGGACTGGTACCCGAAGCGTAAGAATGGTCATCTTACCTTTAAGTAACAAAAATGATCAAGATACGCTGCGATTGGTGTACCAATGCAGTGCCCTATGCACCATTAGGTGCGGAAAAGGATAAATGATGAATGACGACAACTTAAATAATACAAACTAATACCGCTTTCGGACAAAGGGATTGTGAGTAATATTAAATTAAACCTACTTCCATTATCTATTAAAACAATTGGTAACGAGAAAATGTTTAAAAAGGCTATAAAAAATGGATAATGGAGCTAGGTAGAAGTAAAATGGATTATCTCATTCGCCCAAACCAATATTGAATCAACCGCTCCATAAGTGTATAGCTTATGTTTTGTTTTTGTTCTTTCATTGTGCGTTTTGTAATATAAATAATATAGATGTACAAAAATTGATTATTAACATGTAGTGTTTAAAGAAACTTTACCTTCCTGGCTCCGAAATTTTTTAATCAACTTCCGGCAGCCATAAAAAACTCCACAAGTGCCAATGTATTTAAGAAAAATGTTTGCAATTGGCTGCTACACATCGATAGGGACGAGGTGGTCAATTTTTTTAAAGTACGAAATTAGCAAAAAATTACAAATCTGCTTTCCTTCCATACTCTTTACTTTTATTTGCTTTTTATATATATTGTTCATTTTTCATGTTTTTCTTATAATGTATTTTTGTATAATTTAATTCATAAATCATATGCCAAATAATAGTACGTACTATTATTTGGCATATGATTTATTGCTCCTATTTCTTACTATAATTGAGTGAATTTCTAGAAAACATAACTCAATTATCATTCCAATTATGCTTTTATATATATTTATTATTTTTCTGTTGATTTAAATGATGCTCGTATTTTGTTTATTTTTAAAATTTTTTTTTAAATTTTTTTATATTTTTTTAATTATTTTTTATTTTTATTTTTATTTTAATACTACTATATTTTACTATTATTTTGTTGATTTTAATGATACCACTATTTTGTATATTTGATTATGTGTGATTCTTAATTTGTATAATTCATATTTTAAAAATTATTTCTGATTATCTTTTTTGCATTGTATTCTTTGGAATTTGATTATTTATTACATTTACCTTTTTTTCTAGATTGTGATTCTATGTCATTATAATTTGATCTAATTAATTTTACTATGTATTTTTATTGTTATTTATTGTGGCTTGACACGGGCATAGCCTAAAAAGCTTTAATAAGTTCATAAATATTTTATTTTTTAATTTTTAATGAATAAATAAATAAATCAATAAAACTGTCTGAACATTTTGTTAGATATCTCTGTTTATTGAGTCTTTTTTTATTCTCAAACGTATATAAATATTTAAAAAAATCATATTGTTAAGTGTCCTCGGCACGCGTAATCCCTCAGATAACATTATATTTATTATTAATCATAGTTATTAATAAAAAAAAATGAATAAATAAAAAATAAATATGTATGTATATATAACATGTAGCTGTGTGCACTATTTTACGAATAAAAAAATAAAAATACAAATGCACAAAAGATAAGGAAGTTATGATATAAATCATAATATTATAAAGATAGCTTCGAGATGCATTCGAGAAAAACTAATAAGAATATTCATTTATATGATTCTTATCATTCTAAAAAATAATTATAATAATCCAACATTTTATTACTTTACAAGGGGACCTTCACTAGAATTAATGATAGCGTAGGATTTTCATAGCACGCATGTTTATAAATATAATGAATTATTTTATTGTACTTCTACAAAGATTTGTCAGTTTTTTTTGTTTTGAGTCAGGCAAGTAACGAATGCAGTTATGTGTATGAAACATATTTTTTTTACAGGGGTTAAGTTAATATTAAACGAATTACAAATACTTAAATATTTTATTATTATAAAGAATGAATTAATATTTTTAAATAAAATTATTTATTTAAAAATATTCATTTTGGAAATAAAAAAAACAGTCAAGTTGGATATAATCACAATACCAGAGAAAATGTAAAAATCAGACTGCCATTTTTAAAAAAGGTGAAGTAACAAAATCAAATTTTATGTAAGGCAGTCAAAAAATATCACGTTATGGGAAAAAAACATGTATGAAAGGAAAAAAAAATAAAATTCAATCTTAACTTTGTGTTATACAACTTTTAACTGTTAAAGAATATATATAGCCGCCAAATACTTAAATCAGCCTCTCAATTGACCGGTTTGACTGTTCATTAAATGCCGGCATTGAATCGAATGGCTAAGTCGTTCGTTAAATGAATTGAGTTAGTTCAATAATGTTGGTTAATTAAAAAATAGCCCTTTGGAAACGGCTGAACCAAAAGCCATAGGTTAGATTACGACAGATGTGACAGAAAACGGGACAGCGAAACATCGGTTTCGTCGATTTCAGTTGGTCGAAATCAGTCCGTCGCGTCGTGCAGTTAGTTGTCTTTTTCGCACTCTATCGGGAACGCGAGAGAGCGACAGAAAAACAATGTACAAATACGTATCCGTCAAAATTCTAACCTACTGCATATCCTCTTAACTCTTAAAAGACTGTAGTAAATAATCCCTTTGCGTGCGGTGATGTAACATCGTGTTACCAAAAGCAAAAGACGGAATATTCTAAAATTCTGACATTTCAAAAAAAAAAAACATGTTTAATAGTTCCTTTTTCATAATTCATTAAAAAAAAATTATAATTTAGCCCTTTTAAATATAGCAAGAAAAAAAAACGTTTATTCGCCGCTCATAATTCACGCGTGCGTCTCCCATCACTGTCAAAATCAACAACCGACTGAATTTATTTCACACTTTACCGGCTACAGAACAGCGTCTCTGTCTTCCTTGTTATGTGTTCTATCTTTGTGATCTCTCTAATACAGATGTATTGCTGTATTTACAGACATAATTCTTCGGGTAACAAGGTTAAATATTTTTTATATTAAACTTTCCGAATCTGGTGTGGAAATGTTTGTTCGAAGATTACAAAAAATACAAATTCATCATTTAAAAAAATAAGAGAGATATATCAAGTTTTGTATGGTATGTAGACTAGTGTGACATCACAGCCACACAAGAGTTAATAGGGTTAACTGATTTTTCAACTTTTTATCTGGACTAGACTAGTTTAATAAACATCACTACGTCACGTTTATGTATAATATGAGGTGTTGTATAATTGAACGTAGTTATGCAGAAAACAGCCAGCCATATAAAAATAAAACTGCGATAATAGCACTTTTGTGAAATGAGTGAATTATCAAATCTAAACAACAGTGGGAATGTTTTTGACTTTAACAAATGATAAACAATGAATAGATAAGTTTTTTTTATATTACAAACAAGAATCTAATTATGTATTCGACCAGTTTTAATGATTTTTAAAAAAACATAAGATTTTTCTAGAGATGTGTGTGTTTTCTGTAAATTGAGAAATGCTTTTTTTGTGATCGACACCATTTTCAGAAGGTGATTAATACTGTTTTTTGAACGAAAGCGGTCTGGCTGTTTTCAGCAGAACAAAGAGTTGACCTTCCCGCACCCGATAACATAAATATCTCATTTTTTCAAAATTGTGGACTGGCTGCTTTCTGCATAACTACGTTCAATTCTCGAAGCGTGTATTTTTCCCTACAAATTTGGTCGATTTCCGGTGGGCGCCAGAGGGTTGCGTGACAAACCATCGTACAAAAAGCTTTGTTTCATTAAAAAATATTCAAACATAATTGTTAAGACAAGTCAGCAACCCTTTTTGAAAAAAGTACCATGCAATATAACATGGTTAGTTAAATTTAATATAACAAAATATTCATTTCAAATTAAGTTACATTTTATATATCTGTACCTTAAAGAAAAAACAACAGCAGTCCATGAGTTCCAAGGATAAAGCATTGAACAAAATGTTCAGGTAACAAGATTTTCTGATTGTGTTATTTTCAAATGGACACTGATCATTGTGGTCAGCTAATACAAACTGGAAGTTGTGAAAGAAAAGATGTCAAAAGAAAACTCTCATACTATATAACTCGCTATCTGTAGATCGCGTGAAAAATTTGAGATTAAATTTAAAAACGAAATTTCCATTCACTCCATATATCCAATTATCCTTTATTAGGCACATAAATAATATAACTAGTAAATCTTTGAAAATCTTAGGCTTCATGTTACGTGTGACTAAAGAATCAAAAAACATAGGCACTTTGAAGTTGATGTATACTTCATTAGTGAGAAGCCAGTTAGAGTATAACGAGAGATAATGTAGAACTATTACTAGTTAGTATAACTCTACAATATGGACTCCTTACTACAACTGTCACCAAAATTCTCTTGAAAGAGTCCAAAAAAAATTCTTACGGTTTATAAATTTTAAACTTAGAATCAGTCATGCATTTTTAAATTACGATTTTTTACTAAAAACATTCAATTTGTTAAAACTTAACGATAGAAGAAAAATTATAGACCTTTTAAATTTATTTGTAAATTCAATATGGGATTGCCCTGAGCTATCTCTCATCAACTTCAGGGTGCCTGGAAGAATGACTAGACAGGTGCCACCGTTGTGTAGCAACAATTCACGGACAGTGTATACTTGTAATGCAGTATTAAATAGACTTCATGAACTCGGCAATAGTAAAAGGCAAAGTGTAAGGTATTGTTCCTATAGAACAAATCTTTTGAACTTTTTTAAAGATGGTGAATGGCAATTATATTTATTTATTCATGTATTTCATACACAATTTTTTGTTCACTTTGCCTAGCTGTGTGAAACAGTACTTATGATTTTCTTGTTGTTTTACTGTAGAATGTTTTATTATTTAAACTTTCTACTGAATATGCTGTATAATTTTTAGGTTATTTTTTTAAATATAAATCTTGTATAATTTTTGGTGTGATGTTTTCTATTTTTTTTTTATAAATCTTGTTTTTAATATTCATGTTTTTGAAAAAAAAAAAAAAATATAAGTGTTAATATTATAAATATTTGTAAAAGGCAGATTTGCTGTTTATGTTAATAAAATAAAATAAAATAAAATATCTGAAGTGTTTTGAATTTTGTGAATTTTTTTTCCACTTGTTAGTAGCATGAAAAATATTTTTAAATTTGTAATTTAGAATTTCAGCGAAAACGGTCCATGGCGCTGGCCACGCCCCTAATACGTCACGATTCGGTTAAAATTTGAACTTTGTTTGTGACCGTTAAAATTTAAATAGAACATCGTCAGAAATCTTGACTTCACAGTTATCAAGCCCAAACATGTCGCGTTTTCGTACGAACATATTTTTAAAAAGTTATGTCTGAAAACATTTCTAACAGCATCCATATTGATTTTAAAATACAATTAATTTTTCCGAATGAAGTTTATTAATAAATAAAAAAAGTAAAAAAACTACTGAACTATTTCAATACGAATCTTTTAAAATTTGAGACTGGTGAAAAATCATCATCATCATTATTCCCTTTCTGCACCTAATGGTGCATCGGGCACTGCATTTTTACACCAATCGCAGCGTATCTTGATATTTTTTGGTACATGAAGGTAAGTAATGGCATCACTACATAGCCTCTTCTACAAAATTAAAGATTTTATACCAAGAAAGGAAAAAATTATGATGTACGAAGCCTATGTCAAAAGTAAATTGAGTTACATGATCGCCTTCTGGGGAACTGGCAACAAAACAGACATTACAAGAATACAAAGACAACAAAATAAAATTCTTAAACTAACATACAACCTACCCTACCTGACCTCTACGACTGAACTGTACAAAAAAACACACCAGTTTGACATAAACTACTTGACTAAAATTGAGACCTTAAAAATTGTGCACAAAATAACACTGGGAAACATACAAGACGACAATATAATATCAGTCAAAAATGCTGACATACGCAAATATAACACCAGACAACAACAACACTATCATATTGAAAAAGCAAAGACAAACACAGGACAGTCAAAAATACTACATAATGGACTTAAACACTACAACGACCTACCTTACTACTTGAAAACTTTTAATGGAGACAAATTTAAAATCAATCTGAAAAAGCACATGATGACTGAACTAACTAGACTAGACGAGACATAAAATGACTAGACAATATTAAATTTCTAATGTAACCCTAACGGGTTTTTAAAAATTGTAAATAAATAAAATTAAAAAAAGATGACCAGTCTGACGCTTCAGGTACCAGTCCAGGGACTATAAAATATTCTGGTGTGAAAACACCCTTTAAAATAAATATTTTTTAACAACCGTGTCGGGAATCGGACCCGAGACCTCTTGCATGGCAGGCAAACGCGCTGACCATTACACCACGAGGCCGACAAAATTACTAATCTGTATTCCTTTCAAACTTCCTTATATGCTTCCACTTTCCATTATGTTGTATCCCACAACTCAACACAGGACTCTTGGCTTCATAGAGCTTAAGAAACGGTTTTTTTTGTAATATCATATACCAGTATATGTATTAGTATGAATTATTAAAAATAAATATAATTGTATGCATATTTTCTTTTTTATTTCATTTAATACTCAGTGTTATTTATTACTTTTTTTTCACTTCATAACCCACATCGCAATAATTAAAATTTCAAAAATGTTTTTGAATTAATCTCTATTGATTTCCAGGATTCCCATTATTTTGAATATTTGATTTTGCCCTTAGATGTAAGATTTTGCCAGTAACTAAATTTCTATAATTTCTACAATTCGTATTTTATAATTTGATAATTATTTTGTTATTTATTTAGATTTGTATTATTTATTGTATTATTTATTGCATTATTTGTATTCTTTACTGTTTTATTCAAATTCCTTATTGATCTGAAATACTGTATCACATGTAATTATAATTTTGATAAAGAGTGTGAATAAATAAATTAAAAAAAAATAAATAAATAAAAAAAAAATTATTTATTGTCCTATGTATTTTTCATATTTACAATTATCATATTGCCCGTAGCAAAGCCGAAATATGTGCATGGATTTGTAAAAAAATGTAATTTGAATAAATATAAATAAAAAAGTCAATGAAAATAAAAAAAAAACTAATTGGGTCTTAACAAGTTTTTTAAATAAGAAAACATTATGAGGGCAACGGTATTTTTTTTTCTCGAGCGACGTCGAATAAACTTTTTACAAAGGTTTAAAATACGTATATCAATAGAGGAAGTTTTTTTTTTTCAAAAATGTTAAATATACAAATCAATTATGGTAATGCTATTGTTAATTATTACATGAAAAATGCTTAAAAATTTAAATTAGTATTGTTAAAAGTAAATTAATTTTAAAAACAGAAAAATAGTTGATACCAAAAAAGTATTTGAATGCTTTCAGCTACTGAAAGGATTAAATTAACATTGCGTTCAAATTTGAAAATTAGGAATGGAACGTGTTATTGAAACGTCAAAAATATACAATAGTCACTTACATTCATCCCTTGTTTGACATGCCCCAGTAAGAGCATCTGTCACAGAATCCGGCACTAGAAGCACAAAATAACTACAAACATCACATAACACCACCACTAAATACACAAAAAAACATGTATAAATATTGCGCCATTAATTTAGAATGGAAACTGTATTTTTTAATGAAAATATACGCATATTGTCAAATAAAAGGCTGTGAAATTATATAGAATCGACACGACCGAGTGGACGGTTCTGAATAGCTTACTAGTCTTTCCTTTTACACTAGCGACCTCTATCAATTCGGAAAATGACAGATTCTAGAATGAACTGAGTGTTGCTAGCAAAATAAAATAAAGAACTCAAAAAATATTTCTCTTTGAATTTTAAACGAATGAAGCGATTTTTTTCGATGATGAAACATGTTTTTTCCTTATTCTTGTTTTATTTTTCTACATGCACTCCTAAGTGAAGCATGTGGACATCACCAGACGCCTCCAGGGCCGCGATTATAAACGGCTGTCTTCGTCGGTATATACTGAGATGGTATAAACTAATATCGCTATTTATGTACGAATTTAAGTCGGTAACCCGTAATTGAACATGTTGAGAAAAAAAAATTGCAAACATATTTTTTTCATGCAGAAAACTTAATTTTACTTTGGAGATAAACTTGAAGATAAATTTTATCTTCAAGTTTATTATTGAAGTCCAGCAGCACAATTACAAATGACTATCGACGTGCTAATTAGCGGCGTGATAACAATTTTTCACCGTGGTTGTTTATCGTACGCGCGGTCACAATGAAACATCCGTGGAAGTTATCGATCGGGATTATTATATTTTTTTAATATTGTCATACTTCAACTTGATGCTTGGCAACACCTAATATTAAATGTCAAAATTCAAAATATTTACGTTTTGCAACGCATAATCAATCACATATTTGAATTTTACCCTTGTAAATATGGAGAATATTCCTAAACTGTAAGTAAAATAATTTAGTTTTATTTTTTGTTCACAATTTATCATGCTATTTATTTGTTTTGAATCAAATTGAGAAAGCTATTAAACTAAACAATTGTTGAAGGCGTCTGGCGTTTTGCAACGCGACCGCGATAACTTCAGCGTGTTCATAATTGTTCGTTGTGATCGCTCAAATATTTAGCACGTCGATAGTCATTTGTGATTGAGCCCCAGGAGACCATATCGCTAGCCAGCACTCGCTTCCTTCCACGTTAATCCGCGTCCCTTAGTTCCACTGAATAAAACTGAAAGATCGTCATTGACATTGTTTCAGGAAAGCCGAAGCCCGCAGAATGAAGAAAAGGAAACTTTGTTTTAGCCTCTCTCGACGCATCTACGGCACGTGTCCAAGTGAACTTTTAAATGTTTATTTTTCTTTTTTCGTTTCTTAGATTTCGCCATATTTCAGTTTATATTTATTAAAAAGTTATGTTTTTGCTTGGCGATCTCGCTACATCTGTTGAATCTGGCTACATTCGCTGTGTTTTTCAGACTGGCAATATTGATTTTCCTACGTAAGCGGGAAAAGGCTGTGCGCATGACATTAGGAAAGCGCAGCCATTTAATTTCAGGTTGTTTCAGATGATTACAATAATAATGTATGTTTGTGACATCTTGTAGCTATTTTAAAATAAACATTTTTACCATAAATGATGATTTATTTTGCGTTACCAATTAAACTTTGCACTTGGTTAAGTTAGGTGCCATTTTTCCCGTTTTACGATAAGATTAACTACGTCTTAATCAATATATATTTTTTTAACAATTGATCAATGACAAAATATAAAAATATTACAAAAAATATATACGCCTAGAAAAGAATGTAGTAACGTTTATAATAAACAAACTATTATTTCTTTGTGTAATACACGAACGCAGATATAATACCTAAATATGGTCGCGAACGCTAATAAATGCCTTAAGTTGTAAGCATAATTAAAAGTCTTACAAATTTTGCTGATTACTAAAAATATGAAGAAAATCACAAAGCCAATAAAAAACAAAATTATGTGAATTTGTTTTATCATTTACTTCAACATTTTTGACTTTTATAGATTTTTGCGGGCGCTATTTTCCCGGTAAATTAAGCCCGGTATATCCCTATACTTCTATTTTTCCACCTCAAAATGTTTTCCCTCTCTTTTACAACAAATTTAGAGTTAAAGAATTTTAAGAAATATTTTTTATTTTGATGCCTCAAGTTTTATTTATTCTATAGAAACAGTCAACGATGATATCTATAATAACGTTTAAAAAAAACGGTTTATAAATAAAAATCATACTTTTTAATTTTGGTACAACAAATGGGTGTGTTTGTGTGTTTTCTCATGAAAGTATGTATAGAGGTGTGTTTGTATGTATTTGTGTAGGAGAGTGTGTTCAGATGTGTGTAAGCGTAAGCATCATTAAATAGCAAGTGGGAGCGTATCGCAGCCAGAAATAATGAGTATATTCCCTTTTATAAAATGTTCTTCGTGTCTGTTGTAGGGTTGATCGATGATGATATCTTAGTCATGTAGTAGTCAGCGCATTAGCCTACTATGTAAGAGGTTTCGGGTTCGATTCCCGACATGATTGACAGTAAAAAAATATTTTTTAATGTATTTTTTCACTAGAATATTTCATAATTCCTGGACTGGCACCTGAAGCGTATGACTGATCTTCTTACCTTCGTGTAACAAAAAATATCATGTTACGTTGCGATTGGTCTACCAATGCAGTGCCCTGTGCATCATATAGTGTGGAAAAGGAATGATGATGATGTTGATACATCTGCCTAATAAAAACGTGTTTTTTCACATGATATAAAATACCCAATTCACGCGTTGTCGCTAGCCTACTGCCTTACTAGTATGTGTCCAATGTTAAAGACTTAAGCCAGACAACAAAATAAATTAAGCATTTCAGTTATTCCTCCAAGCGTATGTGTTAACACACAAATAAATAAACGGTTCTGATTGTATAATAATATGAAGGCATCTCTGAAAGAGAATAATGTTGGAATAAATTTTAATAATTATGAGTAAATTTATTCGTAAACAAATATACAATTAATATTTTAAAGCTGTTTTATATGGGTCCGACTTTTTTATTTCATTTTTATTATTAAATCATACATTTTTTTGCACTCTCAAGAGTTACAACAAACTCATTTTGGGACAGAAAAATAGTTACATATCGCACCTTTAGGACAAAACGACTCAACTAAATGAGGAATTTCACTGTTTTCTAATTTATTTATTTTCTATTAGCGTACTATTTAACTAAGAAAATAAATATATTTACATATTTTTTTGCGCATTATTTACAAATTTATGATTTTTAAAGTTACATTTTTTCAAATACCGCGCTAAATGACTGTAATCAGTGTGTCACTTTTCAGTAGTGACGTCATGAAACGGTTGGCGTTCTTACTTTCACTGACCGCGGTAAGTTGTATTTATCCAGCCAATAACAAAACTGACAAGAACCTATGGAATATTGCTTTGATTACTTCATTTAGTTGATCGTAATTTGCTCATTTCTATGTTATCGTTGTTTTTACGAAAGTTTCGATTTAGAAAAACCTAGAAAGTTGACATAATCTCAGGTTGAATAAAGAGTATAATAAAAATTATACTCTTTTTTTCTATGGTCAAAACGTTCCTCATAAGGTGCGGGGGCTTTAAAGCGGAAACCGGAAATACTACACGTAGATATAAGGAGTGACGTCATTATTTACGATTTTAAAATGAATACTATTTTTGTCATTTTTTATATATTTTTGCGTGCGTTTTTGAGATATTTCATTCTACTTCAAAATTTTTAAATATTCACGTGTACACGAAAACATTTTTGAATTGTAATTCCGGGTTAGGCTGGAATTCCTCAATGCAAAAGAAAAATGTAAATTGTGACACCTTCGTATTCTTTTGTCGATTGTTTCGTATTTTTTAAAGTAGAAATATTTTGAGCTAAAAATTAGAAAAAAAGCGTGTGGCTGTGAATCTATGAAAAAATAGCATAATAAAAATAAAATATTACAAGAATAAACTAAATATTTCATTAATGGGTCATTATTAGACTGAAAAAAAAAACAGAAATTTTACTATTCAGTAATTATGTCTTTTTTCGACCTATAGAAAGACTGAAATTAGACCGTTTCAGAAATATATTTTTTTAATAATATTATTTTGGTAAGTTTTTTACCTTTTCATAATTGAGTCTCAGTTTTCTATAAAACGTGTTAAATTTATACCTTAGCTAAAAATGAGTAGCGTCTCTTTGTTAAGATACTTATCACACTTTATACCTTACCCCTAGTAGTTGCACTAGAGATAAAACTAACGTGCTGATAGGACCACGCTATTACTATAAATTTGAAAATACGGTTATTTTTTAGGCGAGATTTATGTAAAAGGAAATGATTTTATAATTCATTTTTAATTATTTATAATATTTTTTTTACTGTCATTTTAGCATTATATAATAGAATATGGGTTTATTTTTTATTTATTTGTAATATTAACGGCCGAAGTTTACCCTAGACTGCATGATTTTATGTAAATGAAAATTAAAATAGTTTTTGTCCACATTTTAATACATAGAACATGGGATAAATATTAAAAAATTGTGTGCTTTATTACGAAAACTTCAAATGTAACATATTTGTTAACTTGTACGTAAAGGAGTGATTTAGTTTTCGATGAGTATCATTTGTTTCTTTTTATTTTTTCAAATAATCTGAGCAATAATAAATTTGACATTATGCTCATACATCTTAAATTATAGATTAGAAAAATAAGACATTTTTTCATTGAGAAAACTTGTAGTTTTTTATTTTTAAGTGGTGTGGAAAATATAAAATCAATTGTTATTCTTATTTGCACATAAATTTAATCTACATTTTGAGTATTTGATGTATGATAGTAACTAGCAACCAGGTAACTTGCACCCTTTTTGCACATCACCAAATACTACCCAGAGCCCAAAGTTATTCATTCTTACATCTTCAGGAAGCACATGAGCAGTCGTTGCTGATCTCTGTTTTTTCTTGGAAATCTCTGTTTCCACAGCATATGTGCTTGGTCTCCCTCGTTTATTAGTCACGTAAAACCCGAATGGAAAAACTATTTGCTCTTTCAGGCCGGAAATTGGCTAGGGCTGATTCTTTGTTATCTTTTCATACTTGCTTATAGAGTAGCCAACTGTTTATTACTGTCATGTTCAGGAGATGATAGAATAATCGCATGTACCACTTTTCGGTTCTCATTATTATTTACCATCCCAATTTATCGACCAATCAATCCATCCATGAGATCTAGATAAATATTTGAAAAAAGTTGATGGAGTAGTAAAATTTGTAATTGACAGACTCTGTCTGGTCTGTCCATTTCACTCCAATAACTTATTAATTTCCAAAAAATCCAATACCATTCGCGCTGTGACATTGCAAAATTTAACATACCTGCTGTCGTAACTCGCTTACGCTTCGTCAGTATGTAAAATAGAAACAGAACCCCGGACGAGTATTTTAGACTCGATAAGTGCTCTTGCGTTTGGGCGCTTTTCAGTTTTATATTTGGATGGTTCTAGTTCTAATTTAAAAAAAAAAAAATTTTTTATGGTTTATTTTCCATGCACATATTATTTACATAAAAATATAATTACAAAATTTTAAAATTAAGCTTTAACGTAAATTGGAAAAAATGCCCACAAAGACTAAAGAAAAGAAAAGAAAAGAAAAGAAAAGAAAAGAAAAGAAAAGAAAAGAAAAGAAAAGAAAAGAAAAGAAAAGAAAAGAAAAGAAAAGAAAAGAAAAGAAAAGAAAAGAAAAGAAAAGAAAAGAAAAGAAAAGAAAAGAAAAGAAAAGAAAAGAAAAGAAAAGAAAAGAAAAGAAAAGAAAAGAAAAATAAAGACCAAATTAACATATGATGATTAATTTGCAGTATGCATTTATTTATTAAAAAAACATTTTTTTAAAAAACAAAACAATCGGAACACGCCAATGAAGAATACTTGTAAAAAAATCATTGCTCTAGTGCAATTATCCAGGGTGAAAATTAGGGAATTAGTATATTAGTAATATAGTGAGACTACGTTTCCTCTTAAGTATAAGTCGTTTTTCAGCAACACACGGGGCCGAAGCACCACTTAGATCCGAAGCTTATTTGACACACTCAAAATCTTGTTGACAAAAATTCTTGTTCAGAATTCTAACCATTTCCAAGTCAATTTTCTGTTCCGTATAAAACAGACATTATAAAAGTTAATTCAATTCATTATTCATTTTCGCACGTTTCCTATCGTATTTACATGAAAGTAAATTCAATCAACCTTTGCTTACAAATTCAAATTACATAATAAATTTAACACTTAAATAATTCGGTTTCTATTTAATTATTGTATTAGGTATACAAACAACATGTATACAAGTGCCGCCCCTTAACCTTTCCAATACCTACACTTAAACAAATCTTATGTTTAATATGCAGAGCCCCGATTAAAATGGGAAGTTATCATTTATCTTCAACTTTATCTACTTAGTAAAATTCAGTTTTCTGTATGAAAATCAGAATATGCATAAACTTTTTTCTTTTAAACGTGTTGAATTATAGGTTACCGATGAAGATACTTTAAATGTTCATGCAAATATACCCACTTTTTTGTACACATATATCGGTTTTTCTTTATAGACAGTCGAAGAAAACTCTGTTAACTTCCCATTGTAATCGGGGCCCAGGTATGCAAATGTGTTAGTAAAATCACGTCGTTTGATTGGCTAATGTCCGGTCCAAAGGGTTGACAATTCACAATAAATCTGTCAGTACGTTTTTAACTGTCAAGGTAATTGCATGTCTGTTTGTTTCAAGAAAAATACAGTAACCATGTCTGCAGCTACGAAGTTGGGATAAAGAAGGGCTCTGTGCGTACAAACCAAGGAAATCGTGTTAAATGTTTATAAATACATCCAAAATAAATGTGAAGTGTTGATGGAGATAATGATCATATGTAAATGTGTTAATATTCATTTCATTAACATTGATATAAGTAAAAAATATTGATTAATGCAAATATTTTTTTAAAAAGGGTATTTTAGTATTTTTTTCATAGTAATTAATTTACACAATGATTTTTATTTTTCCAAGCAAAGGTGTTGTTATTTGTCAAAAAACAAAAAAACGGTCAAATTTTCATAATAATATGTTATAATAATATTATAATTTTTTTCCGAGGCTTGGTCAATTGTGCATGGGGCATGTAGCATTTAGAAATGTCAAAATGACGTTGAGTTCTGTCGAAAAATTGGTAAAAGAAAAAGTGCCATCAATTACTAGCATAACACACAGCAGTTCAACTCACCGGCGTATGTATAGCCTGTGAGCTCGCCAATACATGACAGATGACATTAACATAACCATAGAAAAACATAGCAGTTAAGCTCTCAGAAGTAAAGCAACGTGAATGCAGCAATGCTTGAACTACATGTCAATAATATTCTAATAATAAATAATATTATTTGGCCATACGGAACTTTAAAGCACACCTTGGTTTAATTACTAATAGTATTTTATCGGTTAGGTAGGTGTATTTAAAAAAAATGTTGCGTACCTGAAAAAAGCACAAATAATTATGTTTTTGTAAATGATGTCAGTAGCGACACTCAGAGAGTGGCTTTGTGACGTTTTGACATTTTTTATAAGAAATTCATGGCGTAGCCGAAATATTGTAATTAAAACGAGGATGTTTTTGTTGATTGACGTTAGCAGGCGCTACCCAGGGACGACTTTGTGACGTGAGAAATTATTTTAAAAAAGAGATTCATGGCGTAGCCGAAATATTGTAATTAAAACGAGGATGTTTTTGTTGATTGACGTTAGCAGGCGCTACCCAGGGGCGACTTTGTGACGTGAGAAATTATTTTAAAAAAGAGATTTATGGCGTAGCCGAAATATTGTAATTAAAACGAGGATGTTTTTGTTGATTGACGTTAGCAGGCGCTACCCAGGGGCGACTTTGTGACGTGAGAAATTATTTAAAAAAAGAGATTTATGGCGTAGCCGAAATATTGTAATTAAAACGAGGATGTTTTTGTTGATTGACGTTAGCAGGCGCTACCCAGGGGCGACTTCATGACGTGATGAAATTATTAATTTAAATATATTTTTTCATTTTACATAGCGTAGCCGAGATAAGAAATTGCGTGGTGTTTCGAAATTTAACCGTGTAGGTAGCCGCCTAGTAACAATATTATTTTTGTATTTGTATAACTCCTGTTTTATAATGTTTATGTATTTATCGCTATAAGAATTAAACTAAAGATAGTTTTTACTTTTAATCGCTATCCGTTTTTTAAATTATGTTTGTAACACTCAGTAATATTTATTTTTCAAGTATTCAATGTTATTTTTGCATTTTAATTAATATTGTTAATATAAAGCGTATTTTTATTTATTCGAATTTACTAGACTGTTTTTATTACAAAAAATAAAAATGCATATTTCTCTATGTATTTTTCTGTTATAAACAATCTATTAAAATAATACACATCAAATTTCCATTGTCTGTTGATTTTATTTGCAATCTTCTTTTTTTTCGATGGTTAAAACTCTAGGAAATTCAAAGACAATAAAATTTTTACTGTCATATATTGGCGAGCTCACACGCTATACATAGCCCAACTCACCTATAAGGAACGAATTGCAAACGAATACGCAATGATATAGATATATTTAATACAACACTTTTTGATTTTAAAAGGCAGTGTATCAATTTATCATCTCCTAAATAAAACTATGTTGTTTTATATTCTATACCTTTTATTAACCTATATCTGTATTCTTAATTACTATTTTTCTACATTTTTCTAATTTTAAGATTCTTTTAATATAACCGATGGGAAAAAATGAACTTCTGTTCTCTTTACTGGAATATATGTACTAAATGTAATATTAGTTTATATATATTTTTCTTTTCTTTTTCTTATTACTTCATTTTTAATTTTTTGCTACTTTTGTGTAAAATATGTATATGTCTGTTCTTTATACATAAATATATGTAAAACATCTAAAAGCCTACAAGACGTTTAAATAAATAAATAATGTCAGCAGGAATGTGTGCAAAATAAAAATAAAAATCGTGTATCAATGGTATTGATCATCAGCGGGAGTAGGCTACGCGGAGATGTTTTTTTTTGTATACCTGCCCCCCCTAAAAAATAAAAGAAGACGGTACTTACGTGAGTAAACAAAAACTTTTTATTACGAGAAAAATTAAAATGCAATATAATGAACGAGATATACTGAATTGATAAAAACTGAACACTGAATTTGAAGTTAAATCTTTTCTCCATGTGGGTAACAATAAATTCATAAGGCGTAGATCTTGAATTTCGGGAAATTGGGGCGGGTTGCAGAAGTCGAGAAGAATGAGAGATCAGTGAGCCGGTACTTTTAAAGGCTTTCCTACGTCACTGATCTTCGGTGTTGCCAACCTGCCGTGTCCCTTGTCTATGGCAGTACCTACTTGTGAGGTACAACAATGTGTACATACAGAATGTTTTTTGAACCCTGTCGAGTTAAAAATACGACAAAGACGGGTCATTGGAGAATTAAGGCCATAGTTTGTTCTATGCTGACCGATGAACAGTATTTCATTGTTTCTCAATCTACGAGTCGGAATATTGAATTTTACTTGTCCCAGTTATGATGGAGCATGGATTATACCATTTAGTATGCCGAACATATATATGGAGTCAATATTAGCTCTACGTTTTTGTAGACTAGAAATATTTAACATAAATGATAACTTTTCATTGTAATTTTCATTGGAACAATTGTTATGTTTATATTTCACACTTAAAGATTTTAAAGGATTTATTATTCAAATCTTCCCGCAAACGACCAACAGCGCCACTTACGCCCACTTTTTACAACTATTCCAATCATACCAACCAAAAATAACTTTAATTCTCAGCACTGACAACCTAACAAAAAGCTTCTAGAAAGGGCTTCTTTCATCTCCAACGGGAAGTTCGCAGATCCGGGCCAGCCAGCAAACAGCAAGGACGTTTCTTTAAGAACCGCCCCGGACTCCGCGGATAACCCGCTCCAGCCATGTTGTTAGAAACCGCGTTATCAACGGGCGACGATCTCTATATTTGTCAACAAGCAGTATAAAGTTGTGAAGTTTTATATACGACACCGCGTGTGACCGTTTCAACCCGAGCGTCAGTCGGCGGTAAGCGATTCCTCGCGCCCACCTGTCCGCGCCTCGTGACCACGCTGGTCTCCATCCTTCGTAATCTGCCCCATCCGTGTCTCCGATAGTCCTTGGGAGACTCTGGTTTCAACACGGAATCTCTGGCACCCTAGGAACGGTTTCCTTTTGTCCATGCGCTCACCCGAGCCCCAACAACCGCCTCGATAGCCCCCCGGAGGACTTTAACGAGCTCCTGGAAGAGTTACTTCCCGAGCCAGCCACTTTCCACGTGATGCAGCCTCGACAACATCTCGTCGTCCCGCGTGTTTAACGCGAGGCCGTTTACCGGCCTCGCTTCAGCCAGGCCAGGTCGCCTTGGTCTTCGGGATTCTTCAGACACCCCGTCACGGTGAGATCGTTCCATAATTTCGAGCTAGCTAAACCCTTATTTTTTCTTTAGATCCGAATCAAGCGTGTTGTGGTTATCCTATCCCGCCATTCCTCCTTGTCATATGTAATCTGAGAGTTTTGTAGAACTAAATCTGTTATATTGTAATATTAAATTGGCCCCGCGCCTTGAACAACAAAGCTGTTTTACTTATTTGTGATTCCTGTGGTCTCGAGCGTTGAGGAGGAAGGGTTTGGAGTCATCAAAACCCTTACGATTTAACCTGGATAAGTGTCTTGTACTCTCCGCTGATTCTAGCCGGGCAAAAGCTAAGAGCGGTAATCTCCGTCTTCAAGTAGAAAGTATTATGTAAACTCAGTGGAAGTACTGTACACTTCCCGCCCGTAACACTGTCGCCTTTTGAACGTGGGACCGACTCTAAACCTTTTTTCTAAAACGCCGACGCCACGGAAAAACCAACAGTTTTGTTATAAAAATTAATTCGCCGGTATATGTAGAAATATTCATAAAAAACTGTCTATTAATCCCTTGTTTACAGCAAAAACCTACGTGGAAAAGTGAAATTAACCATGAAAAAATAGTTTCCGCGCATCAAGTATTTTATTTTAGTAACTGTAAGTTCGTTACATAGTGTCAAATAAGCGCGCATTCAAACCGCCAAATTTATCTGCGTCTCGCATCTAGGGCAAATACATTCGACCATAGATCCACTCATTAAAATTCATAGATTCCTTTTTTTCTCTTCGCTCAAAAAAAAATATTATTGTCTTTCGTCTATAATAACCAGGAGCATAAACACAAACAGCTGTGAACTGTCAAAAGTAAATCTATTTAATCAAATGTAAACAAACAATTTAATTATCAATGAAACAATTTGGAATATCTCACAAACGTCAAACATCGTCAACTCACTTCATATACGAGTTAATTAGAAGGAACTCTGTAAATAAGTTATTACCTTTCAACAATTTCGTTACTTTTAAAAAAAAAATAATATCAAATAAATTTCCGAAAATTGAAAATTAAATTCAAAAAGAATTATTAATAAAACAAGCACTATAAAAGTGAAATATATCTATTCTTACGCCAGTCCACAAAATTTCTATTTTTACTTTCCGTTCCTAATAATAGTTTTTTCTGTGTCTTAAATAAAGTGAAAACAGTGCTTGAAAAGTGAAAAATAGCAATGCCTAAAGTCAGTCCACGCCAAAATTTTCTCAAAATTCCTTTTTGCTAAGTCAAAAAGTCTTGCTTCAAATTTGATAATTAAAATAATACTTTAACAAATTTTAAAAATGAAACCTAGTACGAAAGGATCCACTGCTAAATTAACCAAAGGAATATCGTCAGCTCAAAGAACACGCCCTAGGAAGTTAAGCGCAATAAAGGCTCGCACTAGGGGAACCCGCAAAGAACTCGTGCCTCACCGAAACCAGTCATCAATAGACACCAATACCAGAGCAATTTCGTCACAAAATTTCGATTGTAGAAACAATTCGGCAATCTCCCTTACATCCTGGAATCTGCACTTCAATGGAAATACAGATGTTCGCGAATTCATTTTCAGAATCGAGGAATTAACTCAAGCCCGAAGCGTACCCGAACCAACCTTAATTAAATGTTTCGTCGACCTTCTGACAGATCGAGCCCTTGCATGGTACCGCTCCTTAAAAAATAAACCCGAGACATGGGCCAATCTGAAATCAATCATAACCAAACACTTCGAACCTCGCAACGCCCAGCACAATTTGAAGAAACAACTGTATGCGGCAAGACAGTCCAACCGATGCCCCGCAGCCGATTTTTTCATAGCTACCCGCGCCATTAACGATAAGTTAGATGATCCTCTGGCAGAAGCAGACCTCCTACAGATTTTCATACATGGTCTTTCTTCAGAATACGCCAGCATTTTGGCATGCCAGCACGTAGAGAGTATACAACAATTAGAAGACCTCTGCGTCAATTTCGAAACATTCAGACCGGCACCCGAAGATTTTCGAGCAAGTACGAATACATTGAATAGGGGAGATCAGCATTACACCCAACAACGCTCGTGCCACTTTTGCCATCAGACAGGCCACTTCAAAAATAATTGCGAGGCTTATCTAAACCAAAATAGAAACAATAGACCATCAAACTTTCCTCCAGCGCGGCTGCGCAATGAACAACCTTTGTATACTCCTCGCAGGTGTCATTTCTGTAACAGATCTGGTCACATAAAGTCCAACTGCGGAGAATACATTAAGTCTCTATCCAACATTAGGATGCCCCCGCCGATTGATACTACACGTCCCCCGCCACCATACCGGTACCATCATCAAAAAAACTAGCCGACGGTCACCCTACAATATCCGCACCCAGTTCGGAGGTTCGAATCCCCGACTGGCAAGGGTGGCTGAAGAAAGTGCATTTTGTGGATCATATGGCAAATATGTCCTCGGTAAATTGTAAAGAGGCAACGGACGGTCGCCCGTACACCCATTTCACCATAAACAACGTTACCTTCCGCGGATTATTAGACTCTGGAGCAAATGTGTCATGTATCGGAGGAAATGCCCACATACCTTTCATCAACTTCGGATTCCAGTTTTTGCCACACGATAGCAACGTGCAGACCGCAGACTCTAGGCAACAATTGGCCCTTGGAGTACTTCCGTTACCCGTCACCTGTACCGGACAAACCCGTGTCATCAATTTCCTAGTAATACCCACCCTCACACCAAAATTTATTTTGGGAGTGGATTTTTGGAAACTCTTCGAAGTGGCGCCGCATGTCATCACCCCTAGAATACCCCCGCCCGCTGTTCACAAGGTGTGTGAGATCAAAACCATCGTCCCCATAGGAAATTTGTCTCCGGACCAGAGCCAGATTCTACGTGAAACCATCGATAGTTTTTCAGAAATTTCTTTCGACACACAAGGTCTAGGATTGACCCACCTTATAACCCACGTAATCAACACAGAGGGACCACCCATCAAGCAGTCTTACTATCCTCTCTCACCCGTTCGGCTGCAACAACTGGAGCAGGAGCTAAATCAAATGTTATCTTTAGGTGTGGTGAGACCCAGCCGATCACCCTGGAATAATCCCACTCTGTTGGTACAAAAGAAGGATGGTTCGGCACGTTTTTGCTTGGATTCACGACGCCTGAATGCTGTTACCAAGGCCGATGCATACCCTTTACCCTTTATCCACAGAATACTGGACAACCTGCGCAATGCAAAATTCATAAGTTCTATTGACTTAAGCAAAGCTTTCTGGCAGATTCCACTCTCGGAGGAATCCTGCGAGAAAACAGCCTTCACCGTGCCAGGAAGAGGCATGTTCGAATTTGTTAGATTGCCTTTCGGACTGAAGAATGCCCCCTCGGAATTACAGCGCCTGGCCGACAGACTGTTTGGCCCAGAATTGGACGAACAACTATTCTGCTACTTGGACGACCTAGTTATTGTAAGCCCTACCTTTCAGAAACATATCGAAACCCTACGTGTGGTAAGAGATCGACTAAAATCTAGCGGTCTAACAATTAATTTCCAAAAGTCAGAATTTTGTAAAGCTCGCCTTCGGTACTTAGGTTACATTATAGATCAGGACGGACTCCGCACGGACCCTTCAAAAATCGAAGCGGTGGCAAATTTTCCCCGACCACAAAACTCCAAGCAAATAAAGTCATTTATAGGTTTATCTTCATATTACAGGCGTTTTATCAAGAATTTTTCAGATATCTCCGCCCCCCTGACGAAGCTCACTGGTACCAGAAAAGGAAAGTCTAATTTTAAATGGTCGGAAGCCGCCGAAACAGCATTCACAACTCTAAAAAACGCCCTTTTGACGGCACCCGTACTAAGTTGCCCAAACTTCAAGCAACCTTTTACCTTGCATACTGATGCCTCCAATGTCGGAATAGGTGGCGTTTTAACTCAACTGGACGAGAAAAACGAAGAACACCCGATAGCGTTTTTCTCACGTAAACTGAACAAACATGAGCAAAATTATGGCATTACGGAAAGAGAACTCCTCGCAGTCTTGGAAACCGTCACTTATTTCAGAGGTTACATTGAAGGAAGTAAGTTCACAATCATCACCGACCACTCAAGCCTCAAATGGCTGTACTCACTTTCCAACCCTTCAGGCAGACTGGCCAGATGGTCTACCCGGTTATCACAATACACCTTCGAAATACAACATAGAAAAGGTGCCCAAAATGTGGTACCAGATGCCCTTTCACGTATTGAGACTCCGACAATAGCAGTTATAAACGCACTCCCTGACACCACCGACGAATGGTACCTGAAAATTTACAACGGATGCACAAACCACCCCCAAAGGTTCCCCAACTTCACAATCCGCGAAGGAAAACTTTACCGTCACTCTAAAGCCTCCCTATCCTTGCTAGAAGATTACGCTTGGAAATTAGTCATCCCCAAAGAACAGCAACAGGCCCTCATAGCGGAAACCCATTCTTCCAGTACAGCCATTCACCCTGGCACCTTCAAAACTTTCAAGAAACTGCACCTACGTTACTTTTGGAACGGCCTTTTCAAACAAGTACGTAAATACGTAAACCACTGCGATGTCTGTAAAGCTTACAAACACTCTACTTCCGCCCCCCTCGGTTTAATGTCTACAGAAAAACGCGTGAATCGCCCCCTTGAAGTTTTGTCCTTGGATCTGGTCGGCCCACTTCCAAAAAGTTATAAAAACAATATGCATATTCTAACAGTAGTTGATGTATTCACAAAATATTGCTGGTTTTTTCCATTAAAAAGAGCAACCTCGGCCTCCATTATAAGTTTGTTAGAATCACACATTTTTATTCCCCACGGTGTCCCGAGGACAATAATTTGCGATAACGGCAAACAATTCATTTCAAAGGAATTTAGGGACTTTCTTGCTAAATACGGCGTGCCTGACTTTTTTTTTCAATAGTTTTTATACTCCAAACAATAACACGGTTGAAAGATACAACCAGACACTTTCTACAGCCCTCGCAATCCTGGTACAAAAGGATCACCGCACTTGGTGTAAGAATATTCCGCAAATTCAAGCCTCTATGAACAATACTGTAAATCTCACAACAGGATTCACACCGTTTTTATTAGATCATGGTTATGAACAAATTGCTCACGGTTCCTTACATGAGACCATGTTCCCTACAAACCCAGACCTATCAGCTCAAAATTACGCTCATAGGCTGCAGGAACTTTCAGCTATATACGACGAAGTAACCAATGCCTTGTTTCAGTCCCATCAAAAGAGTGCAGAACGTTTCAATAAGGGTCGCAAACACGTGGAATACGCCCCAAATGACATCGTGTGGAGAAGAAATTTCGTACAAAGTAATGCGGCCATTTATTTTTCTGCCAAATTGGCGCCCCGTTTTGTTCAAGCAAAGGTTGTTAAAAAGATATCAAGCCTCATTTATATGCTCGCCGACTTGTCTGGTAAATCATTGGGAAAATACCACATAAAAGATATAATTAAGTCAGGAAGCAGCGAAAAGACTTAAGATGTGAATCGTCAACTGCGTGCTTTCATTACCTGGTTCGCGCATTAAAAACATTCCAGGCGCGTAAACAAATGACAACGCGTTAAAAATAATTCATAAATGCACAAAGAACACCAAATAGTCCTTCCATCTTGGTTTACTTTATTGTACGGAACAATGAGGTAACATTTCTTTTCTTATTTCATTGTTCCCCAAAGTGCATAATTTCAGCTTTCCTACCTATTCTATCTCCTTGGGCAATATTCGAATCAATGTTTGATGAGGTACGACCAAAATTTTAAACCTTTATGATGCATTGTGTACATGCTTAATTCTTTGGACAATTGAGACGATAACCTTGGGTTCGATACCTGAACTCTCACGTTCGCTGTTCCTTGTGATCACCTCAGCTGATCATTGAATTGGAGTCGCATTGGACTCATCGCATCATATTTTAAGATTCTAACAACGCTCAGAATTAATAGCACTATTCCACTGGTAGAGAAATTACTTTTTTCTCTAACTTTGAACTTTAAATAGAAATTGCTATAGGTTTTGTTATGACGTGATCATTATTGATATCTGTTGTTCAATGTTTAGTTGATTTTTGGAAAGTCACAAGTGTGTAGTATATTGGTCGTTTAATCTTGTTCCATGTATACAAATGTGCTTCTCATCAATTTATTTTCTTATATTGGGATAAGCTCATGTAATGGCTTTTCTGTTTCCATTGGCAAAAGCAAGTATAATCAGCCTAAAATATCACGAAGTATCCTGTCTGGCCTCATTAACCAGTCAAGGATTATTTCACCTCAACCTAGAATGGACATTTTGTTGGGAATAATGAACCCAACATTGTGCTCTAAACACCAAATTATCAAATCAATAAACTCATAAACTTGCCCTTTCTTTAATTTTCTCTTGGAAATTATTATAAATATTTGAAATAAAAAACCTGTTCTTCTATAAAATCTTTAATCAACTTGCAACAACCTTGGATAATACCAGCAACAAAAGCCAAATACCCTGCTATGACTTAAATCTTCATGATCCTTTAATTCATTTAACCTAGGAGTGGCCCTAAAATGCCCCAAACAGCATAGGATCATGCAGATACTCTTGCCTCAAGGCAAAAAGGCAAATTTTATGTATATTTTTATATGTCGAAATCAACTGCCAACAATACTGACCTTCTAATTTAATGGGAAAAGACCTTAACCTTATGTTATACAATCTGTGCTCCCGAATCTGTCTGTTTAGCGGCTCAGCTACTAAACCGACTCATAGGCTATGTCCTTTTTTTCAAACCAAAATCCCTGTAAGGGATACTACTTGTAAATATTGTGTAAAAATTTGTAAAATATTGTTAATAATGCATAGGTTAAGCAAATGATAATTTGAAGAATTTTATCATCTTCTGCGAAATAACTATTTCCATGTATGTGTATTTATTCTTATTGTATATTCTTGTAATTGCGTAAAGCACTATTCGTATCGGGCACGAATAGGGGCTGTATAAACATGTACGTATATTTTCACCGGTTTAAGTTTAGTAATTCTGGTTATTTGAGAATGTTTCTCAATCTTCTTTAATCTCTTTCAATAAATCCCTTATATGATTTTTGTCAAGAGTAACATCGTCCCATGAATAACAATACCTTCGTATTATTATTGGCAAAACCTAAAAGCCAGACGACACTCTTGCCACAATTCTTTTGAAAAATTTTAACATCATGTAATCTGTATGTGTTGTCTTGACAACAGTTAAAATTGTTATCACCACCTTTGTGTTGATACGGCAGAACATCCTTATTCAAGGCCTATGTTGCTTCAGGAACAACCTACCTTTTATAAACCAAAACTGTCTTAATTTCTAAATCCTTTTGTTATTAATTTAATGTCATTGGGTTCCAGAAACGTACCCCTTAAAACTCTGGTGGCGCTCAAGGGAGATAATCTCATGGCTCTGGAACAGTGAGGTATGGTGAACAACATACCCTCACGTCACAAGTTTTGTGAACTGAGCTAGTGTTTGATTTGGTGCAGTAATTGTGTGTATAACATTACTGGCACAGGAAATTGTTTGTTCAAAAATGAAATTCGTGGTGTTATACGAATATTCCATGGAAGCGTTATTCACTGTGGTATGTGAATTAGTCGCTCGGATTTGTGCACAAAGGTTTTGTGTGGTATTGTATTATTGAAATTGTATTATGGATATCGTATTGTATTATATTCTGAAATTGTATTTTGCATTTGAATTTTTGTATTTGTCTTCTTGATATGCCATTTCCTGTTTTAATAATTGTATAAGAAGTGCCTAGGATTGTGCAGGAGGTAATTTTGTTAGTCTCAGAATATTTTATCTCTGTCGAGTAAATTCGGTTAATTGGTACCGCTGATCTACATCATTCCTGCCCATCCTGACACAATTTGCAATATATTTTGTAATGTTATCTCTTGATGTAATTTTTCTATCTTGTATATTTAATTGTATGTATATGTCATTATTAATGTGCCTGAGATTAGGCATGGAATAATTTTTAGATTCAGAAAATTTTATCTCTATAGAGTGAATTCGGTTAATTGGGATCGCTGACCTATTTTATACCTGCCTGTTTCAGTCACAATATGCTGTTATGATTTTATTACGAATGTCAAGTTGATACACTGTAGTACTGGTGCAAACAAGAAGTAATTCACTCCTTACACGAGCGAATCGAGTCCTCGGACTAATGTTGCAACATCTCTCTGTGTCGGCATTTGCAAACGTAATTTATGTATATATTTTTTTTTTGTTAAATTTATATATAACTCGCTTTTCCTGCTACCTCTGCATTCTATCACTATTATGTAAAATAATTGTAATTTCCTAACTCCTACAACGTATTAGACCACACACACATAGGAAGGTAAATCTCAAGAAATTTTGAATATTTAAAAATAACACTTAGCATAGGGGAACTAAAAAGAAAATGCCTCAAGAAATCTCACCCATCGATTCTACGCTAAGTGTGGGCTTCACCTAAAAATCATAAAGCCAAAGTGTTATTCAGTGGAAAAAATTGGCTTCTTCAAATGTGATACAGTGCAAATTCATCACAATCATCATTTATATGCTAGGCTACGCCATAGCGTAATATGTTCCTCAAACATACTACTGAATAGGTTTTCTTACTACTATCAATTTTGTATGTTTTTCCATGCTCAGGTTCCACTACACTACCGTCTGTTGTATACACATTCATATTTCACTAATCGCCCTATGTTACAATTACCATCATTTTTGTACGTTTTATCATGTACAGATTCTATTGTATAACCATTTGCTGTATGTATTTATTACTGAATGTCCTATGTCTTCCCCCACGCACCACATATAGATAGATTAGAGGATTTTTTAGACCTAAAACCTTCACTACCGCGTCGGTTAAAAAATTTGGTTAAATTTTTTTTTCATCCCCCCTGGTTCCGGGAATTGTGTTATGTTTATATTTCACACTTAAAGATTTTAAAGGATTTATTATTCAAATCTTCCCGCAAACGACCAACAGCGCCACTTACGCCCACTTTTTACAACTATTCCAATCATACCAACCAAAAATAACTTTAATTCTCAGCACTGACAACCTAACAAAAAGCTTCTAGAAAGGGCTTCTTTCATCTCCAACGGGAAGTTCGCAGATCCGGGCCAGCCAGCAAACAGCAAGGACGTTTCTTTAAGAACCGCCCCGGACTCCGCGGATAACCCGCTCCAGCCATGTTGTTAGAAACCGCGTTATCAACGGGCGACGATCTCTATATTTGTCAACAAGCAGTATAAAGTTGTGAAGTTTTATATACGACACCGCGTGTGACCGTTTCAACCCGAGCGTCAGTCGGCGGTAAGCGATTCCTCGCGCCCACCTGTCCGCGCCTCGTGACCACGCTGGTCTCCATCCTTCGTAATCTGCCCCATCCGTGTCTCCGATAGTCCTTGGGAGACTCTGGTTTCAACACGGAATCTCTGGCACCCTAGGAACGGTTTCCTTTTGTCCATGCGCTCACCCGAGCCCCAACAACCGCCTCGATAGCCCCCCGGAGGACTTTAACGAGCTCCTGGAAGAGTTACTTCCCGAGCCAGCCACTTTCCACGTGATGCAGCCTCGACAACATCTCGTCGTCCCGCGTGTTTAACGCGAGGCCGTTTACCGGCCTCGCTTCAGCCAGGCCAGGTCGCCTTGGTCTTCGGGATTCTTCAGACACCCCGTCACGGTGAGATCGTTCCATAATTTCGAGCTAGCTAAACCCTTATTTTTTCTTTAGATCCGAATCAAGCGTGTTGTGGTTATCCTATCCCGCCATTCCTCCTTGTCATATGTAATCTGAGAGTTTTGTAGAACTAAATCTGTTATATTGTAATATTAAATTGGCCCCGCGCCTTGAACAACAAAGCTGTTTTACTTATTTGTGATTCCTGTGGTCTCGAGCGTTGAGGAGGAAGGGTTTGGAGTCATCAAAACCCTTACGATTTAACCTGGATAAGTGTCTTGTACTCTCCGCTGATTCTAGCCGGGCAAAAGCTAAGAGCGGTAATCTCCGTCTTCAAGTAGAAAGTATTATGTAAACTCAGTGGAAGTACTGTACACTTCCCGCCCGTAACACAATTTCGTTTAGTCTTTTATTTATTTTAAACACACTCATCAGAATTTCACATTTCTAATATTAAGTCAAGAGTAAGTGATATTATTTTTAAAAATATATAAAAAAAAAACAAAAAAAAACATGCAGTATTTTCTCTTGCTCTATAACATTATGTTATAATGTGTTTTCTTGAATAATGTGATTAATTTTTCATATAAGACTGGTAAATAATTCCATTGCGCGCGGTGATGTAACATCGTGTTACTACTAGCAAAAGACGGAATATTCTAAAATTCGGACATTTGAAAAAGAAACATGGAAACATACTGTTTAATAATTTATTTTACATAATTTATGAAAATAAGCATCTAATTTGGCCGTGTTATACAAAAAAAATATTAAAAATATAAGTACGCCGCCATATTATGCTCGTGCGTCCACCATTACTGTCATCAACCGACTGAAGACTGAATCTGTTTTACGCTACGCCCGCCACAGAAAAGCGTCTCTGTTTTCCTTGTTATGAGTTCTATCCTCGTGCTCTCTCTTATGCAGATGTGTTGCTGAATTAGCGAGCATTCATTCTTCGCGTAACATGGATAAACCTCTTTTGTATTAACATCCAGCATAGTTATACAAATTTTACTTTCGAAATACGGTGTGAAAATGTCAATTTGAAGATTACAAAAAATACGAGTTCATCATTTATAAAAATTTATGAGTAAATCGCGTATGGCGCTAAAACCACATTCCAAAAAATAAGATGAGGGAAAGGGTTATAATTATTTTCCGGCATGCCAAAGTAATATTAGGATATTTTGTGTTAGTTTCTTCGCAAATCCATGCCATTATTCCTACATCCTGCACAGTTTCTGTGTTTTCAGATAATTATTGAAATTGTAACAGGTTTTATTCTATTTTCAGTACAATTTGGCGTATATTTCAATTGTGTACATCTCAGGCATTTTTTTGTATGACCGATGAGTGTTCTCCTTTATATGTGGAATGCCGACGTGTCTCATCTCTGAAGCGTGGTGCCCCACTTCTGAGGCGTTTTGCCCCACCATGGGAAACACTGCTCTAGACCAAGCATCCACATCCACATTGAAGCAAGCGATGTTGGACGGATTCAATGAGATTTATGCGATTCACCTAGAATGGAGACCAGACCACGGAGGCATATATAAGAAGAGGGCGAACAGTTGAGCGATAAAGAGTGCTTATAGTGCGGAGATTAGTAAAATCAGAGGATATTCTGTAAACGAAGCCTAGTAACTTCAGTTATTTATTTACTATATTATTTATATGCTCATTGTATGTCAGTTGTTGTCCCAATTGAACGCTGTGAATATGTATTTTATTTTATTTGTTGTGTTATTTTGGTCCAACAAATGAATTTGAATATGAGTATTATAAGCACACATAAAAAACTAAATATCTAGATCATTATCAGGGTATTGCCGTTTTAGAAATATGTTGGTATTTAAAACGATTAAAATACAATTTGAAATATCGAGTAATATTGAAATCGAATCAAAACATAATAATTTAGATATGATGTTGAGATATCAGATGTATTAAATATAATTATATTGTTAAAATATAACACAAGATAACAAATTTACTTTTGATCTTCGGAAATAACTAACTATAAATTTTATGATAATGCATTTTAGATCAAATAAAGTATTGATTCAGTTGAAAAATTCCATAATATTTTGTTCAGTTCATTTTGTTCTTGTGTCTCTATAAATCGAACACGATGATTTTAAGCGCGATTCAAAAAATTCTCATTTGTTTTTTTGTATTTTCCTTGGAACAAAAAAACTCTGTTTCGGGATATATGGTAATTATTATTTATTTATTTAAACAGGCATTTTTGTATTTGTACGATTTTCGGAATATTAATACCATTTTCTTCTCCTAAATGAGTTCAATTGAGTAGAATTTAAAAAACTAGCACAGTGTGGCTTTCTCTCTATAAATTTTAGAAAATAAATATGGGGACTCGGCTGGTAAAAAAACAATCAAAATGTGATGATTGCTGCAAACAAGGTCGTTTTTGTCAGTACTAGAAAGGAGCTTTTATTTTTAATGGACTTTACTTATAAACCTGGTATAAAGTTACGCCTTGGCATCGTAGTAGAATAAGGACATTTGAAAATGTTGTCTACAGTAAAACTTTTTAAGATTTCAGTGATACGATTTTTTACGTGGAACCTGCATTGATTGACACGACCGCGATTATTTTGACAGATTATTTTACCTTTACGTAGCAAAATAGATCACACAAGTAATGATATGAATTAAATATACGTCATTTTGTTCGAACTTAGGCTGCCTGCTTAATTCGATTTTTTTATGGTGTCTGTTCCGGATTGCGAGGAACCAGCACGACGCCCTGTAATGGGCCAGTTAAAGTGACGACTTTATGTTTTAGGGAAAATATCACAGCCAAGTAGAAGAAGTAGAATTTTGCAAAGATAAAAAAGTGAACAACGCAACAACGATAAATACGCTACAACTGGTAAATGGCATCTCTGGTAACGTTGCTGTTGTTAACATAACGTTGTTCAAGAAAGTTGGCCCAATACAGGTAAGTTTTTATGTTTTATTTATTTTCTTTATTTTCTTTATTTCACTTATTTCATTTGTTTTATTTTTATTTATTTTTTTACTCATTTTATTTATTTTATTTATTTCTTATATTTCATATATTTTATTTATTTTATTTATTTTATTTATTTTATTTATTTTATTTATTTTATTTATTTTATTTATTTTATTTATTTTATTTATTTTATTTATTTTATTTATTTTATTTCTTTTATTTATTTTATTTATTTTATTTATTTTATTTATTTTATTTATTTTATTTATTTTATTTATTTTATTTATTTTATTTATTTTATTTATTTCATTTATTTTATTTATTTTATTTATTTTATTTATTTTATTTATTTTATTTATTTTATTTATTTTATTTCTTTTATTTATTTTATTTATTTTATTTATTTTATTTATTTTATTTATTTTATTTAGTTTATTTATTTTATTTATTTTATTTTATTTTATGTATTTTATTTATTTTATTTATTTTATGTATTTTGTTGAATTTGTTTATTTTATTTATTTTATTGATTTTATTGATTTTATTGATTTTATTTATTTCAGTTATTTTATTTATTTTATTGATTGTATTGATTTTATTTATTTTATATTATAATTAAATTATAATTTAAAAAAATATTTATTTATTTTATTTATTTTATTTATTTTATTTATTTTATTTATTTTATTTATTTTATTTATTTTATTTATTTTATTTATTTTATTTATTTATTTTATTTATTTTATTTATTTTATTTATTTTATTTATTTTATTTATTTTATTTATTTTATTTATTTTATTTATTTTATTTATTTTACTTATTTTACTTATTTTATTTATTTCGTTTATTTAGTTTATTTGTTAATTTCATTTATTTTATTGCCGAAAGAAATGTAAAAACTGTTATATAAAGCACATAAAGTGATAGAATAATGCTTGCAGTAATACTGTCGGCCTCGTGGTGTAATGGTCAGCGCGTCTGCCTACCATGAAAGAGGTCTCGGGTTCGATTCCTGACATGGTTGATATAAAATATTTATTTAAATGGATGTTTTTCCCCTAAAAATATTTCATTGTCCTTGGACTGGTTCCTGAAGCGAACACTGATCTTCTTACCTTGATGTAACAAAAATGATCAAGATACGCTGCGATTCGTGTACCATTACAGTGCTCTATGCACCATTTGGTGCGGAGAGGGAATGATGAGGACCATATTTTGTACTATGTTCTTACCACATTTTTTAGTATGTTTTTCACTACTTCTAATAATTGATTTATTTTCTATGTATTGATTACTGTTTTTTGTATATTTTTTTACTGGCTTACAACGGGGTAAATAACCCTGTTAGATAATAAAGCAACGTTGCATAAATGCATAATTTTATGTATTAATATGATAATAGGTTAGGAAGGTTCCGGGTTCGATTCCCGGTAAGAACACAAAAATCAAATGTGATTTTTCTCAAGCCTGGGTATTCTGTGATGTAATTCACCATTGTAATTGGGCCTCCTGGCCTGTTGTGGTGGTAAAAAAAAATACACAAAAAAAATGAAATTAAATAACAAATAAAATTAATAGTGGGTATGTCAAAAAAAAAATATAATTGGGTAATTGCGATGGAAAAATATTGCGCAAAATTTATGAATTTCAGTAAATTTGACTTTATTTCTGTTATGAATTACACGCAATAAACTGAAATTTTTATAATAAAATAATGTTATTTCAGGGAAGGTTTCGTTTATCATTCTGGAGTAACGACAAACAGTCTCACATTTTGACACGTACGTTTAAAAATATATGCCAAGAGCAATTTCCACATAAATTCTTCCATTTAGTTCCAATTGATAAGAATTGCTTTCTAAATACAGTAAGTAAATACTCAAATAAAGTTGTTTTTAACTTGAAGGTATTATTTTCGGACGCCGAAAATTGGGGTGCGTCTTATGGTTCGATGCGTCTTATCGTCCGCAAACCACGTTTTTTTCTTCACCATTCCTATTTTTCGAAATATCGATTTTACGAACAGTAATATATAACATCGCACCTCTAAGATGAAAACAACTCAATTAAAAAAATCTACTTTTTTGGAAAATGTAAAAGAATAATGTAAATTGTGACACCTTCGTAATATTTCGTCGATTGTTACGTATTTTTCGAAGTAAGCACCAAATTTTGAACTAAAAATTATACCGAAGGCATTCAGCTATGAAACTGTGAAAAAAAGCGTCATAAAAATTATTTTTATAAGTTCATACAAGATATTTATTTAATGAGTCATTTTTAGATTAAAAAAAAAAACAAACAAACAAATGCACTTTGATAAATAAGATAATGACATAATTTTTACAAGGTCAGATCAGGTCACCAAACACATGTTTTTATTCATTCACAAAATGACATTAACCTAAATAAGTCACTAAGATTATCGGTAAGTCAGAACGAAACAATCACAAAGCTAATTTTTATCGTTTTAAATTTATTAAAAAAAAGTAAAGTGGCTATTTGAATTGAAATAAAATGTACTCAACCGGATTACGGTCACTATATGTTTGTCTGCGTTGCGTTCTTCACACAGCAATGTAAACACAACACTAATAGCGTCGCTTCCGCACTGACATGGAATCTAAATTCTCCGAGTAACAAAGAGACCGATGTTACGGTTTTGTCCCATTCCCACGCGAATGTTGCGTTTTTTTTAATTCAGAAAATGGTTAATGTTCACTGAAGTCGTTTTATGATCCTTACTCATTTTCAGTTTTTTTTTAGTGTAGTCGTTTTCGTTCTAAAGGTGAGACATCGTCAGAATGCTGATAAAATCCTCTAAATGGATTATTGACCAAACTGAGAGAAATCAGTCTGAATGTTTAACTCAACAAAAGTCTTTTCAACATATTTTGGACGTGATTCATACCTCATTTGACCACCATTGTTTGAATTTACCGCCACAGAGAGAAAAATAATTTTGAGAAGGTAATATGGAAGTCTAGGCATTGACAGGGTTTATGACCTGTCATTGGCTGGTTTAAGAGGCCATTTTACACACTGTGTAACATTCACAATTCTGCCTATGTTTAAACATCCACATTTTCTCAACTCTTTCATCTGTTGACTTTTGTGATACAGTTGCTGTGCTTTTTTTTGCTGGCAGCTGATAAAGTTGGGACTGTACTTCCTTCCGAGCGGAATGCTCACGTTCTCTTGTTTGTCCTCCCCTTACGGGGGTGGTATTCGGATCCTCTACTTCTGATCACCCATGCAGTCCTTCTTTTTTCAAGGCCGTTCTCTCATTGTAAATATCCGTATTTTTTATCATGTTTGTTGTGTTACTATAGTTTTTGGTAATTATTTTTGTACATTTGCATTCGTTTATTTGTGTAAATTGTTTGTACAAAAAACAGAGGCATTGAGGGGATCTTGAGGGGTGGGGACGACGTGGTTTCTGTCCATACATCCTCCTCCCCCTCCATAATCTGCATAGAGTTTGTACTCCTTAGGAAAAAATATAATAACTTTCATCTATGTGCAGCTGACAGAGAGTCCCCCAGGACTCTATAACAGTTGCAGGTGGATGGTGGGCTTAAGGATTCCCCTCAACGTTGACTTTTGTGAAGTAAAAGAGCTGAAACCCTCATCATGTGGTTGAGATTCATCCTGCTGAACCAATTCACCTACTAGGCGACGTCTGAAAACAATGTTTAAATTTTTATTCTTCTTCTAGGTAATTTAGCATCGACTTTACGTCAAAATATATACGTTTCGCGACGTATAATCCTGCTGCGCAATCACATATTTGAATTTCAGCGGTGTAAATATGGAAAATATTCCTGAACTGCTATTTTTATTTTATTTTTTATTATTTATCAATATTTTTATTGCATTTAGCCGGCGGTTGGCAAACCAATGTCAAAAAAAGCTGACGCCATTTTAATCGTAATTTATTTTTCACTTTTTTGAATTAGATACTCCTTTTTTGCAAATGCAATGTGAACGCCAATTTTCCGCCAATGAACTGTATTTTTTAAGGAGGAAAACAAATACAAACCGACACGAGCGTTGACTTATAACTGCGATGACTTAAGCATGTTCATTATTGTTTATTCTGATAGCTCAAATGCTTAGCATGTTTTTAAGCACGTCGATAGCTATTTGTGATTTAGTTACTGGCCTGTTTTAGAGTCAAAAGTAGATAAATAAATATATTCTTTTTTGTTTCAGGGAAATTACACATTTTCTGTAAATGCTAACAACATCACCCATGAGTTGATAGGAAACACTCTTCCTTATGGAAAATACAAGTCTCAAATATTATTTTCCCAGGGAAATGTACCCTTAATGTGTTTTAACTTTGTAACAGTATGCACTGCGATTAAATCGTAATATTTATTTTGTCGAAATTGTTTTCTCACAAAATTAAATCCTCCTAAATTGTCACGAAAACAGTCGAATCTCAGAGTAATAATTCAGTAGAGAATCCCTTTTGGGTCTATTAGAAAGTGAGCTGTTATTACTCGGGGGTCGAACAGATTCATCAAAATAATAATATTTTAAAATAACATAAAATAAAAGCGCTAAATATTGTAAAACAATAAAGTATTTTAAAAGCTGAATTAGAATTTTTTGATTCTACCACTAATCTACTAAGCAAAATCGGTATTAAAGTTCAGATTTTTTAGTT
Source organism: Micrasema longulum (assembly GCF_059751315.1). Taxonomy (NCBI): domain Eukaryota; kingdom Metazoa; phylum Arthropoda; class Insecta; order Trichoptera; family Brachycentridae; genus Micrasema; species Micrasema longulum. Next base: position 804,406 of record NW_028277326.1, read on the forward strand.
TTTTGTAAAACTTTTTTCACACTTTTGTTACAGTTGTAAAATTTATTTACCCCCCTCTCCTATATTTCATATTTTTTAGACAAGTCCTAACTCCATGGCAACAAAGCCCTGTAGTAAGTTAGGTCGAATAATTTACTATTATAATTCAACACAATATCATAGCAAATGTTAAACAAAATCAGAAAGATAATAAAAAAAACTTGTGACATACGAAAATCAATTTTACACAGAAAATTTTGTTTGCTAATTTATTTTCTGGTTCTTTTTTAAAAACTGAATTGTATTCTTTTATGTTCTCACCAGGAATCGAACCCGGAACCTTTCATGTGTGAGTCAAGCATCTTGACCACTACACCACGGAGGCCGCCATATCATTATCATTGTCATTTCATGCCCGCTCTTTAGTTGAAGCATTTGGTGTCTACGAAGGTCCTACTGGCGTTTCTGTCGGCTGCCAGCTCCTGTGTATCCTCTCAAGTCTGATATGACCTGCCAGCGAAAATTCAGCAGCGGACGTCTTGGGCGTCGAGAACCTGATGCCTTGTAAATTAGGCAAGCATGGTTAAAGCTCTCATGAGGCATCCGTAGTATATGGTCCAGCTAATCGTATCGCCTCTGCTTGATGATAATTGTCACTGGAGTTTGCTGTGTACGTTCTCTTATTACTTCGTTCCTTGCAAAGTTAAGACATCGAACACCCAAAATTATTCTGAGACACCTATTCTCAAAACTCAGTATTTTGCTGTTTTGGGCCCTAGTGAGGTTCCACGATTCGCATCCGTAGAGGAGAATAGGTGTTATGCAGGCTATATAAAGGCGGCATTTTGTTTTGACTATTTGTTTTTAAAATCTACAAATCAGACAAAATGCGGACATTCGTCAAATTTCCCAATTGAAAATAAAGATTGGAAAATTACTAACATTGACAGATTTATCGCGTTCCAAATATTGATTTTAAACCAACTAATGACAGGTCATAAGCGCCGTAAATGCCTAGACTTCCACATTTTATTTTCAAAATTGATTTTTTTCTATCCTGTAACACAGTATATTTTTAAAAATATCTTATAGGGGAGTGCCTCTACAAACATTTTAACATTCCCCTTTCAAAGATGTTCTTGTCTACAAATATTTGGACACTCAAGTATTGTTGATTAAACCAACTGGTCCAAGAAGAAGTATCAAAATTAAAAAAATATAATTATGCGTCACATAGTAGGTATGTATAATAGTTCAAGAAGGCGAATTTCACCTACATCAATAACGGATTCAGCTCACTCTTAAACCGGCCCTTACCGGTACCGGTATGAAGGTAATAAAAACCGAAAAAGATATTGTTAGAAATTGAATATTACAACCAGAATTATCTTAAAAAGAATACGATTCTATTAAAAAGGTTTCAACTAAAATATTTCAATAACTATTTTTTTAAAGTATTACCGAAGGCATTATTTTACGTAGAAATAAAGGAAAATGTCACAAAAATTTATGTGATTTAAAAAGGTTGTATTTCTTTTCAAAAACAAAATATTAAGATTTGGCTTCCGCTATTTCAATGATCAATTTGTTTTCTTCAAATCATGGCGACAAATTTTAGTTCAGTCTTTAGATAAGAATCAAGATACCAAAGTTTAATCTAAATTTGAAATGGCGTAATCTGCCGGTTAAAAAGTAGTTATATTTTAGTTACGAGTACCTAAAACTTTTAAGAACATTTTTAATTAGAAATACATTTAAAAATTATTGCTTTTATCTTATTTATGTTTTTTTTATTCTTTATTATTGCGCCAATACATCGCGTCCACAAGCATCCCCCGAATTCAAAATACGCGCGTAAATCGCGTGCACTTCGCCAAACTCTCGACTCGCGCTTGATTCGCGATTACGTATTACGCACCAGAGAATCGCGGTGAATTCGCCTTTTCTGGACAAGCTCTAACTGAACAACGCGCGGAATACGAGACCGACCAACAGAGCTCATAAGCCCTGTGGATGCCTAGACTTCTATATGCCCTTCTGTAAAATGTTGTTCATGTCTGTTGTAATATGTTAATAAAATTAATAGTAAAACTGAGGTATTCACTTTACACACTCTCCTGAAAAAAAATGTTTTGTGACATTTGAGGTTTTAAAAACAAGGTCTTCAAGTACTTTTTAACATTTACGATAAGGTATTACGGAGATATTTTTTCAATAATTTGTTTTTCATTTAAAGATCTTCCGTGTTAGGTTTTCGGAAGGTTTATTTTTTTATTTGTTTATTTATTTATTCATTCAAAATTACACTCGTTTAAATATTAAATGAACTAATTAAGGCTTTTTAGGCTGTCCGCGTCAAGCCATAATAATTAACAATAAAAATACGTTGTAAAATTAATTAGATTAAATTATAATGACACGTGATGCAATAGAATAAAAATCTTGAAAAAAAGATTTAAGTAATAAATAATAAAATTCCAAAGAATACAATGCAAAAAAGATAATCAGAAATGATTTTTAAAATTTTAATTAAACAAATTAAGATTCACACATAATCAAATATACAAAATAATAGTATCATTAAAATCAACAAAATAATACTAAAATATAGTTGTATAAAAAAAAAACTAAATAATCGTATCATTGAAATCAACAGATAAATTATATTAATTATTGTAGTCACAAAGTTTTTTTACCGGCAGGACATAATATAATTAAAAATATACACCTTCTATAATTTGTTTAGTTTTTTTATATTAAACTTCATATACTTCGGAGTCAATGATTTGGGGGCATTTTATTCACTTGCCCTTTTTATATTTTTCTCTGTCCAGGTGGACGAAGTATACAGTTGTATGTATGAAATAAAATCAGAATCCTGGACGAATTTTTCTGATTTGGTGGCGGCTCTCGGGTGATAATTCCAAATAAGGAAATCGATAGGAAATAAGTCCGCCTCTATAAAATAAAATATTTTATTGTTCCTGGACTTGCACCCAAAGAACGACTGATCTATGAAATTTTGAAATAACTCCGCCTGTGACGTGGCAAGTTTTAGTCGGAAAATTCTGCTGATTGGTTAGTCGGCTTCCTGGAAACTGGAAATCTATAACAATACTTGAAACGTTTTTAAGAAACGTTGCCATAACTATAATTAAATGCTTTAGTTGTGACTGCTTGTAAAAAACATTTTAACATCTAATTTCCTGTAGAAATAAACTTCCTCATGACGATGGGAAAATAGTTATGATAATATTAAAAAAAGTATAACATTTTATGGAGCAAATAAGATAATTTTAATATATATTTTGGTCCTTGATGCTTGTTAAAATGGACAAATCTAATATTCTATCCAAAAATGAATATATTCGTATAAAATCTGTCTTCGGGCAGATTAAAAATGCATTTTTGTTGGTGAAATGAAATAAAACTAGAATACTCTAATGCTTTTGACTCGAAAGCTACTCTTAAGTAAATGTCCTGAAAAGGGAAATCGAGTAGGGATAAGTTCGCCCCTTAATGTTGTGGTTATACATTAAAAAACAGACTTATTAGCGGTCCTGAGGTGCTGTTTTGAATCATTCTCGCGGCACGAGAAAAACTAATTGCTATTTTTTTATGTAAATACACGAGATAATACGGCCGCGAGAGCGTTTGGAATACCAGCCCTGGGGTAGATGACAAAAAATATTGTTTTAAAATTTAATATGGTTCTAAAATGCAATTTATCATGTTCCTGTAATAGTACCTGAAGCGTAAGGCTGATCACCTTACCTTCATGTTATCGATGATCGATATACGCTGCATTTAGTGTACTAATGCTTTGCCCTATGATAGGTGTGATAATGATGTATAAATTTTTCAATCGACTTTGACGGTTTTAAAAATGGAATCAAGCAAGACAGCAATATTTTCAATTTTAGTGAAAAAAACTGACTCAATGATATCGGCAAACGTTCATAAATCCAGTAGTAAGTACTGGATTTAGACCTAAACAAAATATTTTTAACTACCTATTCTTGTTCACCCTTTTTTGTCAATATTTTTTCAAAAAAAATGTATCGCGCATAGTTTTATGATCGGATTATGATCATTTAAAGACAATTTGTAATTTAGAACGCAGCGCGCATTCAAAAAGTTGTGGAACGAGCTCTTACCAACGCAACGCAAATCAATTTTCTAGAAGTACCAACTTAACAAAAATACCGTGAAGTGTCAGATTTAGGATTTAAGAGATTCAGTTAGATTTGTGTACGATTCCAATCTGATTTTAAAATGCGAATAGTTTACTAAAATCCGTGAATTTTCTAATTTACTTGTAGTTTAGAAATATAAAATGATGTCGGATACGTTTAAGGTTGAATTTAATGTGGAATATGATCAAAATTTATACGTCAAAGGCGAAGGAAAAACATGCAGGTTATGTTTATGCGATGGAGCAACCTTTAAAATATTCAGCGATCTATTGATGGTTAATTATTTACAAAGTTCTTGTGAAATAGAGGTAAAACCAAAACATTATTTCAGTTTATTTTATTATTAATCATTTATCCGTGTTTTTTGACGATTTTATTGGTAAATAACACATTTTAATATGCCTCAACTAAACCGTTAATTTTTAACTAATTAACTTATACAATTAAATTTTTTGTAAGTAAAATAGGTATTTAAAACACACGACTATTTTGTTTACGAGTAAACAAAGGAGGCGTAGTTTTATTAATTTATATAGGTTTTAAAATAGTTTTAGTCGAGTTGGTTTTAACAATTTGTTATATATTTATTATGTAGGTACGTATGTCTCCAAAGCGAAGTAGTTAGGGTTATATTGCACTTGGTTTGAGTCCAAATTATTTATTATCAATTTATTTTATTATATTAAGGTGTTTCAACAATGATACATACTCAAAAAACACACAATTTGTTGACATTTGTCGATGAAATTCAATTTGATATTATCAATTTAATATTTTATCAGAATCCATTATATGTACATCATATACTTAATTAATTAACTACCTCAAGGCATGGTTACATTGTTCTGTTGTGTCGTGCAGTGGTGTGTCAGGGAGCTATCTGGCCTTTACCACTTCTATAGTTAGAATAATACTGCTCTAGCGCGGTCTGTAGTGGCGCTACGATGCACTACCGATCCAACAATTTTTAAGTCTGTGCTAGAGTGATGGTGGGAAGTTATGGAGTGTTACAACACACCACAACACTGTTCACATCTACGCAACCACACTACGCAACCGCTAAGCAAACACGATGAATGATCACAAACGACAGAAGAGCCCTCAACACGCCTTATCATTCCACAACATTACACAACAATGTAATCGTGCCTCAACTCGCCATCACGACAGACCAGACCTCAACACAACACGCCGAAACAGTGTAATCTTACCTTCACTGAGAAAACCCTTGCTGAGGAATACATTTCATCGTTTGAGTCACAACCGTGTGAGTCGTTTTTGTTATTTTTACAGGACGATGAAAAAACTACTTATTTTAATGAATTCAGGAGGAATTAGACTAATATTTTTTATAGGCTACAGTTTATGGATGAAAATTTAATTTTAAAGCGTTCGAAGAGGTAATTTAATTTAGCTTTCAATAAAATAAGCAGTTTTCTCATCCCATAAAAATAACAAATATTAATTACGCGGTGTTTTTAGCTGAAGGACGACTATACCATTTTAGTTTATTTTAATTTATATATTTATTTTAAACACGAAGAGTAGCTTTAGAATAGACTTTTTATATATACAATAAATAATTTATTTAAAAATTAAAATATATTATAAATTTTTACTAACTGTAGGTACCTTGGATTTTAGAATAGCTATACTTCCCGGGTTCCTATGTTTTTAGCTGAGGTATTTAAAAAAAATCTCTATTCACTGCATTTGACGAACCAATGCAGTGCCCTATGCACCACCAAATGTGTATAGGGACATGATGATGATGAAACATAGCTTGTTTGTTTATGTTTGTAAACTTTTAGGTCTTAGAGGATGACGGCTTCCCCGATCACATGTGTTCCAAATGCTGCAGCATTGTCGAAATCGCTACCAATTTCAAAAAACAATGCCAGGAAAGCGACCAAATACTCCGTAACTCATCCAATCCACTGTCGGAAGAAGTCGGGTGCACCGTGAAAGAAGAGTATCAATCCGACGATGGAATTAACAATAATTATTGCTCAGATTACGACAGCTGCGACGAATTCAAACCAGAAATCCGACACAAGAAAAGAAAATCGACCAAAGAGATCGGTGAAAATGGACGGAAAACTCGGCGAAAGACGAGAAAAAAAACCGCCGATAAAAACTACGATGAAATAAAATTAGAAGCTGATGACGTGGAAGCGTCCGTTCAGAAAAAACACAAAACTATTTCAAAAAGCACTCTTTGTCCGTTCTGCGGAAAGCTCTTTCTAAAAATGGCCTCGTTGAATTCCCACATGAAAACTCACAAAACTGACCGACCGTTCACTTGTGATATTTGCTCCAAGACTTTCTTTGAAAAATGGCACTTGCACGAACATAAAAAGATCCATACTGATGTGAAGAGTTACCCTTGTGAGGCGTGCGGGAAGCTGTTTAAAACTCCAAGGGACACCAAGAGACATACGGATATGGTGCACAAGAAATCAAGGACAGTGCAGTGCACACTTTGTAAAAAATATCTCTCTTCAAGTTCTGGCCTAAAGGTATGACAAATTTAGATATTTCATTGGTGTCTTTTCCTGATAAAATACAAATTTAATACGGTATTGTGGTCTTAATACAAAAACGGCTTTGCTGGCTGTAGCCATCAAAATCGCATCTCATTTAGGAAATGGTAGCTATAGCCGTTAGTCAAAGACATTGATATTGAATAGAGAGCTATAGCCTACGTCAAACTTAAGTAATTATATGATAGGCAATATTGTGTTCCTATAAAAAACAGTTAGCAACAAAAGTGTTCCAATGTGTTAGTCAAATAAAATTTACTTCAATCCATTAACTACGGTCCAATCGAAAGTGAAATATTAAAAAAATAAAAAAATAAGGTGGATCCTATCACAAAATAGTGTCAAATCAAATTTCCAATCGATTCTTTTTTTAAACACTGGACTTGATTATCAATGGCGAGGTTAAAATTTTTATTTAAATATGTATTTTATTATATAAATAAAACACGAGTGATACTTTAATCCACAAATTTGGAATATCCAGTGACCAGTTTCATCGCTTTCGCGACATCTTCGAGACTGATCGATGATGAAGATGTCGCGAAAGCGATGAAACCGGTCACTGGATATTCCAAATTTGTGGATTAAAGTATCACTCGTGTTTTATTTATATAATAAATTACAATGAACTTCCATCAAGAATTTTCACTTACAAACTTAAATGTTTTAAATATGTATTGAATTGCAGGAGTCTGCGTGGCGGGTAACCCAGGAATGAGTAGGTAATTACTATTATGATGATAACTGTGTAACAAAAAATTAGGTCCCGTTGGTTTATGATATATTGGTGTATGAAATTTTTTACAGCATAGCAGTTAAATAATAAATAATATAATATATTGATATTATCATATTAGATTTCGACTCATTAAATATTGTACCAGAAAGTCCAACTCGCCAAACTTACCCACACCGTGGCAACAATACTTACTTCATAAGCCAAACTTACCATTTCATTTAGTTATAATCCAGTCATCAATAGACTGTTTACTGTGAGAAATAAGTACAAGATCATCGATGATTTATTTCACAAGAAGTGTAGTACCTACAAGGTAGCCCTTCTCTTATGTTTCATGGATGGGAGAGACTAGTACTTAGTAGCTTTCTAAATAACAATATTTTTATTATATATATTTTAATTCATTAAAATTTTTTCCAGCCTTTACATTTTTGGAACCTCTTATTACAATACCTTATTTTTAACTTCTGAATTCTCATTTGCAGTTGCATATGAAGAGCCATACCGGTGAAAAAGAATTCCAGTGCGATATATGCAACAGAAAGTTCATCTCCAAACCTTGTCTGACCCTTCATCTTCGTGTTCATACTGGTGAAAAGCCGTATTCTTGCAAGTTTTGCGAAGGGAAATTTGCAATACTCAAAACTCTAAAGGAACACGAGAGAATACACACAGGAGAAACTCCATACAACTGCCCCGTTTGCAAGAAAGGTTTTTCACAAAAGTCGAATATGAAAAGTCATTTTAGGTATAATCACAGAGGTGTGGAGTTCTCTCTGGAGCGAAAAAAGTTACTGAATATTAAATCGGATGATGAAAAAGATTCCATGTATGATCCGAAAGAAATAGATTTGAAAAGCTTGCCTCTCGGTTATATTTAGATATTATACTATGTTTAATAAGCTTTAATCTACCTTTGGCGATGCCTCCCTTAAGTCTTAACCTTGCCTACATAACAAAGCGTCGAGTTCTCTGGTCTTGAATTTCTGTTGCTGGCAGTTTGTCGGCAGTTCATGTCTGAACTATGGTATACGGATCTGACGCTGGAGAATGCATAAGAGTTTGTAACTAAAAGCCTGTAGGCTATTTGTGGGCACTGAATTTATGTATGTACTTGTGTTTTGAATACAGCCAATGTTGAAAAGAATTAACGGATCACGATGCATGTGAAAAAGTGACATTTGTTCCAACGTTCTCATTCTTGTAGATGGAGGCAATGCTAAATAAACTCCCGACGTCACAGCGACCTGTGTGGATCTGTTGTGACGAGATCCCATAAATTAATTCCCACCGTTCTAGCCTACGCCTCTCAAGAGCCGTGCTACTGATTGGAGGGCAAATGCTCTCATATCTATTGCTGAATCTCATCTAAGCCCAAAGTATCTAGCTATTAGATGGGAGGTGAGCGCCCTCACATTCTCGGGTTTAACCAGTGGTCCCTGAAAATGCGTCTTCTTTTGTGGTATAAAACATCACATTCATATAAAATATGTAAAGGCGTTTTATCATCTGCATTGCAGAACCCACATCTAGAATGTTTCGGTGTAGCTGCACTAGGCCAAGAGCAAACTTTGGTGAGTGCCCCCACAGTAATAATTCTTTAGCTTGGTGCTGACCAAGTGCTTTTTGCCAGAGCATTACTCATCCATTAATTTATCTTATTAATTCTCCTCTTTTATATATGATAAACCCTAAGCATAGGATTTAAGAGATGTTGGTATGATGCTTATTTCTTTATCCATCATAACACTCAAATTCTTTGAACAAATAACAAAGTCAATAGTTAACCAGGTATGCTTCATTTTATTGTGAATAAATATTCAATCATATTAAATTTTCAAATGAAATTACATTTCCTCTGTTCTTCGCAATTCTATTATAGGGTTTTTTCACATTATTTTATTATATTTTAAAAAAGCAAATAATTATGATGGTAATGGTATTAATATTTTTTCGTGTGACGTCTGATAAATTTTCTGCAAAGGTTTAGTAGAAAGAATTTTTTTTTTTTAGTTGAAAGTGGCGCAATCACCCTATGTAAACCATCTTCAGTCAAGAACATCATAGATACATGATATTCAATACAGTATTATTCATATTTTTATTAGAAACCTGGGGGTGGATACGGAAGTCATATCTTCGCAATGACGGTATAGTTGAAGATAAAATCTCCGGAGCGATTATTAAGATACAGTATTGACCCCGTTATTCAAGTTTTGAGGTATGATAGCTATCGAGAGCACCCGTATCCCGCGGTATATTTATCTACGCACTGAAAATAACAAATATGTTTAAGTGCGCACTTTTTACTTTTATTTAAATTTTTGTATTTTAAATAATTTTTGCTTTTTTATCACGGAATCCCATTTTAAATACGGAAGGGAAATTAGGAAATTTTCATTTGACATTGGGGGCAGAGTAAAGTTTGACAGTTAAGACAATGCCAGTTACAATGCATGCGTCAGATCATTTGTCATTTGTTGTGTACAATGGAAACACTTCGGTAAAAATGTTGCCACATTAAAAAAATAATTCCCTTTTTTTTTCATTATTAGCCTTATCTTCCTGAAAACACGTATCGACTTGTCGATGGAGCCGGCTTCGTAATACAGAGGTAGATAGAGATAGTAGAAAAGTTAATTATACTGTCTTGATATGAATCGATGGAGGTAGCGTTTGTAATCACCCCCTGATATTACTGAATCAAAAAACTAGTGGACAAATCGTCAGGATCGTAGAACAACGACGGATGTGCGAAAAATACGACATTGACTTTTATATTTGATATCAAAAATTTTAAATACATGTTTTTTTCCAGGTTTGAAAAAAAATATTTATGTATACGCCTAATGGGCATTTTTAAGGACATATTTATACAAAGAAAATCATTATAAAGGAAAGTAGAAAGACACAATGGTATATAGTAGACTTGAGAGAGATGTTTATAATTAAATTTGATTCAGTGATCGTTTGAAAGAAGACGACTTGTTATTAAAGAAATCAAGACTGGTATGTTTGTTGGCAGACTTAAGAATTCTGGGCATAGGTGAATGAAAACCATAGTTAGTTTCTATGGTTATCGGTGTGAAAGATTAAGTTTTGTCTGAGGTTTCTAGTTGGGATATTGAATTTTATTAACTACTGAGCTCAGGCGCATCAAAGAGTGAGTTGAGAATTTTAAATAGGACTAGAAGGTCGGATTTATTTCGACGGTCTTGAAGAGAAGATATATTTAAGCTAGTTTCTAACTCATTTTACGTGCATTGGTCTCTGGGTAAGCCCAACCTCCAGCCTACCGTTCTTAAAAATCATGTTGAACTGATTCAATATTTTTGATGTGAACATCATAATATGGAGACCAGATAACAGATGAATACTCTAGGTGCGGGAGAACTAGGGAACAGAAGGGAGTTTTAAGGGTATTGATATTATATTATTGATATTACATGTATATATATATAGTTGGATAATTTATATAGCGCCATTTTTGTGAAAATCACCTCAAGGGCGCTGTACAATTAATAAATATCCCAGTACGTCTTGCAGCTACAGAGCGCATGGACGGTTGGGATTCTAGTTCCTCGTTTTCAATTAAGATCAATCAAAAATTATAACAGATAGGAGCTAGATTACAGGACGTCTTGCAGCTACAGAGCGCATAGACAGTTAGAAATTTAGCCCCCATTTACACATTTTAAAAATTGACAAATAAATTTAGTGTATTAATGATATTTAAAAAAATAAAAAATATGAATAATAAAAAGGAGTAAGATTACAACACGTCTTGCAGCTACTAAGCGCATAGACGATTGGAATTCTAGACCCCATTCACAAAATTTAGGTATTTTAAAGTTGATATATGAAAGCTAGATAACCAATCATCGTGCAGCTACAAAGCGCATGGACGAGTGGAATTCCAGCAAAGTTAAAACAATATCAATAAATTTATAAAAAATAGAGCATAGTAGTAAATTGGTCAAGTGTTCATGCCAAGAAGTAAGCAATAAAAAACTAAATAAATCAAACACTGTTTCAACTCCATGGTTAACAAAGGGAGATAGATGTCCGAAGAGAAGCTTTTGTAGACAGTAGGTAGATACCGTCGCCATGTGGCCCGCTGGCTGCTAGATGATATATATATATAACCAACCCACGTATCATATGGTATACTTTTGTACTTATCAAGATGTGAGATAGTGTCCAAAACAAAATTTAACTGCTCTCACATAATTTGAAGAAAATCACAGGCGTCGTTGTTCTAATATCCCGATGAAATTTATATAGATATTGAATGAGAAAAAACTGTGCATCTTTTCAAAAAAGTCATTTGTAACTTTTATGGAATGCTTACACAATAAAGCCTTCAATCACAATCAAGTATTTAAAAATATGTTCTTTTTTAGTTTAACCTCTCAATTAAAAATATTGTTCTTAAAAAATGTTAATTACTTATTGATATAGTATTATTTAAAAATTTTGAAAACAAAAATATGATAATTTTTTTTTCAAATTGTATTTTTCTAAATATAACAAAATATTGGTTATATATTCTGATATCTATTTATATTTATAAAATTATACTGTTGGTATTAATGACCTAGAAATCAGGCGGAAATTATTTTATTCTAACATAGTTAATCGTTGAACATTATAAAATTTTATCAATTATTATAAATCTGTAATAAGTAATTTTATATGATGTTGTTCCAAAAATTAAAAAAAAAATGTTTTTGCTTAAAGTTCTAAATGACTTATAATTAATATTTTTAATAATACTTGCATAAATCAGAATTCTTTGTTGTTTTCAAGATTGTACAGTCAGCATCTATTATTATATGGTTTAGTAATAAATTTAGTCATGTATTTTTTTACATTGCGGATTGTGGGCACTTTTATAGATTGATCTTAAGAAGATGTGCGGAAAGAAATAGGAAAGAGTGATCCTATCAAAATGAAATGTATTTATTTATGATGAAATAATGTACATTGGAACTTTTATATACGTCTCTTATATTCTAAATATGAATGCATTTAATGATAATGTGATTGACTAGTTCGAGAAGGTTTTACGGAGCAGAATAAAAACAGACGACATTGGACAGGCTCCTTGTTGAAACCAGTGCTACTAAATCATCCCAAAACGGACCCCGTGATCATAATTGGAATTACTTTTGGCTGTTTTGTTTGAATTCATACCAACTTTTGTTCTTAACAAAAACCTTCCTTCTCTTCCACTTTTACCACTGTGTATATTGTCGTTTAGCTGACAAATAATTTTTGTTATTTTTACACGGCGACAAAAAAACCTGCTTATTTTATTGAAAGCTCAACTAAGGTACGCATTTAAATGTATTGAAATAAAACCGAAATCTAATTCTCATTTAATTCAATAAAGAAAGCATTGATATATTTATTTATTTATTAACGGACTTAATCCATTCAAAAAATGGCAAATACAAATCTTTGTAATCGAACAGGCACATTTTTTTAAATATATCAATAACATTGTACGTACATTTATTTAAGGGACAGAGAAACAGTTTATAGCGACACAATCAGGAACGACCCATGCCTGTGAACTTGCCCCGACTCGCTAGAAAATCCGTGTTGAGTCGGAGCACTTATAATGCATTCATAAACATACAAACATACATATACATATATATTCGCATATACATATTCATATTATATTTTAAACATACATATTGGTCATTCACCAGTTATTCCGCATTCTATCGCAGTAATCCATTCTCGTTTGAGCAAACCAATTACTCAAACCAGATTTGAATTTTGAAAATGACTCAGACTTCTTTGTCACCTGATCCAGTAAATTAAAAATCCTTAGGCCTACCACAGAGAAATGCCTCTTAGCCAAAGTTGTTTTACTTTTTGGTACTTAGTAATTCACGTTAGAGGAATATCTTAGTATTATTTTTTGTCGTGTTCTTTGTTAACTAGTGGTCCAAAAGCTGATCAGACATGACTTAAAGTAAATTTGTTTAATTGAAAGGACTTTAGCCTCTTTGAACAATAAATCAGATGAAAACGCAGGAGGATATTTATATATTATTGAATATATGTTGTGCTATATAATTGAATATATCTTGTGCTAACCACCCTTGCAGTGTAAAAGAGTGCGACATACAGCTTTAAACTCACGGTAAACTAGAGTATTTTTTTACTCTACTAAGCATTTTGCACAGCAATGTTGATGCGGCATGATGCAACAACGCTCATTTTAAGAACATAATTTGAGCCTGGCGTTGTATGAAGCATCATCTCAATTTTATTTTACCTTATTGATAATGAGTAGTTTTTTCGTTGTTTTGTAAAAATAACAAAAACAACTTACGCTGTTTTATCTAAGCGGCGATACCTATTTTGTACAATAAAGTTACAGTTTGAAAAACATTTTTTAAATTTTTGTACCATTTTTAGGAGTTGGAAACAAATTGATTGAATGTCAGTTATTTCTTAAATTGCTTCTATATTCGTAATATTTTATATTCGTTAGACTCCCAGAAACAGATTAATAATAGGTTCCAGTGTATAAATATTTTTTCGGCGCACTTAAGTTATTAATTATCTTCGTACAATGACCGATTTCATCGCTTTCGCGACATCTTCGAGACTGGTATCTTTATTAAGGAGTTCAATGTTTTTCTACAAAACAGAGGTAAAAATAGAAACAGAATTTAAAAACCGGTCACTAGATATTCTAAAATTGTGCATTAAAGTATCACTTGTCTTTTATTTCTATAATAAATTATAATTAACTTCCATAAAAAAAAATCACTTGCAAACCTAAATGTTTTCATACAATGTAAAAGAAATTATAAAATAATATTTGAATAACAGAAATTTATAAAATTGAATTTGACTTGATAACTTAATAATGATTATGTATGCACTAATGTATTTTATATTTGAAATTGTTGCAATGTACTCGTACCTTTAAAAAAATATATTTGTTAAAATTTTCATTTGACTGTAATGCATTTTTTAAAGTTAAACAAGTTTTTAATATGTATTTGTTATGTTTAATGATGTTGAACATGGTTTTGGTAATTTTTAGATATTTTAAATATATTAAAAATACATGGGAAAAATTATTATATATTTTTTATCATTAATGTTTTATTTTCAACAATGTTTTGAGTATGTCCAAATGCTTGCAGACTGGCTGGATTTTCTCCCTAGGGAGTTTTTTATATTTAGTGGCCACTTAAACGAGCCAATTAAAGGTCATAAGTCCTGTAAATGCCTAGACTCCCATATTCTCTTCTCAAAAATGTTTTCCCTCTCTGTTGCAACAAATTGAAATGTTTTATTTATTTGTAATACCTTATTTACACAAAATATTTGAATCGAGTAGAAATACATCCGTCTTGTAGAGAAGTCGTTGGCGCATTCGCCTATCATACTTTAGATCCCGGGTTTGATTCCTGCCAAGGTCAACATAAAACGTATTTTTAAAAGGTATTTTATTGTTCGTCATTCCCTTCCCGCACCTAATAGTGCATAGGGCACCGCATTGGTTATCGCAGCGTATCTTGATCCCTTTTGTTACGTGAAGGTTAGACGATCAGTCTTACGCTTCAAGTACCAGTCCAGGGACTATGAAATATTCTAGTGTGAAAACACCCTTTTTTTATTTTTTATTAATTAATTTCATAAAAGGTACATGTTTTTTAAAATTCTGTATGAATCTACTTTTACCCTTTGAAATAAATATTTTATATCAACCATGTCGGGAATCGAACCCGAGACCTCTTGCATGGTAGTCAAATGCGCTGACCATTACACCACTGTTATTTATTGTTAACACTGCAATGTTTTTCTGTCCGGCACTGGCACGTGAAACTTTTATCTATGTCCGGGCGGATGAAGAATACAGTCCTGAAATAAAACCAGAACCCTGGACGAGTGCTTGTCACATTACCTTCATGTAAAAGATGACCGTGCTGCATTTATTTATTTATTCGTATGTTTTGCTTACAAACTAATAATAATAATAATTTGACCTCACTGGGGTTTTCCATGCCGAGGACACTTAACAATATATTTTTAAAAATTACATTTGAGAATAAACAAAGAAGACTAACTTTAAAAAAACGATGAAAATTAACAAATATTTAGACAGTTTAAAAAACAAGGAATTTATGTACATCTATATTATTTATATTACAAAACACACAATGAAAATAACAAAATCCTAACATAAGCTATACACTTGTGTAGCAGTTGATTCAATATTGGTTTGGGCGAATGAGACAATCCACTTACTTCTACCTAGCTCCACTATCCATTTTTTATAGCCTTTTTAAACATTTGGTGTAGGAATTTAGTGCCCTATGCACCACATGATGCGAGCTGGAGTTTGATGATCATGATGAATGAATTAACCTTTTCTGTGCTGCTAGGAATAGCTACGGCAGTTCTCGAAAGGCAGGCCGCGAAATTTTAGGCATTATTTAGGAATTTTAAAAATCTAATAAATGTGCTACAAAATTGAGAAATAATATAAAACGTACATTATTCTGTCAGTAGATAATGCTTTTACAACACAAAGAAAAAACGTAAACAGTAAAATATATCCAGACGTCGGGAATTTTGCCTTTAAATAATGCAAGGAGTTTTAATAACTAGTGTGTTAGATTAGAGCTGGGAGTTGCTAATATTTATAATGCCTTATTCCAGACAAATCAATATTTTAATTTTTTATGTGTTTGTACTTTTATATTGTTTGTATTCTATTTTTTATACAGAATAATGTCCCGTGCCGAGGGAAACATTTTACAAAATGTGAAACATGCCTTAAATTAGTTATTTAACAAAGTTAACATAATAATAATAAACAATTTTTGAGTTTGTCCAAGTTTTTGTAGACAAGGACTGGATTTAACTCCCTGGGGTGCTGTTTATATTAACATATTACAACAGAGATGAAGAACATTTAAGAGAAGGTAATATAGAAGTCTAGGCATCTACAGGGCTTATGACCTGTCAATGGCTGGTTTTAATTTAGAATCGGGTTGTGGTCCCGTGGCTAGTGTCTCGGACTCACGGATCAAAGATCCGTGGTTCGAATCCCGCTCTACCCCAACTTGGTTCCCATTTTCTAATAGTGAGTTATTTACAACTCGTTGAAAATGGCCCTCAAAATTAAATATTTGTGTAAATTATAAGAACGCAAATATTTCTTTTTAAAAAAAAAAAAAAAAGGTGGCAACTTTACCCACTGTGTAACATTCACCATTCTGCCTATATTTGAACATCTATATTCCTTCAATTATTTCATCTGTTGATGTTTGTGAAGTTAAAGAGCTGAAACCTTTATTTATGCGGGTGAGATTAATTTTTTTATATTTTTTATTTTTTAACGGACATTGTCCATTTGTACAATTTATAGGGTTTAAATATTACAATAAAAGATAAAATAATAGTTAAAAACATTTTTAAAAAGAAAAGAAGCATTGACAAACATAAGGGACATCAAGACAATATCTGAACTATTTATTTAGTGCTCGTTTAAATTGCTGTAAACTTAAACCAAAAAAGTCCAGATCTTGTCTTGAGTTAACAATACGACAAAGACGGGTTATTGGAGAATTAAGGTCATAGTTTGTTCTATGCTGATCGATGAACAGTACTTCATTGTTTCTCAACCTACGAGTCGAAATATTTTTCATTCATTCTTATGTAACTTTTTATAAATAATATAACGTTAATGATATATTACAACAGAGATGAAGAACGTTTTAGAGAAGGGAATATATAAGTTTAGGCATTTACAGGGCTCATGACCTGTCATTGGCTGATTTTTTTTAGAAAAAAATCATACTAGTGTTCTAATAATTTACCTAAATATTTCAATTTCGGTGGCCATTTTGAATGAGTTGTAAAGAACGCACTATTAGAAAATGGGAATCAAGTTGGGGCAGAGTGGGGTTCGAACCTCGAGCCTCTGGTCTGTGAGTCTGCTACACTAGCCGGGGCACCACAATCCGATTCAGTCAAATTAATTATCAAGCGCATGTGCATGTCTGTAAATATTAGTTTTTTTTAACTGTTTGTGTAAAAATTATCTAAAGATCTCTCCACGTTAATAAATGCTCTAAATGTGTCACTCTTAATTAAAATATAAATGATTTATTCATTTCATGCCAATCATTGCAAGTTGCTTTCGATGCAAAATCGTTTTGCCTTTTGAATTATTCATGTAAAAATATGTGGGGTTTCAATATCACACACATATTTAATAATTAATTAAGGGATAATTGCTCACAGCGAGCTATCATGGTCAGAAATGTATACGCAGTTATTTCATTTGAAAATGGTGCTTGTCAGGCGAAGTATCAAAGCCAGAACTGTTAACATGACGAATTATAAAAGAAAAAGTTTTGTGTTTTGCGGATTTTCAATTAAAAACATTTTTTATGCTGAAAATTTCAAGGAGGCTTTTGCTCCGGTTAAATATACTGCTTTACTCTTTGGATCTATGCCATTTGATTTCATTTTGGAAGAAGGGAAACCTAGATGCGTTCTAAACCTCCCTTCATTTTTAATAATGGTTGTTTTTCATTTTTATTACTTTTTTTGCTTAGTTAAAATGGGAATCAATAATGAGTTTTTGTTTGATTTGGTCGCTAAGTTTGACGCGGTTCGCAGATTGAGTGCTACCTTTTGTATATTTTTAGAATTGGCTACATTGATTCTGGTTATGTTTGCGGTTTTTTATTCTAAAAATGCATACGCCAAAATTGTACATCATTTTTCTGCTGTGGACGAGTTGCTAAAAGAACTAAGAATTCAAAAAAACTTTACAAAAATTAAAATAAACAATATTTTACGCTTAGCGTGTTTCTTCGTTTCCCAGTTGATTTTGATTGTCGTAAATCTGAGTTTTATGTCGACGATCCAAATCTTTACATCGTACGAAATGGGTTTTGTTTTATACTCGCCGAACCTGTGCTTCTCTACGGTTTTGATAATGTATCGATCATTTGTTCAGATAACTATAGAAAACTTGCGTTCATTAAACAAGCAGCTACGACTCATGACAAACAGGAAATTGACAGGCAATATGATCAGTTTCCCTTTCCAAGTGAAGAAATGGCACAAGGATCCTCTTTACAACATATGCTCCCTACAAGATGAGGATATGTTTGATAAAACCAAGATTTGCTTTAGAATCTACGATGAAATATGCGATGCCGTTGATTGTATTAACAAATCTTACAGCATAAAGGTTTTTATAATCTTTGGCATTGCTTTTATTTCTACTGTAATTTATGTGTTCAATACATTGGCTACCATTGTATATCTTGCGAAGGAGAAAAATGACAAAACGTTTATATTATACCTGTATTTTCTTTTGAGTCAGTTGACTTTGTATGGAACGATGATTTGGGCAACTGCATACGCTTGCAATGCTTGTCGAACTGAGGTATGTAAATAAATATTTATATCTCTTTTTATTCACTAATTACAAAAAAAGTGTGTTCACTGCATTGTCTCAACAAAATAGGGTGCCAAAATATCTTGGTTACTTTTCAGTCCCCTATAAAATTTGATCAAGTAATAAACTAGATTTTTTGCACAATTGTTTGCAGAATCAAAATCCTATATGGTCATGAAGTAATGCATTTTTCAAAACAAGTTTTTTTGATATAATCAACAAAAAGCCCTCTTGTGGACGACCATTTTTATACTGTGTGAGAAACGTGAGTTTTAATTTTAACTGAGAAGCTTCCGTTTCATAATATCAGTCTAAAATAAATGAGGAGTGAGTATTCCAAACGTTGACTAGAAAGAAAAATATATTTTTAACATTAAGCAAAATAAAGAAGTAGAAAAACGTAATAAAAAGTTGTGGGTAAATCATAACATTAGATAAAGAAATTTAGTGTTTTTCATACTATTTTTAAAGATTACACTCTTCCATCCGGTGATGTGTATCCAGTACACGCTGCATATTATATCTTTTTTGTCTCTGTAAATATAAAAAAAACACTGGTGTAAGATTTTCGGCATTCCTTCGTTGTACATTTACGTATCGATTTAAATAATTTATTATTAAATAATATAGACTCATTAAGTTTAGAAAATGGATTTTATCAGAAATAGGAGGTAAATTATCAATACAATCTTCTTTGTTCTTAATGGCCTTTTCACCTCCCAACTCGAGTGTTCATGCCAAATATCAATACAATCAAAATCTTGCCGGTGTGGCAGCGATGAAGTAAAAAAAATACGGTGTATACCATTGTCTCAAACACTCTTTGCGTCTCACTCTCGATGCTATAGATATACTCGCTAGTGAGAGAGAGAGTTTCACGTGTGACGCGGGCCAGCCTGTACCACTGCCACAAAGCGCTCAGTTGCTCGAAGAGGGTGGACTATTTGCTCGTGCTGTGAGCTATCGCAAATGTTTTTTTTCATATTTTTAGCGATTATATTTCAAATACTATCTGCTTGAGTGTTCGTATCGAGACGTCAATGAAGTCGGCTTTGTAATCGCTCGGTAGATAAATACAGACAATCATTAAGCATACTGTCTTGGTAATTGTCAAAAGTCATATAAAAATCATGTTTAAGCGAGCATTTTTGCTTGAATTTATCTCAAAGGTAAATTTAAAATATAAACGAGACCTATTTAAATTTTTTATGAAGTGAGAAACTCGGACTAATTTTTCGGGGTCATTCATTGGTTAGATTCGATCATATGACGTCGAGATGACAAGTCTATAGAACAGACCGAGGTACAAAGAGATAGTACATAAGTTAAGTGTACCGTCTCTAAATGTACATAAATATGAAGATACCGTTCATAATCGCGGCACTGGTGTGAAAACAACCAACGGAGAAGGTATCCGGTGTGTGAAAAAGCATTTATACTTACTAGCTCATAGAACTCTCTGTAGCTCAATCACAAATAACTATCGACGTGCTTAAAAACATGCTAAGCATTTGAGCGATCACAATTAATAATTATGAACATGCTTAAGTTAACGCAGTCATAAGTCAACGCGTGTGTAATCTCTAAGTCAACGCTCGTGTCGGTTTGTTTTTTGTTTTCCTCATAAAGAAACACAAATCACTGCTGAAAAATCGGCTTTTATTATAAAAAATAATACAATATATTGTATTTGCAAAAAAGGAGTATCTAATACAAAAAAGTGAAAATTAAATTACAATTACTATGGCGACTGCTTTTCTTGACATTTGGCTTGCCAACCGCCGGCTAAATGCAATAAATAGCATTATAAATAAATAAAAATAGCAGTTTTGGAATATTTTCCATATTTACACAGGTTAAATTAAAATATGTGATTAGCAGGATTATATGTCGCGAAACGTACATTTTATATTAGGTGTTCACGGATGTTTATAGTTATTTGTGATTGAGCTACTAGTGTGAAAACAACCAACGGATATGATATCCGGTGTGTGAACAAGCATTCATACTTACTATAGTCCTTAAAATGTAATATGATTAAAATGACAGTTGTCAGAAAAAGTGACGACATAACTTTGTAGTAACGTCAAAGGAGTTATTTATATTGACACACGAAAAATCATTTGTATTTGGCGTGTTAATTTATTTTTTTATTACAATGCTTGAAACATAAATCAACATTAAAATATAAAATCAGCTTTAAAACTAAAATAAACCTAATTATTAACGAATTTCTTACAAGGTTACATCATTTTGCAAAAACGTTAAAGATAATGTAAATTGATCGAATGAAAAAATAAATCGTTTGATGTTGTTCATGAAAAAAGTATAAATGTCTCATTTTTTGGTGAACAATTATGTTCAACACTGTAACAGGCTTTTTTTATTAATTTTTATTTATTTTTTTTTTTTTTTTTAAAGAACAAATATTCAAATATTTAATTTTGAGGGCCATTTTCAACGAGTTGTAAATAACTCACTATTAGAAAATGGGAATCAAGTTGGGGTAGAGTAGGATTCGAACTACGGACCTTTGGTCCGTGAGTCCGAGACACTAGCCACAGGACCACAACCCGATTCATTTTTCGTTTTTTTTTATCAATTTTCGGAAACAGAGTTTCATGATTGCATGAAATAACCGATAAAATCGATTTGATCAGCGATCAGTAATTTCCCATCACTAATGAAATTAGTTTGACAGTTGTCATTCTAATTAAGATATTTTAAGGACTATAGCTCATAGAAACCTCTCCGGTTTGAAAATCGAATACCCACTCATTGCCAAAAACGGTCGTCAACAACGGGCCTAAGACTTGTTGGAAATAAATAGTTTTTTTATTGTTTATACTGGTTTTAATTTTCAGGCAAAACACACTGTGACTTTAGTGAGCAAATTGGCAATTAGTGAAGAAAATGAGAAGATGAAACAACTTGTAAGAATAAATATTTTTTTTACTGTAAATAAAAATAATAAGATATCTTCAATACATAAATCTTCTTAAGGCCACTGGGAGAGTTTTATTAAAAAAACTTTGTTTTATAATTCTGTTTTATTTATATTTTTAGTTGCTTCAATTCTCAGTTACGTTACAAAGCAGGTTCCCCCAATTTTCTGCTGCAGATCTGTTCTTCATCGATAACCAACTTCTAATAACGGTAAATATTTCAATTAACATAGGTGTGTAGATTTTCTCAGTCACTGTTATCAACATGTATATTTTTTCTGTGATCCCGTGTAAGATGGATTCGTTCCAGCATTTCGGCTACCATTGCAGGAGCCATCTTCAGGGTAAACTAAAAACCTACAATAACAGAACGGCAAAATGCAAAGGAAATGTTTGAAATACTATTTTCCAAATCGAGAATCTTCAAATCTGCAAGCTTACGTAGGAGAAAAAAACCGCCACTGGGTTTCAAAATATAATACACTTCTTTATATTAAGATATAAGCTGAATAATCGGTTAGGTTCATTGCTCACTGCCTGGGGCTAGGCGCATTTTATTAATATTAATACCTATTTATATTTGGAGAAAAATACAAACGTTGGCCATGATTTACAAGAAGTAATAATTAATTGTTATTTTTTTCTGTAAATAAAGTTAGCGGAAAACATTATTATGGATAGTCAAATATAATGGCAGGCTCAGTTCAAACATCAAATCAGTTCAGTTCAAACAGCCGTTTAAACCGCCACAACTTTATGCCGCTCACGCAAAAAACCGTTCTCTAATTTTCTATAGTGCTAATTTTAAACAATTATCCCCACTACACGGTCCAGTTTTTTCTGCCGCGCACGCTGGTGTTATTTGTTTTGTGTTTTAGTGTAATCTTTCAGTGTTTTTAGTTATTTTAGTGTTATCATAAAACTTATTATTTTGCTCTCGCAAAAAAAAACCGTTCTCTAATTTTATATAGTGCTAGTTTTAAACAATTATTCCCACTACCCGGTCCAGTTCTTTCTGCTGTGCACGCTCGGGTTATTGGTTTTTGTGTTTTAGGATATTCTCTTAGTGTTTTTAGTGATTTTAGTGTCTTCATAAAACTTATTATCAAGTGGGTACACACCTCCGACAGCAAACTTAGACTCGCCCAGTACCTTGTGCCGAGTAAAGCCGAGGGAACACGAGCTAAGCCGAGCGTAATGTGTAAATGTGGGTCCACCCCTACATGATACTTACTTCGCCTCGCCGATTCTCGTTGCGAAGAAAGCCGAGTTACTACGTGAGGCGTTCAGTTGTATTTTATGAATATCTGTTTATTATAGTAAATAGTTTTAAGTAAGATGCTTATTTAAACTTATTGCATTATTAAAGTACATCTAAACAGCAGTTTTAAAGTAAATATTACATTGATTTCTTAAATTTTGAGCCATTCGAAATCATTAAAAATTTCGTAAAATAATTTTCATATTCGTTAAGCTTCCTTTTTATTTATTTACATTTACTCAATTTTTATTTTTTATTTTTTATTTTTTTAAAAATTTAATTACTTATTTTTATTCGATATCAATCAACATGCCTTTCTTATTAGACTTACTCCCGAACAGGAAACAGTGGTAAGTACTTATAAACTATAATTATTTAGCTGAACTAATAATTAACATCAAAATAAACTGTACCTACATGTCAGTATTATCTTTAATTTAAAAATATATGTGAATATACATTTTTATTTTTATTTTTTTTTATTATTATTATTATTATTATTATTATTTTTTTATATTTTTTTTTATATATAAATTTTTTTTTATTTATTATTATTATTATTTTTTTTAATTTTAAGTACTTATTTTTATTTGATATCAATCAACATACCTTTCATATTAGACTTACTCCCGAACAGGAAACAGTGGTAAGTACTTATAAACTATAATTATGTATATATTTATTTAGCTGAACTAATCATAATTAACATCAAAATAAACTGTACCTACATGTAAGTGTTATCTTTAATTTTAAAATATATGTAAATAAACATTTTTTTTTTATTTTATTTTTTTTATTTTTTATTATTAAATTTAAACCAAGTGTATACTTCTGATTTTTATTGATTTTCATCACTGCATATTACTTTAAATTTTTATTGAAATGTCATCCTCTTCTGAGGATGATGGTGGGGGGAATGAGCAAAACATTTTCACACCAAGAACGTCCCTGAGGCGGTCACCTCCTGCAGATGCGGAAACGCTGGATGGCGGTGGGCAGATCAACCTGAAGAGACTGAGGAAGGAGAGAACCCCCTCCATATCACCGTCAAAGAAGGAGGCAAGAAGGGAAACCAGAAGGGAGAGGGATAGGGAGAGGGAGAAAGAAAGGGGAAATGCGAAGGAGAGAGAAAAGGTAGTTGATGGGGAGAAAGAATGCAATAAGAACAGGGTGAGAGTAGAAGATAGTAAGCGAATTGATGAGAGGGAGAATCAGAATGAAAAAAGGAGTGAAGAAAAGGATGACAAGGGGATTGCAAATGCTCCTTGTAAAGAGCTTATACTAGTCAGAGGTGGAATAGCAATCATAGAAAAGATCATAACAATGGAGAAGGCTCGCCTGAACTCAGACTTGAGGGCAGGTATACAAGGAGCGAATTTGGATATTCTCGAAGCGGTTGGACAATTAGCAGTTCGTCTTGAGAGGGAGGTAGGGGAAAGAAGGAGGCTTGAGGGAATTCTAAGTATTCTCTCAAATCTGGAGGAAAGAAGTACCCAGCCTGCTAACGTAAGTGGTGCCAATATCAAGGGAACATACGCATTAGCCCTGAAAACGGGCAAAGGTAAGGAAAGAGTAATTGTGCCCTCTAGACCAACACTTCTCATATATCCAGAGAAACCAGAAGGAACAACGGCGGAAGAGACCCAAAACACTCTCAAAAAAGTTTTGGATCCCAAGCAAGATGGCTTTGTTCCAGTGCGAGTCCGCAAAATAAAGCAAGCGGGAATCTTAATAGAGACCTCTAATAAGGACGGACTTGGTCAAATTAAGAAAGCAACGGATAGATTGAAAAGTCATGGTTTCAACCTAGTTGAACCTAAAGGGAAACAACCAAGGGTCGTCATTTATGACGTCCCCAAAGACATAAAGGAGGATGAGTTTCTGGAGCAAATGTATGAGACCAACCTAAGAGATCGTCTTAATATTTCAAAAGAGGATGTTATTAAAACTACGAGAAGAATAGCACTTTTTGGCCCACGGGACCGTACCGTGGTTGGTTGCATTTATTCTGTACACCCGGAGGTCAGGTCTGTCCTTGTTGAACAGGGACATATCATAGTAGGATGGAATAGCTGTAGAACAAGAGACTACATTGGGGCCATCCGTTGCTTCAAATGCCAAATGTATGGTCATGTTGGCAAGTATTGCACACAGAAAGAGGAGGTGTGTAAATATTGTGCTGGTGTTGGCCATGGTGATACAGGCTGCCCGAATAAGAGTGGCCCAAGTAAGTGTGCCACCTGCACGCGATTTAAAAAGCCCAACGACCACCTAACGGGATCACAGGAGTGCCCAGCATATCTGGCCGCTGTAAACGCATACATAAGACAAACCAATTATGGGGATTGACAAGGTTAACCTAAAAATTGGGCAGGTGAATCTTGGCAGATCTAGGGCTGCGACTCTTGAGTTGCATCGGGTATTCGAGTCACATAAACTAGATTTAATCCTCATTCAGGAGCAATACACTGTCTTAGGCAGGACTGTATACCTGGGCGAGGATATTACGGTCTTGGAAACAGGTACTTGCCCCGGTGCAGGTATAGCAATCTGGAATCGCTCCCTTAGACCGTTGCTGTTGCATCACCTGTCTGATGACTACAGACTTTGCATTTCCCTGGACCTAGGAGGTGTTGAGTTGGTGGTAGTCTCGGTATATCTGAAATACGACCAACATGCTTCCATGTCCGGGGTCTGCAGTCAGTAATGCTATCTTACCGACATGCCCAATTCATAATTGGGGGAGACTTTAATGCACGTTCTGCGATCTGGTTCGACACGGTGCGGTGCCGCACACCGAGGCAAGATGCAGTGGAAGAGTTTGTGATGGGATCTGGATTGATCTTGCTCAACTCGGAAGGTCAACCGAAAACGTTTTCGGGTCCATGTGGAGAAAGCAACATCGACCTTACCCTAGTTTCGGGTGGCCTTGCCACCTACACTACAAGGTGGACAGTTCAAGCCGGTGAGATGTCTAGCGATCATAGATTAATAACTTTTTGTATTGGAATTGAAACACAAAGCCAGGTAAGGACGGACACTTGGTCTTATAAGACTAGATCTGCGGATTGGTATCGATTTGGTCAGGATCTTTCGGACCAGTTATTAAACTTTGACGTTAGAGCGGCTAGAGGGGACGTCACACTTGGGGAATTTTTTAATTTGTGTGTGACCCGGTCAGCTGATTCGAGTTTAGGTCGATCTAGACCTAGCGGACGGTTAAAGACACCTTGGTGGAGCGAGAAACTAACCTCGCTTAAAGGTTCTTTCAAAAGGGCATCCCGTAGGTTGGGAGTTGCCCTCAGTAAGGTGATCTCCGCAGACGTGCTCGAACAGTATAAAAATAGGGTAAATATTGCGCGGCGCGCCTATCGTGCTGCCATTTTAAAAGCTAAGCAAACGAATTGGAGAAAGTGGATCACTGAGATGGGAAACGCAGATCCTTGGAGCCTAACCAGTGTACTAAACAAGAATGGAAAAGGCTCGGACAAATATTTGAACAACGTGATTGTTGGTAATTTAACTACCTCCACTATCGAGTCTACCTTGAAGGCTCTTTTAGATTCACTGATTCCACAAGACTGTGAAGTAAATGATTCTCCGTACCACACTCTGGTCAGAAGAATCAGCGTCGCTGACCCTAGTACCAGTGATATCGAGGTGTCTGTTGTCACGGAGGGTGAAATCGATAAAATCATAAAATCCCTCGGACCAAAAAAGGCACCTGGTATTGACAGAGTTAACGGAGAAATTGTGAGAAACGTATGGTACTTTGCCAGGCGTGAATTCACAACTCTGATGAGTTTATGTCTAAAAGCAGGGATATTCCCAAAAGTTTGGAAAGTAGGATTGCTGCGGATCATCCCGAAGGGTACGGATAAAAAGGAATCTGATCCCAAGGCTTACAGGCCAATAACGCTCCTCCCAGCTCTCGGTAAAGTTCTTGAAAATCCCATTAGAAATAGGTTGGAAGGCTGGCTCTCTGCTCCCTCTCCAAAGCAGTACGGTTTTACTAGAGCCCGGTCTACGGAGGATGCCATACTTCGTGCCAGCAAATGGAGAGACGATTGCCGGGCGAGATTTGCCTGTGGGATATTCCTCGATATCTCCGGTGCATTTGACAACGCCTGGTGGCCGATGGTGTTGACAAAATTAAAATCAAGAGGTTGTCCGAAGGAACTTTTTGGGATCATTCGGAGCTACCTTAGTGATAGATCCATCTCTGTAGTCCACGGATCCATAACCGTGTGTAGAACGACGACCATGGGTTGTCCACAGGGTTCTATCCTGGGGCCATCACTATGGAACATACTATTTGATGACTTGCTGCGTTTACCTTTTCCGGCAGGCAGCGATATGGTGGCTTACGCAGACGACGCTTTTCTTCTCTTGTCAGGAGACACTAGAAGGGAGTTGGAAATTAGGGGGTGTGAGGCACTTAAACTAATTTTAGAATGGGGAAATAGGAACAGACTAACATTCTCACCGCAAAAGACTATGGGACTCATGGTGAAGGGTATCTCTGACAGAGGAAGAAAACCCACAATCAGGATGGGTGGGCGGGGAATACGATTTTTCCAAGATGTAAGGTACTTGGGTGTCCTTTTGGATACCCAAGGATCGTTTTTGGCTCATGCCAAAATGATATCCTCAAAGGCGTCTTCGCTTTTTATGAAAGTACGAAGGGTGAGCCGAGCAACGTGGGGAATAAAAAGTAATGGGGTCCGACTAATATACCGAGGAACTTATGTCGCACAATTAACATATGCTGCTAAAGTTTGGGCTCATCGTGCATCCTCTGGTGGCGTCTACAGGACCCTCCTGAGTGGCCAAAGAGCCCCTCTAATTGCACTCACGGGTGCTTATAGAACTGTGTCCACAGCCGCTTTACCTGTCCTGGCCGGGGAACTTCCGGCAGACTTAGAGGTAATGGAATCTGTTGCGGTGAAACTACTAAAAAAAGGTGAGTTGGTTACATATTTTGACATCAGTGTTCAACACCGAGAGGGTAGTAGATTAAAACCATTGACAAAAAGAATAACAGAAAAAACTATTGACGAGTGGCAAATTAGGTGGGATGCATCTCTGACGGGGCGCTGGACGCATACATTTTTTCCGGACATACGAAAAAGACTAAGCCTTAAGAAAATTAACTTGAATCACTGTGTTGTCCAGATGTTGTCTGGACATGGTGAGTTTAGGTCAAAACTATATGACCTCGCACTAGTAAGAGATCCTGAATGTACTTGCGGGGAGCCCCGTCAGACGGCTGAACATATCCTATGGCATTGCCCGATTTTAGATACTGAAAGGGAAAACATGCTAAACGGCTTGACAGAGGTGACGAGGCCGATGTGGAATCCAAGCTTATTGGCTAATCCAACTAACGTCAAAGCATTTTTTCATTTTGTGAGCGAATGGGTAGAAAAATGGGAGGAACTGGGTAAAGGCCTACCATGAGTACTAAATCGGTTTAAGATGAAGGGATGCATACTTGGGTACTAGCATTGGTTGTCTGAACTGAACTCTTGTCCGTCTGTGTTGTTTCTGTCCCATAGAAGGGAAATGGTAAATTACAAATTTAAATAGTAGACTAACTCAAGAGAACCACGCGCCGACCATGCTCTAGGACCCGTTTCGTCTGCTTTAAGGTCTGTGAGATTGTTAGGACGATTAAGGTCTTTGCATAGGATTGTTTCTACTGTTGGTATTAGGAAAATGGTTTTTGCGAGGAAATCAGTACTATGAAGAAAAGTAATTTCGCCTGAGTTCGATAGGGATCGTGTTAGGATCTGTGTTAGGATTTTGCCGGTAGTGTCTTCATGATTTGATGTTCCACTGTGATTTGTTATAGATACGTATTGTTTTTCTTCTGTTGATTGAGTGCATGTTGTATAGGGCAAATTATTCTAATGTTTCCTATATGTATTTGGGTTTCGTGTCGTTTGATTGATTTGTTTGTATTACTACGTTCTTCTTCCTTTCCGATGCGGGATCTGGAGCGTACGGCCGCGGTCTCAATTTAGAACTAACACTGTATTCCTCCACTGTAATACTGGGAAATTAGAAAAGGGTGATTGTGCTGACCATGTGTATTTGATTGATCACAAACTGACAAAACTGCAGTGAGGGGTACAATGAAAGTTTTTAAAGTTTATTTGTTTTGTTATTTTCGCGGTTTGATTGTAAAGAAATATTAAATTTTCGCTTAATTAGTTTAAAAAAAAAAAATTGATATTGATATGCGAAACTGAAGAAAGACTCAAGTCTTTATGAACAGTTTCGGGAAAGGGGTGGATGCTTTCATTGTAATGGCAGGCTACGTATAATGGCTTCTATACACGATTCGCCCCTGGCGTATTCCCATAACACGGACAACCAATGAGCTGCCTTATGATGGGGATGATATAATAAAATAAATAACGTATTTTCTGTTTTTTTTCAGATGATTGGAACCACGACTACATATTTAATTATTCTGATTCAATTTACCATGGAAAACGTAGATGCAGTAGATTAGACCGTTCTTTAATTTCCCTCCTTCATAGAAACGTTGGATGCAAAGTGAACCTCCAAAGAAATTTTGTTGAGTTTTGTCAGTGAAAATTGTGCAAGGATTAGCAAGTATGTTACGACTGCTCCTATGATCTGTAAAAATCAAATACACGTTAATTAAAAATTAACATGATTTTGGAATGAAACGAATCGCCGCATTGTTAAACTGGTACTCTAAATGCCTATAGATCAAACTATTTTAAAAAATAGAGACACGAAAATGTATCCGCTAAGTACTGTTTATTAACACCAGTAGCTCAATAAATAACTATCGACGTGCTTAAAAACATGCTAAGCATTTGAGCGATCACAATGAACAATAATGAACATGCTTAAGTTATTGCGGTCATAAGTCAACGCGTGTGTAATCTCTAAGGCCTCGTACATTCATTTGTCGCGCCCGCCACAGGCCTCGCACTATGGCCATGTGTTGCGTTTTCGTAAGTTTGAAATTTCGCGCATGCTGTCGCCACCGCGCTAAGCCTCTACCCTGGCCACAGCCCAAGTCAACAAGTGTCGGTTTTTTTTCTCGCAAATAAATACAGTTCATTGGCGAAAAATCGGCGTTTACTAGAAAAAAAAACAATATATTGCATTTGCAAAATAGTAAAGAGTATCTAATATAAAACTGTGATAATTAAATTACAATAATTACTATGGCAACTGCTTTTCTTGACATTTGGCTTGTCAACCGCCGGCTAAATGCAATTGTGGGTGTGTGTGGCGTTCGGCTTACCTGTCGGGGTCTCTCTGTACACGCTGTGTAACTTTTATACTCACGGCGTGTGCGTGAGGTAGGATTAGGCTATCTTCCTTTTTTACCTGCATCCATCCACTCGGGGCCTCGCGTCCCTGCTGGAGCCTGCAATCGGTCCCGTCGGTACTTTATGACCTCTCGCTCAACACCCTACTACGTTCTTTTCAGAAGGTGGCGGGGAAAAGGATTCACATATATATTATCACACAAGAAATAAGAACGGCTTACTTACATGGATAACACTATTTATTTTATAAGAAAACTGGCGTGTAATACAAAGATATTTTATTACACATTCAATAAAATCTAACTTACTTCAAATTTATATCTAACACGTGTTTTTATAGAAGACTAATTTTATGTGAGGAAGCACTGCAGTTGAATTTCGGACAAGGAGAGAAGAAAGGGCCTTGAGCTTCGCGCCTTTTATAGCCTTTGTTCTTGTCGCCCTCTACTTCCGGCTGGGTATCGAACCGCAGGCTGGTAACTTAACGAGCTGCGTTCGCTTGCGTGGTTTCGCTCCTCGGTAGGTCCTTGAGGATTGTTTATGACGGAGGCGCCACACAATAAATTGCATGTTATTAAATAAATAAAAACAGCAGTTTTGGAATATTTTCCATATTTACACCGGTGAAATTCAAATATGATGTGATTGCGCAGCAGAATTATACGTCGCGAAATGTAAATATTTTGACATTTAACATTAGGTGTTCACGAATGTTCCATTGTGATCGCGAATACGATAAACAACCATAGTGAGAAATCGTTATCACGTCGCTTATTAGCACGTCGATAGATATTAGTGATTGAGCTACAGGGCTGCATTCAACGGGCAAGCATATGCTACAAAAATTGAAGTCAAAGAAAATCTAGTCTTAGCTCAACATTTGATTCAGGCAGAGGAAAACTTGTCGAAATCCGGCGCTCTCCAAGCACTAGATTTGGAGATCGTTCAATGCCGTTGCCGGCCCCTCTGTCTGGAACCAATTGCCTTCAAATGTACGTATCATCGACAGTCCCAGTCAGTTCAGATCCCAACTAAAATCTCACTTCTTTAGTTTATCACACCCTCAATTTTAAATCGGAAAATATAATATGTCACTTTAGTTTAGTAAGAATGTAAGTTAAGTATACAATTGTAAAGCGCCCTTGAGGTCAATTTTTATAAAAATGACACTATACAAATGAGCCAAATATTATTATTATTATTACTATTAATAATTTTATACTCACAGTCAAAAATACAGAGTTGTCAATATCGAAGAATCCAAATGCAGAAAAATGTGGCCTTCTCTGTTGAATATGCGTTGAAAAGTAATGTAACTGAAAACAAAACATACCATAATCAATAGTTAAAGCACTCTTACTCACTTTTAAATCATTTATTATTTAAAAACTATATTTTTGAATCAATGATTTTAATAACTAAATTTTGGTAAAAAAAAAACTAAATCCTTTTATCTCCGTTTTTCATCATTTACATAAATCTGTGGATTACTGTATTTTATTTTAATTAAAAAAATGTAAGGCTATGTGGAACAATTATATTTAATTGATATATTTAAGATTTATTTGTCACGAATTTTCTTTACATATTGTCAATACTGCATTACCATTTTTTTTAACTAAATTTTTTTTCTGCAATAAATTCGTTATAGAGACTAGGGAGCTGTTAGTTTAAAGTTATTGCTATTTTTCCTAAATATGATTTATTTTAATTTTGATTTATTTGAAAAAAAAACTGTAAATTTATAAACAATTCATATTATAATAAAGTGTATGAGTCTAATTAAAGTTTTTCACGACTATATAATATTTTTTGTATACATACTAATGAACAGATATAAAAATAAAAATATGTACGAGTATATGATAATATTTAAAGAATATCATACGAGAGAGTTAAATGAAATAATAATGATTTCGTTTTCAAAGCGTTAAGGGGGAAGAAAAGGATAAAAAAAGATTAGGATAAAATAGCAAAAAGCAGAGATTCTGTTGAGGAGATTACCCTTAAAATGCCTATAAAGAATAGAGACAGGAGAATAACGTGATAGTATTACATATTTAATTAAAGTAATTAAATATATATTTTTTTAAATGAGAAAGTTTTGAATCAAATAAATCAAGGAAGGAACAAATTTTGTTATATTCTGTGCAGCTGTTTTGAGGGTATTTATTGGATGGTACAGGATTATAAAATCAGTTTAGATGATGTTTTCCAAGAGATAAGTACTTTGATATAATAATGATAATTTTTCTGATACTCTAGCAGTATTTTTGGTTAATTAAAACCCTAAGTAATAATATAAATAAACAGAACGCTTTTTAGGTTCCCTAGCTAAAAAATTCAACGTTACGCGGTATTGCAATATCAATTATTACCTTTTTTAGAATTGCTTCTTCATGCTCGGTTGCCATTAAACTATGCACTAGATTTGATGTTTCTGCTACCTGAAATATATTTTTATAAATGTGAATTTGTTCTAATTCAATGTACAGTTTAATTTCATATAAATACTTGAGAATGGAAAAGTGTTTTAATAAAAAAATAATCTTCATTTAAAAATATTGTTTTTTTTACATACTTGAAGTACATTGCAAGACAGGGTTTGATAAGGAGTGTGGAAGTCTAAACATTAACAAGGGGCTTGTGGTTTTTATGACTTGTCGTTGACGGATTTAACTGTGTAACATACACCATTCTGCCTATGTATGAACATCAATATTTTCTAAATTCTTTCTTTTTTCTTTTTCTGAATTTTTCTGATTTTTTCTGAATTCTGTTGTAAAACGATGTGGGTGAGATTCATCTGTCTGAAACCTACTAGGCAATGCCTGTAAGCGCCGATTTTCCACATTCCCTCATGAAAAAAAGTCCTGTTGCGATGTGTGTCAATCTTGATAACTTCCCAGAAGATGGAGTAAGGAATTTTAGTGGTTTAAAAAAAAATGTTTATTGACCAAAGCCAAAAAAAATATAAAGAATGTATCGTATTATCATCGCTTTGATCTTTTAGAGTTTTGTAATTTTGAAATTACTCCGCTCGTGACATCACGAGTTGGCGAGTTTTGCTGTCATTTAAAAATAGGACCCCGAAGATACGAATTGATAGATATCACAACACATAACAACTCTACAAATGACTGTTTTTTTTTCGCTAGAACTTGTGACATTTGAAAGTAGTCCGTTTTTATTAAAACCATTTTTATATTTTTTTTCTTACATTTTTGAGAGACTTTTGAGAGGTGTTTTCAATTTTTTGATTTGTTAATAGACTATTTAACTAAGCCAAAAAAGTATTTTTTAATATCATGTTATCAGTGCTATGATTTTTCAAAGTTTTGCATTTTTGAAATTGTCCGCGTTTGATGTCTCATGTTCTCTTACCTTTCTTCTCGGAAAATTCTGTTGGTTGCTCAGTTGACTTACCGTAAACCGGAAATATATCAAAACTCTCTTATCTTTAGATGATTCGTAAGAACTAGTGACGTCGTTCAAAGTAGTTCGTTATTATTATTTTTATTCGAACATTCGAGAAACTTCGCGGTACAATACCTCTATCACAACATGGACTACTCTTCTTTCTAGTAAAGAGATAACCCTTTAATGCCCATTCACCGCTCTAATTTTCTTGCCTCCTCTTTCACAGTAGTAGCTGCTCGATTTTGGAAAAATCTACCTACTAATATTAGGGACACCCTTTCTTTATATACATTCAAATCTAGATTGAAATGTCATCATCTAAATGTTCGATTTGTTCTTTTCTCCTTCTTTCCTTCCCACCTCCTCTCCGATCTTCATAGTAAAGTGTAAATATTTAGTTGATTTTTGTTCTAAATTTTCTGTAAAATTATAAGATTCTACATAATACCTAGAATATGTCCATGTATTTGTAATTTTCTCCAACTGATCGGTTAGAGTAGGTCGAAGGAAATTGTGGCACTACGCCCGCCCTTATATGTATATAAAGTTTTGAATAAATAAACAATTTGACGCTCTCATTTTTACCGCGCGTAGGAAAATATTTTTTACATCCAATTTCCCGTAAAACTAAACATCCCCATTCAACTTCTTTCAGCAGACTTTAGACATCCTCAAAATGATGTTTTATGCTTGTTTGTCTGTTCAAGGAATAATTAAGTGTTAATTTTATTCTAATTAAATACTCATTTGGGATTTTACCTTTTTTTTGAACTGATTGCAAGCATAAATAACTAAGCAGACATTCGTCGTTTGTATAAAAATTTGCTGAGTCCAGTATACGATGAATATGTAGTTGTTTGCTGAAGATCCTCTTTGGTGGATGATGATGCACGTACTCCATACGTAAAACATACTGAATACTGTGGTCAGGAAGCTCATTGCCAATGTTATAAGGATCCTCTGCCCAAATAACAAGTTGATGTTAGTAACTGCATCACAGAGTCCATCGTAGATTGTCCAAATAACTCTGATCTGTTCAATTTTCAAGTATTTATCCGATTTC
This sequence comes from Micrasema longulum, assembly GCF_059751315.1. Taxonomy (NCBI): domain Eukaryota; kingdom Metazoa; phylum Arthropoda; class Insecta; order Trichoptera; family Brachycentridae; genus Micrasema; species Micrasema longulum. The sequence goes on from NW_028277326.1 coordinate 839,332, forward strand.
AAATGCATTTTGTTCTGAGTGATTTCATTTACTAAGTTTTTACTGTAAACATACGTGATAATAGGATATTTTTCACAATTGCACATTTTTTCAATCTCTCTGTTCATTAGTTTTAAATGTGTAGTGAAAAATAAAAAATATGTGTAATAGATTATGATATAGTTAGATACGACCGTCAAAGGAAAGTACGTTGAGATCCAGAGGTGCATCGATGGCTTACTGTTCCACGAACTAGCCAATATGTCATTAATATATACACTTATAAAAAACAAAACTGAATTTGAGACGATATTAATCAATGGTCTGTATTTTATCTCTCTGTAATTATCTTTGACTCCGAGTAGTCTAAGGTTTTTTTCAATATCGTGCAATAATGTTAGGAGTACTCCATACAAACGTTCTTTTGTGTAAATATTCCCTATAAAAATTAAAATAGCACAGGCGCCAAAGTAAATCTCCGAAAAATCTCCGATTTGGAATAATATTGTCAGTTGAAAATTTCCAACAAGAGTTTCTCCTGATTTTGAAATTGATAAAACACACCAATAGTAATATAGCATTGATGACAAGTTTAACAATATTAAAGGCCTGTGTAAATGAGTAACAAAATAGCCTTCTGATTCCTGTACATAGTTGTACGGCGCTAACAACGTCCATTTTATCAGCATTAAAAAAGGTCCCATGGCATCCATGACAGTTTCAACATTCATAAAACGTTTTAGCAATTGCATTTTTAAGATGAGTTTTCACTTATTTCAATCAAAACGTGTGTATAAATCGACAATACACAATCAATTCAATCAAGTTTTCTGAGACAACTGCTTTTCAATAAAATAAAAAAAACTAATGTCCATATGTGTATTGCACTGTCAAACTTAATGTTCTGTAATTTATCACAATTACCATTCCTATAAAACACTTTTTAATAATGAAACCGTATAGTTTGAAATGCCGAAATGGCAATTATTTCTGTTAGGTATGTAAAGTACATTAAAAAATATTAATTCTCTTAATTGCAATGTATTGACTTTACCATTTTACATTTCAACCTTTCACATTAAAATATGTTATTATCTTTACCATGAGTTTACAAATCCTTGAAACCCAAGATATATTTACTTGATTACTTACTTTCCTATAAATTGGAGCACACAAACTGATAGTTTGTACACGATCAATCAAACAAGTTTTTTCTGAGGAAATCAATAATATTGTTTGTTCTGTTAAACTAAAACCCAAAATGAATTGAACAGAGTCTAAATCAGTCATTCCCAAAGTGGTCTATATTGACCCCCGGGGGTCGATTCCAATCTGCAAGGCATCCATGTCAGCGAAAAAAAAAGAATTGAACCTGGAACCTTCCGTACATGACTCAAGCGTCTTAACTACATCGCGGAGGCCGCCTTGAATAAATATATTTTAATACAATAAAAGCATGTTTATATGCATGTATATATATTTTTAATTACAAAACTTACCAATCAAATTTATATGGCTTGTGGGTGAAGATCCTTCACATAAAAAACATGAATACTGTCATGGTACTAGCCAAACAGGCACCATGCCTAACCTCTTGCGAAAATGCATAATAAGTTCACACCTGGCAAGACTGCCAGAGAGGAAACGAAAACGATCAACGCGCGGAGAGATCAGATACAAAATGGCAATGGTGCGGAAACACGTACGATTTTGCTGACCATCCTTGTTCATTAAAAGTTCATTAAAACCGAAATCGTACGTTACATAATTTTCATTTAGATCTGGCACGATAAATTATTATGTTGTTTATTTTCTAATAGGGTCCCTTTTGGCTAACCAATCCACCCAAATAATGTCAATTTTCGAAACTATTTTTTGGATAAATAATGAATCATCCTGGATGATAATCAAATCATCAGCAGTATGGATGACTCTAAACATTTTAATGTCGTCAGCAAATAACAAAACTTCAACACCATTAAAAATGTCAACAATATCGTTGATAAATACTCATATGTTTAAAAGTATCAGACCCAAATGGGATTCTTGCAGGACTCCACTAGTCGCTTCAATGGTACTAGATGTGGTGTCACAAATTTTTACTGCCAATTACCTACCAGTTAAGTAACTCAGGAACCATTTTAAAATCGATCCTGATCGATATTGGCATTAATGATATATGATATCTCGAATTACGTAACTTAACCGAAACCTAAATCTTAGACTGTATTTAAATGTATATTTTAGGCATAATAGGCTTTTATTTTCGATAAATAGACATAGGGGGTCTATAACACTGAAAAATATCGTGAAAAGGTTGCACTGTATGCAGTGTCATAGAAAGGCGTTTTTTATTTCTCGTTCACCCTGCCAAGAATCGAACCTCGGGCAGCAAGAATGATAGATAAATGCGCCAACCACTGCACAACGAGGCGCACTTATCTCCACTCGATTTCCTTATTCAGGACATTTTCTCGAGAGCACCCATCGAGTCTCCGTCGTCCAGGATTCTGGTACTATTTATTATCATCCGCCTGTACACAGAGAAGTAAAATATTATGTTGATAGAGAAAGGTTAGTAATAATCAAATCAAACGAAGCACTTAGACTGAAATAGATGTAATATTTAAGTACCCTTTGCACCATTTTGTCTGAAGAGGGTAATGTTTTTGATGATAAAGATACTTTTGTGAAATATTTTTGCAAGTATTTTGAGAAGCAGCTCTTGAAATGTGAAATTCGTTACACACATACAAAGCCAAAAGTAATCAAAATAATTAGTACGTATCCTGTGTTCGAATGAATTATTTATTGTAATGGTATATTTACCTACACAACATAAAATTAATTTCATGTGTATTTTGGTAGTTCAAAAAGGATATGTTATTTTTACCAATATATCGCTCACATTTACATGACATGCCCTGAGCCCTCAAAAACGATGAAACATAACTCATGCCCAATGCGTATTTAGTCGTTCTTCGACCGCCAGCCAATAGCTCAATCACAAATAACTATCGACGTGCTATAAGCGACGTGATAACAATTTCTCACTATGGTTGTTTATCGTATTCGCGATCACAATGGAACATCCGTGAACATCTAATATTAAAGTAAAAATATTTACGTTTCGCGACGTATAATCCTGCTGCACAATCACATATTTGAATTTCACCGGTGTAAATGTGAGAAATATTCCAAAACTGCTATTTTTATTTAATTATGTATTATTTATCGTACTATTTATTGCATTTAGCTGGCGGTTGAAAAACTGTCTCCATAGTAATTGTAATTTAATTTTTACTTTTTTAACCCCGTGAACCAGCATTTCCGAGCGTGCATTTGCTAACGGGCAGGTGGTGCGATCATTATTATTATGGATAGATCATTTTAATTACTTTCATTTATTTCTACGACATTTTTCGCTAGAACTAATAGTTTCGGAGATATTTGTGAAAAACCGTAAAAAAGGAACCTTTAACCACGCCCCCCCTGCCCTTAGCGGACCCCCACCCTTGGGGACTTTTAGTATGTTATGCAGTAGATACCAACAAACAATCACCCCAAGTTTCAAAACTCCGGGCTTTTTTTCCTCGAAAAGTCTAATTGCCTGGGCTACCTGTCATCATCCGCTTTCACACAAATATGCAGCCATCCTCTCATATCATCATCAGTCTGTAGCACTAACTATGTACAGCACTCTTTTTCTATCATTCTTTTTCAAATTAGATTTTTTTTCTGCTATTAGCTTGTAAAAAGACTTTTCATTGATAAGTACGTACCTAGGTACTTGTTTGTGATTAAATTCTAAAACTAAAAATTGTTAGTATTAAAATATTGAATTTAAGTAGGTACCTAGGTACTTGTTTATGGTTGAATTCCAAAACATAAAATACATATTTTTTTAAATATGGCATTCTTTTTGCAAACGCCAAACTCCATTCTTCTCACCAACAGAGGAGTGTACTTACGTAGGAATACGATTTTTGAAAATGTATTGAATTTAATATTATTTTAGTATTACCAATAATCCAGTAAAAATAAATAAATGCGTAGAAATCATAAGGAATTTAAAAAAATAATCTGATTGAGATCAACAAAAAACAAATGCTGTTTGTAAACATTCAAAAACAAATTTTTTTTATGAACAAAAAAACAACATCTTTCCATTTTTTTGTAAATGCGTTCACCTCGAATGCAACCCTGGGAGATCAATGAATAAAAAAATTATGCTCCTTACTTCTTTTTTACATATTAGATTGAAGATTTTCATATCTATGAACACGCACACCGCAAAGATCTATATTTCTCTGAAAACCGCACGTTAATCGGTTAAGCCGTTTAGGAGGAGTTCCGTGACATCACACGTACAGAGGAATTATAAACACATATATATATATATATATAGCTGACCTTTCATTTATTTCAAAATAAATTAAGACTCATTTCTATCTGACTGCGATACACTCCCACTTGCTTTTTAATGATGCACAAAAACACACCTGTACACTTACTCTCATACAAATAAACAAAAAAATTTTTTTACATATATGTTTATACATACGCATGCTGACATTTAAAAATGTACCATAATTTAATATGTATGATTAATATTTAGAAACTTCGTTGGCCTGTCTTTCAACCTTATCTTTACTATGTACATAATTTGATCATTGTTGACTGTATATTTCTGTAAAATAGATAAATAAATCATTCTTTAAAATATTCAAATCAATTATGGTACATAGAGCACTGCGTCTTGATCATTTTTGTTACATGAAAGTAAGATGATCAGTAAAAACACCGTTTTACATAAATACTACATGTCAACTATGTCGGGAATCGACCCCATGACCTGTCTGGCTGACAAAATCTTAAAATTAATTATTATTTTTTACTTAGCTACAAAATTTATTGGTATTAAGTTGAACGTTGTTATACAGGGTGTTCTTTAAACCCTGTCACATCCGAAACCACGATGATCAGTATGAGTAAGAAGACATATTGGCACATTAATATATTTTTTTAGGAACGAATAAAATTTAAAAACGGGGTGAAACGAGGAGGGGAAAGAGGGGGAGTCTGATACTGCGCCCCGCTCCCCTCACTTCTCCCCTGCAGAAGTAAGCAACCATTGGCTTTTTTTGATATTTTATTTTTTAAATTTTATTCGTTCTAAAGAAATATATTAATGTGCCAATATGTCTTCTTAAATATTTGTTTAAATATTTTATTTTCAAAAATTTTCTTAGTTCTAAATATTTTTTAAATACGCTTATATGTCTTCTTGTCCATACTGATCATCGTGGTTTCGGATGTGACCGGGTTTAAAGAACACCCTGTATAGAAAGCAGCCAGCCATAGAAAACTGAGATAATAGCACATTTGTGAAAATAGTGAATAATCAAATCTACAATTGGAATATTTTTAGTTGGACTTTTACAAATGATAAACAATGAATACATTAGTTTTTTTTTATATTACAAAAAAGAATCTAATTACGTATTTACCAGTTTTAATATTTTTTTTAAGTACCTTAAGATTTTTTTCGTGCTGTGGGTGGTTTCTGCAAATTAAGAAACGCCGTTTTTGTGATCGGCACTACTTTCAAAAGGGTATTATTACAGTTTTTTGTATGAAAGTGACCTGGCTGTTTTTGGTCAAACTTAGAATTGACCTTACTGCACCCGATAACACAAATATCTCATTTTTTCAAAATTGTGGACTGGCTGCTTTCTGCATAACGACGTTCAATTATAATCTGTCGAATCGTAAACTGCCGTCATAAATGTATAAATAATTAACCTAAACATCGCACGAACAAACATCAAATTTTAATTAACTGCATAATTTTATAATATGTAAAATATTAACTAATTAAATAAAATTTATAAACTCCGTTGCATAACACTATTTTTCACACTACGTATAAATCAAATTGTAATAAAAACTCGTAATGTAGCAAACATTTTAAATAAAAACACGTCGTCTAGAGTTTGGTATTATAACGTAATTAGGATGGGTATTAAATAAAGTTCAAAATATCTATTTGGACATAATATATTTATACCAAATTACCGATCCATTGTCAGTGATGAAATACATGATATTTTTTCCAACGTGGAATTTTTCCAGTATCTACTAACTTCTGAACAACCGTAATATATTTGTGGATCTAGGTGAGTGATGGCGAAGCTTTTTGAGAAGAGGGTCAAATTTTGATAATAGGGTATTATCACTCGGAGGAATATTGGATTTAACCTACTCTACAAATAAAGATTTTTTAAGATTCTCCTAGTGTTTATATAAACCCTTATAATTAATATTTTCATTCATTATTTTCATTTCGAAAATAAGGTCTTTCGAAAACGATCGTTTCGTAAGTTGGTAATAAATTTAGTCACAGAAGTTCACGAGTAATGCACACATTTTAATGTTGGTAACGCCACAGGCCACAGATAAAAATATAAGGAGAGTTGTTTATGCACATTATCTAAAGCCCCCCCCCTTACCCACTCCAGTTCCAGGCGCTGGCAGATGAAAGCGAAAACGGATTACATCTTACATCTCGAATTTATTTTATTATTTTCAACCTCTTCTAAATATTGATTTATTATGATAATGATAAATTGCATTATCAATTTATCATGAAAATTATAAATCACAACTTGTAGCGTTTGATAAGTGACAGGACGCGGTAAATGTAAACAAACGACACATAGAAAATGGAAGCTATCTACAATACTCTACAAAATCCATAGACATTGATGATAAAAATCCGATGACGTCACAAAACATCCGAAAACGTCACAAATTGTTTATTATTGGCACCATTCAAATTACATAATTTAATCCTTTATATCTCCCTTGTTTCTTAACAGATTTAAATAAAAATAGTACCGATCAGCTTGTGATTTTTTTGATGATTTCATTAGCTAATAAAAAAACCACGATAATTGCCCATTGTTTTTTGTAGTTCTCACATTAAAAATCCGATTTATTTGTAAGATCGTCTTTTCTCTCTTTTACGTTATAAAAAAAAGTTTGCAAAAATCAACGCGCGGGTCATTTATAAAGCCTGCGTGGGTCAGTGTCTGACCCGCTGGTCACATAGGTTCGCCATCACTGAACTAGGACAAAAAATAAGTAAGTTAAACATGTATTGTGGTAGGTCATTTAATTGAAAAAAAATGCTTAGTGTGTAATAAAAGCGTGTAAAAACCGTTTGTGAATTAACAACAGCATAGTTGATTTAAACAAACAAATAATTGCCGATGCTAAACTAGGGCCCCTATAAAGCTAGGGTTTCCTAGGACAGCGGTGCCCGTATCTTAACGGCCGTAGTGAACGGTGATGCGGTGGACAGCCGTCGTAAAGTGACTAGAAAATGATTTTCTAGGAAAACGGTGTTAAATGGTATTGATAACACCGTTTTCCTAGGAAACCACTCTCTAGTCCCCGTTACAACTGCTGTATACCGCATCACCGTTCACTACGGCCGTTAAGGTACGGGCAACGCTGTCCTAGGAAACCCTAGCTTTACAATAGAAAGTTAACAGAGTTACGTATCTTCAATTGTATATAAAGTAAATTCGATTTTTTAAAATTAAAATATTTTATATTTGTGTGATTTTTTTCAAGATATGACCAATTTCAGGTTAGCGACGACAAAATTTATTTTTTTGCATTACTCTGTAAATTTCTCACTGTAATCGGGGCCCTGGTAGGTGGTACACGATTTTTATTGCATATTTTGGTATTTTATCTGGAGAAAAATGTATCTGCACGTCTGTAAAAATATAATAATATACATAGTTCCACTTTGTGCACAGAATGAATGTTTTTAAACATAAAATAATATAACAATACATTTCAATAATGATAAATGCATATAATTAAGAATAGTCCAGAAACCGCATACGCACATCAAACAGAAGGCGACTCAACTACTCATAAATTAGTAGGTTTACGTTTTGCCCCATTTGTTTATTTGTAGACGTCGCTCAGTACGCAGCTCCTGATTTGAATTCAACTATGCCGTGTTGTGTCCTTTTAAAGTGTTAAAATACTGCTAGGATCTTAAAGAAACAGGATGGCATCACATTTCGTGTGTAATTAACAAACGAATGTTTAAGTAGCAAATGAATTACTTAAAAATTTAATTATTTTTCCATCTGTCAGATCGTCGAAGAAACAAAATGGAAATTTCGTTAGTGTTGCCAGGGTAGATTTTTTTTACCCTACTTTGCTCATTTAATAAAAGAACTTATGAAAATTAGACCTCGGATTAAACAACGTCGTGGGGGACATTTGAACGACATTATCTTTAAAACATCAAATATTATTAAGCATGATATAAAAATATTCGTTTTGTGTCAAATAAAATTTGTTTTACATTTTAAGTTCAAAGTTCTTAAATTCAATTACTCTTATTAAATGACCCTTTATGTTTGTTCTGTTGTGTCAATCAACGTTTCCTCGTGCACAATAAAATTGTAGAGAAATTAACAGATTGCTTTTTTTTATCTTACATTTGTGTCATGATTATTTTTTTCCCATCAAGCAACATTACCCGGCGACTTAACGTATGTGCGCGGTGAAAGTGTGTCTAAGTGGGGGAATTATTGGACACAGTCCGATGTATTCAAATATGATTCTACGCTCCTTCTGGACTATTCTTAATTCTATGGATAAATGTTGTTAAAAATGTATATATGACCACTTTCTGACTTTTCCATGTCTATCGGTTTCGAGACGTACCCGTCTCTTTATCAGGACACAAACTACACTAACATTGAGCGTAAGCACATACTGTTTTACCCCCCAGCTTTCAGTTTAGTTATTTTACATTTTTAAGCAGTTTTATACACCATTTGACGTTTAATCACCAGTGTGTAATGTAAATGTAACAGAGAAGAAAGCTGCTCGAAGGGGTTTGTATGTTATTTTTGTCAAAAACTTTAATATTCACCATTACCCCGTATGCTTCGGATAATTCCGAACGGCAAGCTTATTGTTTTTCATTCAATTTAGAATGTTTTTTACTTCTTCTTCAAATTAGGTTTTTTAATCTTACATAGCAAACACCAAAATTTTGTTTAAAAAAAATAAGTTTTAATTTATACGTTTTATTTTTATTTTTTTTCGTTTTTCCCTTAGGTATTCGCCTCTACCCCATTCTCCCCTACGTCTCAAAACCGGTAGACAAGTGGTTATACAGGGTGTTCATAAAAACCCCGTCACATCCGAAACCACGATGATCAGTACGAGGGAAGACATACAAGAAGGAACAGATAGACACATTCTTTAAAAAATAAAATAAAAAAATAAATGCATACTGCAAATAAATCATATTTTCATAATATCAGCATATTTTAATTTGGTTTTTCTTTTATTTTTCGTTTCTTTTCTTTTCATGGTCATGTCAAACCTATATATATATGCTATAAACTTTTTAATAATCAAAAAAGGAATGGCCCACACTCAGACGCTGAAGTCTTTGTGGGCATTTTTTCCAATTCATGTTATAGTTTAATTTTAAGATGTATTTTTGTGATTTATTTATATGTAAATAATATATGTATGGAAAAATAAACAAACAAAAAAATGTTGACACAGTAAAATTTTTTTTAGAAATATTAAAATTAAAAAAAAAAAATATCAAAAAAGCAAATGGTTGCTTACTTCTGCAGGGGAGAAACGAGGAGGGGGGGAGGGGGAGTCTGAAACGCCGACCACAGCGCGGGCGCGTTCCCCTCACTTCTCCCCTGCAGAAGTAAGCAACCATTTCCTTTTTTTAATATTTTATTTTTTTAAAAAATCTTTGTTCTAAATATTTTTGACAAATGCTAATATGTCTTCTTGCCCATACTGATCATTGTGGTTTCGGATGTGACAGGGTTTAAAGAACTCCTGTTTACAAATATTAACTGACATTTATTTATATTAATACATTTAGCATGGGCTATCCATGTTTTTCACACTGGATATAAATTGTGTTCGTGTTTTAGTATTTATTAACTAGAAAAACAAGTAAATTAATATGATTTATTTGTAGATTTGACTATTTGTAATGTTTCTTTAAAATTATTTAGCTTATCTTCTACAATTAATTTATATACAGAAATATTAATTACTACAGTATAACTCATTTACCTTACTCTCAACAAAAAATATCGCACAGTTGATTTTTATCAAATGTTTTTTTCGTATAAACAAATACAAATAAAATGTGGGCGCAACAGTAAAATTAGGGTTGATTGACATGTATTACGTCTTATTAATTTCTATTTTTAAAATATTAAGCGGCCACTCTCAGGTAAAAATACTTTAAAAAGAAATCGAAGTACCTAAAACATCGGGCCGATTTATCTCCACTCGAAGTGTTCAGGATCAATGTGAGATATTTCGTTATGATCGTAGATCAACGACACATGTGATTTTCTTCTACTTAAATGAGAGTGACTCTTTTTTTTTTTAAACTGTCACAACTTAAAAAGTATATCTTATGTACACAGTTTTTCAGGGCCAGACCACGAAACTCGTAGAAAGCTTTAAAAATTCTTATATTTTTTTACGAAAACTAAAACAAAAAAATATAACAATGATTTACTCCGTTTTGAGATTGCAAATATAGATTTTTTTTCTTTAAAAATTAGTTTTTGGAAAAAAATTACTGGGATTTTTTTAAAAGCTTACCACGAGGAATGTTTCTTTGAAGTTTTGCGATCTGGCCCTGAAAAAAACGTGTTTATACTTTTGTATTTGTATTTATACTGATTTATAATCTATATTTATATTTTTGATTCAAGTTTTATTATTGCCTGTAAGTTTTCAAATTTATTTATTTTTTAAATTTTTTGATATTATTATTATTTGATGTTTTTAAGCATCATTTAATGAAATTGCTGTTAATTTATATCTGTTATTCATTGTTTTTATAAATGTAAATAATATTAAACAAATTAGTATAAATATATTCTCCACCAACAAGCTACAGTAAGTGGCTTGGTGGGATTTTAGTTTTAGTAAAAAATATAACATTTGAAATTTTAAAAAATTGTAAAAATGTATAATTATATTATTTAAATAATAAAAAAATACATGTGAAAAGAAGGCTCTTCCTAAACACAGGAATTTTCTAGCTAGCTTGGACCTGAAACAATGAACGTCTGTACATTTTAAAACTACGAAATAAATAAATTAATATTATTTGATAATTAGGTGTTTTTCCATCTGCTGATTTTTTGAATAGCTGAAACTTTTGTTGTTGTGAAAAGATTCATCTGATCGAAATATTTCACTTACTAGGGAACGCCTGAAAATAATTGTCCATATGATGATAAGAAATATGGATGTTCACACATTGGCAAAATGGTGAATGTTTCACAGTGTGTTAAGTGGCCACTTTAACCAGCCAATGACAGGTCAGAGGCCCTGTAAATGCCTAGACTTCCATATTTCCTTTTCTTAAATGTTCTCCACCCCTGTTGTAATTTGTTAATCTTTATGACTCCCTGGGGGGTGAAATCCAGTCTTTTGTCTTTAAAAATTTGGACAAACTAAAAATAGTGTAATTTCATATTTTACTTCTCAGCTCTCCGGCTATCCCTATGGAAAAAAATATGTCGATCGGTCCCTCCGTTAAGACGTGAAAGCAACACGAAAAAACGAACAAACATACTTTCGCGCTAATATTACATTCAAGTATGAATGTATTTTTTTAAACTTGAAATAAAAAGCCTTCGTATAACCTTTTCATGATGAAATATAAAAAAAGTCAACTTCGCATTTTTCACACATCCGTCGTTGTTCTACGATCACGACAATTTGTTTAAGGGTTTTCACTGCAACGTTTCAGTGCCTGAAGCGTCATCCTGATAAAAATTTGAAAAGTAAACCCTTAAATACTTGAAAATAACATTGAAAATTTCCACGAAATAATGACCGTTTGCGAGAAATGCAGAGTCGTCCATTTATCAATGAATATATTCTATAACCTACTTTTACATTGAAATTAAAATTTGTGCTTTTAATTTAAATTAAATTTAAAATTACACAAAAATGAAAAACTCTTTACATTGTCGATTGATAAATAATATTAAGGTGGAATAAAAACATTAAAATTACGCTTCACATTATCTATTATCCATATTTAATGTAAACAACACTAAATTACTTAACTTAAATATTAATTGTTTATCTATAAATAATGACTGTATTACAAGAAATCAGAAAATGGCACAAAAAATTGCTCAGACATCTGAAGAGAATCCTGTGGATGAAATCTTGCAGCTGGTTTTGATTTTTTTTTACATCGTGTATCACAAAGTTCATTTTCTGATTTTAAGTTGGTCTGCGTTCATGCGCAATAAGTACTCCTTGTGCGTACAATACTGAACATGTGTGCACGCAGAATCTGAGTGAAGTAATTAATGCTTGAATCACTGGTGATTTTGCAAATGAGGCAAGAAATCAAAGCAATACAGAAAAACGCGAGGGTAAACAAAAAACTAGCACATCGGGAAAAATAATAACTCAAATTGACTTCACATGCTCCATATGCTGACAATATGGCACTAAATTAACTGAATGAAAATAATTAAAGTATAAAAATATAATAACATATAAACAACCCTATTCCCTTGTCCAAAATACTGTTTTTTGCAACACACGGGACAAAAAATCTCCAGTCTATTAATTTAGTCGTCTGTATGCCTATTCAAGAGCACAATACCGTTTCAGGTGGAGGGAGACGGTCCACAGACGAGCCATGCCTGGAGTCAGGCGTAATCACCATCCTCAGACATCCGGCACGGATTGAAGAGAGAGGTGTTTTATTTTGTTTTATTTTTATTTTATTTATTTGGATAACCAACAGCTATAATTATCTTTTATATATATTACAAAACAAATAACAAATAAGCCAATTACAGGTTTTCACAAGTAGCATCACAGTGAGTTAAAAAAGATTCTCGAACATAAAATGAATAGTAATTAAATGTAAATTCCAAAAGAAAAGAAAAAATACTACGAATTATTTCGAAAGCAAACGTCGTACGCCATTAAGATTATTTGCAAATAAATCTATGTTAAATGATTTGTTTATTACATTAAAATTTTCAAAAGTTCGCCATAAATATGAATTTTGCCTATAATTAGATGAAACAAGAGGTATGTGGAGAAGAGAGTTATTTCTTAAAACTTTGGAAGGAATATTGATAGAAAGTTTGCATAGTAGTTCATGACAGTCAATTGAACCAGAGGCAATTTGAAGTAAATAAATTATATCCGCTATTTCCCGACGTTTTTGCAGAGGCAATAGGTGATGTTTTTTACATAAATTAATATACTGGTCGGATTTAAACTCAAGTTTCAACCGGAAACACATGAACTTTACGATTTTTTTAAAAATATTTTCAATGCGTGATATCTGCACATTGTACATAGGATTCCATATTTGAGATGCATATTCTAAGTTGCTTCGCACTAATGTACAGAAAAGGATTTTAAGTGTCTTTGCCATAGTGAACGACGTAGAGCTACGCAATAACAAAGCCAAGCATAAAAGGTGTTGTAAGTGAGAAGTCTTTATTTTAATAAATGTTACTCTCGAGTTTGAAAAACGAAAACGGCAGTGAATACATTACTGATCTTTACTCAAGTGTAAAGTTGAAGTTTGGAGCACGTCAATATCCATTGCAATTGGAAATTTGACCAGCGTCAAATTTTAAGAGCAATCGTTCTCTCCGAACGTCGAGGTGTGAGAGAGCTTTGACATTGAAGGAATACATTGAATTTTGATCATTCAAACGGTGAGTTCAGAATTTCGTCCCCCTCGGGGATACTCGTAAGTAAGAGGTCCGGGCGGCGAGCGAAGTATTCTTACCATCTGGTGTTACACTGACTGGCTTGAATCAGAAAATGAATAGATTCCTATTGGATAATAACATCTTAATGATTCAGGTCACATTTTGATGATTAAATAATACAGGAAAAACCCCTAAATAATGCCTAAAAGGCGACTTTTAAAACTGGGTCTATTCTGACCCGCATCACCTCTTATGTTTTTATTTTGGCCATCGGGCTTTACATGTTAGAAGCATAATAGCGACAATTGTTGAATTTTTATTTAGTACTCATGTCCGCGTGTAGAATTGTATTTAAATTCAGACGTCATCTTAAAGTTGGCATTTGTACAAAAGATAACATAATATATGAAGACTGGAGGGAAAAAACATGCTTGGTTAGTTTTTTTATGAATTCAAGCTAAGTATGCCAATCTTACAACCTTTCCAACACTTCTAGATGTAGATTCTGCAGTGCAAATGAGGAAACACCTATACACATTCTGTGTGAGTGTGATGCTTTTCATAATAAAAGGAGCCTCAACCTTGGGGTACAACTGGATAAACCTGAGGATGATAAAGAGCTGGCCCTTTACCTAATAGCCCGAAACTATACGGATCTGGGCTTGGAGGGGGAGATTTAGCAAATGTCAACTCTCGCCTTCCTTCCAGGCTCTTTATAGACCTGGGCTTTGAGAGCGAGAAATATTCACGGGAACCCATCAGAAAAGATCTTCACAGGTCGCAGTGACGTCAGGAGCTTGCATAGCACTGATCCTCACCACTAAGAATAAGAATTAGTATGCCACTGTAAATTTTTGTTATGTTATCCAAAAATTTAATAAACGTTATCAGTCATCGACGAAGTGGTCAAAAAGCTTTGGATCAGACGGAAGAAAGTGATAATTCAATAGAAAAAGTAAAAGAAAAAAGAAAAAAAAAAATGAATTGTCTAAGCATGTTTTTTCCGTCCAGTTTTTATATTCTGATTCAAAATCAGATCAATTTTCCAAACAGTTAGGTTTATGAAAACCAGTGGACCAAAAACAGTTAGGTTAAAAAAATGACACGTGAATATGTGAATATAAATGTCAAAATGCACAAAAAACTGTACTGTATTAAAAAGGTAAGATAAAGCAACCAATTTTGGCCATTTTAACTAAGGTGCAGTTGCACCAAAAAAGGTTAGTTCCATAAAGTTTGAAGATTTATAATTGTATCGTTTTGCAACTTATTTTATCAATTTCAGTGTATCTTTAAACTTTATTGAGCTTAGCTTGTTTTGGTGCAATTGGATTCTAAACATAAAAATCATAATTGTTTGGTGGAACTGGCTCTGTAATACAGCCAAATCTAGTGTATTTGTGTGGTAATCTACCAAACTGTGCACTTGTGTGTAGGGTTCATTTTGGCGTTGGGCGAACAGTGGAAGTCTTCAGAGAATTGCTGCATATTGGACATTGGTCCCAGAACCCTGAACCTTCCAGGTGAGTGTACTCCTAGAGTAATATGCGTCTTGAGGGCTTCGGGCCGATGGACAGAGCACCAGATGTTGGCCGCACTGAGCCAAAATAACTAAAAATAAATAAATATATTTTATAAGTTTATTCCAGAAAACATGCAAAAGAGAAGAATATGGAAATATAACTTTTTTTATTACATTTTTAAAGCAATGAAATATTGTCCGGCAAAAAAATATTTTTTTGCAAATTTTTAGAAGCATAAAAGATATTTTTAAATTTGTAATTTTGAATTCCTGCAAAAACGGTCATTCCTTCGGCCACGCCTCTTATACGTCACGATTCATGTTTATTTCTTCCTGGCCTTTGGTTTAGAACATAATCCCGTGGCTAATGTCTCGGACTCGCGGATCAAAGGTCCGTGATTCGAATCTCACTCTACCCCAACTTGATTCCCGTTTTCTAATAGTGAGTTATTTACAACTCATTGAAAATGGCCCTCAAAATTAAATATTTGCGTAAATTATAAGTACGCAAATATTTCTTTTTTTACAAAAAAACAAACATTATCACAAATCTTGACGTCTCACCAACCAAGGCCAAACACTTCACGTTTTTCTACGAACGTATTTTTTTTAAAGAAATATTAGCGTTCTTATAATTTACCCAAATTTTAAAATTTTGGTGGCCATTTTCAACGAGTTGTAAATAACTCACTATTAAAAAATGGAAATCAAGTAGGGGTAGAGTGGGATTCGAACCACAGACCTTTGATCCGTGAGTCCGATACACTAGCCACGGGACCACAACCCGATATTACATTTACATTTAAGTATGAAAATACTTCTTCACAATATTTATATTGATTATGAAAATACAATTAATTATTCTCAATCCATTTCATATATTTTAATCGGTATTCGCAGTATGTGATATTTCCCTATTGTGAAGAATACTATGCTTCACCATATTATTTACACAAAAATATAAAACAAATGTGCTTATAGGACACATGTTTTTATTAGCTAACACTCACGTGCACTGATTGTATGTGCAAAAATGTCATCTACTAAAGAGCGTATCCGATAACACATTTTGTATCCTTACTAATGCTGGGTTCTCTCAAGGACAATACAAAAGACAGGACAATATTGTCCTAGGCCTCGATTACAATGGGAAGTCAACAGAGTTATCTACGACTGTCCATAAAGAAAAATCGATATTTTTGTACGAAAATGAGTATATTTGCCCGAACATTTAAAGTATCTTCGTCAGTAACCTATAATTTAACATGTTGAGAAGATAAAATTGTATGCATATTCTGCTTTTCATACAGTAAACTTAATTTTACTTTGAAGATAAATGTTAACTTCTTATTGTAGTTAAGGCCCTGTTCCAGCTCCGTAAACAGCATCAAACGCATAGGACAAGACAATGGGAAAATTCTACCATAATTCACACGAAGAACGCTGCAAAAATGAATACACGATGACGCGCGTTACGAGCAAGTTCGCAAAAAGTGTTATTTCTTTTGTATTTTATTTATTTATACTTTTATATTGTTTGTATTCTATTTTTTATACAGAATAATGTTCTCTCACTGGGGTGTCCCGTGCCGAGGGAAACATTTTACAAAATATGAAACATGCCTTAATTAGTTATTTAACAAAGTTAACATAATAATAATAATAAAAATACGTAATTAATCTAACCAACCTAATTATCATTAACATAATAAACCTGTAAACTAAAATAATCATAAACAACATAACTAATTTATATAGACCGATATAACAAATTTCATAAACAGTACACACATTTTACCTATTTGGCTTGATCCACTCATCGATCCGTGCGCAACCCACCTTCACTATCCATTTTTTAATAGCAATTTTATATTGAGAGTATTTACCAATTGTCTTTATGGATAATGGAAGTAGATTGTACACTTTAACCGAGTAGTAGGTCAATCCTCTTTGACCGAAGGTTGTATTAATTATATTTTTTTGCATCATCAGGGTGGAGTATCTAGTAATTCTTGTATTTGTAACGGAAGGTAGAGAATAATTTTTATGTGCGTATAGTAACAGAGCTTTTACATAAAGTTGTTTTATAGATTTTACAATAAGATTTTTAAATATACCGAGGGAGCTAGTTCTGATAGGGACTCTTAAGATAATTTTTATTAAAGCTTTTTGGGCAATTATTATTTGTTGATGTTATTCAAGATGAATAATATTGGAATTATTGAAGAATGAAATAAATTGTAAAAGGGCATTTTTTGGCCGACATTTTTGGCAAGTGGGGATTGTCCTACTGTCTGGAGGTCAATGTTGTCTATTGTTCTGCGGAGATAGTCTGCTTGTCTATCTCTAGGATAATATATATAAATATATATATATATATATAGTTGGATAATTTATATAGCGCCATTTTTGTGAAAATCACCTCAAGGGCGCTGTACAATTAATAAATATCCCAGCACGTCTTGCAGCTACAGAGCGCATGGACTAGTTCCTAGTTTTCAACTAAGATCAATTAAAAATTATAACAGATAGAAGCTAGATTACAGGACGTCTTGCAGCTACATAGCGCATAGACAGTTAGAAATTTAGCCCCATATTTACGCATTTTAAAAATTGACAAATAAATTTAGTGTATTAATGATATTTAAAAATGATAGTAAAAAGGAATATAATTACAACACGTCTTGCAGCTATTAAGCGCATAAATGATTGGAATTCTAGACCCCATTTACAAAATTTAGGTATTTTAAAAAATATATGAAAGCTAGATAACCAATCATCTCAATCAAGCAATCAATCTCGGTCAATTGTCCTGTCCTCCGAATTTCTGTTTAGACTGGGACAATAGGTCCGATGCTGGGACAATAGGTCCGATGCTGGGACAGCACAACATCGTCCTGCTCTCGTGTAAATGCCACTTTAACTTCATTTAACCTAACCTAAGTCATACAGACCTGTTTGGGAGAGAATGGCAGACCAGGTAATGATGGCTCCTCGCCATTCCGTTTAACCCACTTTAGGTAAGCAAAGTAAACCTCCTTTAGACCACCATTGTCAGCAATATTCTCTCCTTGCGTATTTATACCATTAAGCTGAAAATTAAAAAAAAAATATATTTATTCATTAATCCACATGACATTAATCCGACCGACTATAAAGGTACACTACCGATACCCCCACCATCATGTTTTAATTTAAGTATATCGGTTTATACCGACGGGTCTAGAACCTCTCGATATGTTTATCTACAAATTGAAAGTGTCATAAATTTTGGTCCACCGAGCAGTTTTACTTTTAATTATGATTTATGAAAAATTTTAAGCGTTTTGAGTTTGGAACTTTTTAAAAAAAAAGTCTTAAAATATGAGAGAGAAATAAGTAAATTTCGAAGTCGAATTAAACTCCGACATAACTGTCACTTTAATAAAATGAACGCCTAGATGTGAAAATAATTTCGCTAGATTCTGTCCAATTAACAAAGAAGAGTATCTAGGGGTTAGAAAGTTACCATTCTAAAAACATATTTAGTTATTCTATTTAGCAGTATAAATCACACTGTGTGTGCTTTATACTGCTGTGTGCTGTCCAGATATGTATGTTATAATTTTTATTAGTTTCTAACTCAAACTCGGGCTTTTGGTCCCATGGATTTTGGGATATGTTACTATTTTACGTTATATAATGGTCTGTTGTAATTAAAAAATAAATAATATTTTTATCTCACATTGAGTCCGACCTCCTTAGCCGTGTAGTTTGAATACTGATCGATTATACATTGGGCTTTCTCCAAATAGCGCGCTTTGGTATCCTCCGCCCACCAGTTGAAAAGATTACCTTCCTCGTCGAATTGACTACCCTGAAATGAAACAAATTTCAACACAAGCAGAAATTATAAACGTTTACTCGGGTCAAACGCACGAAAAGTAAGATAATCATACGCATTCGTTATCTTCAAGCCGTTATTTCAAAATCTTGCAATTTAGAAAATAAAGTGAAAAACATATTTGATGTTAGTTCTGTAGTGCAGATGAGGAAACACCTGTACGCATTCTGAGTGAATGTGATGCTTTGCATCATAAAATAAATCTGATTCTCGGGGGACCACTGGTTTAAATGGGAAGATTAAGCAAAATGAGAACTCTCGCCTATCACATAGTAACCGGGCTCTTTAAAGACCTTGGTTTGGAGGGCGAGAACCACTCACGAGGATCCTTTACAACATATCTCTACAGGTTACAGTGTCTTCGGGAGCTTGTATATTGTATAGTAGGTTCTAACCATTATTATGTTTCCAATAATTATGTGTTCATTGTACTATACGACATTTCTTAGGCATCCAGATGTTTACTTACTGAGGTGGACATGTTCTCATCATCACAATGGCAGCATCATCTGCATGGCATGTGATGTTAATGACCTTATCTCCCTTACTAATAGATTCACTACTTTTTTTATTCTTAAAAGCGTTTTTTTATATATTTATTCTGCTTGTGTAAAAAAAGGTTTTTGGCGTATATATTGTTGTGCTATATTTAGTTATAAAGGTGCTAAACTTGCTTTGTTTCTTTGTTGTTCTCAAAATGTGTTACTTTCTAAATGTTAATATTATTTATGTCTCGAATTGAGTTGTGGTAACTCCAGGGAATGTAATTCAACGTATTATACTTGTAAAATACTTTGTGTTATAAAGAAAAAAAAGCCTCCACCTCTAAAAATAATACTCTCGTTTTAAGGTAACACATAAACGGCTCCAAGTACCATATTTAATATAGAATGTTATATACATTATATAAATATATTACATATAATGTATATAACATATGATGTATATAACATATATCCCAAATTTAATACAATTATAAAAGTTATATTGTTAAACCAAAAAACAAAGCAGGTTTCTTATTAATATTTAATGTTGGTAATGCATAATTATTGTTTTACTTGATCATCAAATCCATGGATAACTTCATGAGCAATGATGAACCCAATGGCTCCGTAGTTTAAATATCGAGGTCGTTGGGAAGAAAAGAAATCTCCTTGTAAAACTCCAGCAGGAAATTCTGTAATTAAATAATTATAAACTAAACATGTTATATTTGTAGCACAAATTTTGTGGTTATTCATTATAATTAAATAAATAAAATCACTTTATTAGTAAACAACCATTTTTAGTTTTTTTTTCCACCGAAAAGTTCAAAGCAAACAAGCTTCTTCTTCAAGGTTTACGTAACAAATTAATTATTTACTATTTTATGCATGTGATGAGTGGTATAACTGTTAACTGTCTTCTGTATGCGGATGATGCCGTGCTTCTTGCTAGCAGCAAAGAAGACCTGCAATTCTTGGTAACAAAAGTCTACGATGTATGCAAGAAAAGCGGTTTGCTTATGAATGTTGATAAATCGAAAGTGATGGTTTTTAAAAGGATGAAAATATAACTAAATGTGAGATCAGTGTAAACGGATATATTCTGAGTCAGGTAGAAGAATTTGTGTATCTAGGAAATATGTTTACTAGGGATGGAAAGACCGAGAGAGATATTGAAAGGAAGGTGAGTGCTTGGAACATCGTGAACGGTGCACTGAAATCTACTTTGGCAAACAAATGTTTATTGCAGGAGGCTAAACCTAGCAGTTCACAATGGAGTTCTAGTGCTAACTCTAATTGTATGGGAGTGAAGTATGGAATTGGAAAAATGATGATTAAAGTAGGTTAAATGCTGTCGAAATGCGATCCCTCAGGCGAATAGGTAGTAAAACGATGTATGATAGGTGCACAAACGTCGAAATCCGTGAACTGTGTAAGGCTGAGACATGCATAATCTACAGAATCAAGAAAGGGGCGCTGCGTTGGTTTTGACATATAGAGCGAATGGACAGCGAAATAACGGCTAAAAGGATCTACGATGCGAATGTTGATGGATGCAGAAAACGAGGAAGACCAAAAAATACATGGCACGATCAAGTTCATCAAATACTTGAAGATGGACATGTCAAAAGTAGGTATAATCGGCGTGCGTGCATGAGAAGATGTATGAATTTATTCTATTCATTTATTTAAACGCCTTTTAGGCTTTTACATGTTTTACATACACATATACAAATGAAGAAAGACATGTATTTTACAAAGAAGTAGCAAAAAATATATAAATTATTTTTAGAAGAAAAAGAAAAATATCAAAAATATCATCTTTACATATTAGTATAAAAGTGGAAAGAACAGAAGTGCATTTTTAAATATGAAGACAGTAATGCATGTTACACAAAGAAAGGAGCAAAAATAAAAATGAATTAAGAAGAGAAAGAAAAAAAAATTAAATAAACTAAAATTTAAAAATCATTACATATTAGTAGAAAATATATGAGGATACATAATAACACATACTTGTATTGCAGTTGAGAACAGGAGTACATTTTTGGGTATAAGTTGTATTAAAATAATCATAAAATTAGAAGAAGTTAGAAAAATACTTATTTAGAATACATATATAAGTGAATAAACGGTAAATGTAGAGAAAGCGAGGTCTGTATGCAAAGATAGTGTGGTATGGCGTTCTATCCTCTCTGCCTACCCCTACGAGGAAACGGCGTGATGGTTTGTTTGTTTGGTATGCATGTTTACTAAATACTACACGTGTAGCTAATGAATCAAGTCTTTTTTTCCTTAAAAGGGTGGTAATTTGAGATGAATACTTTCGAAACTAGACAGGAGAGTATTGAATTGAAAAATATTTTTCAATTTTATTTATTAATATATATATGTACATTACAAAATGGAATATCTTAATTTATACATATAGAAATAATTAAAATAATTACGTGAAATTAGGTAAATATAAAAAAAACACAATTATACATAATATTCAGAGAATAATATGTTAAAAATGTAAGAGAATCTTGTAAAGAAAAACTCCCTGAGAGACGTGAAAAATGTCAATGTCCAAAGTAATATTGTTCAACCTAGAGATAGCCCTTCCAACAAGCATAACCATTGTTGGTTGGTCCTGTATATTGCAATGTGAAACAGTCTATGCTGACGCTGTCTAAGGTAATTATCCGGAACATAAAAGCCAATGCTCCGCATAATTTCAGGGTTGTCAATTATACCGCGCAACAATCGAAAGAAGTGCGTAGTTAAATACACATTCCTTCTAGTCTTCAAACTGCTGTTACCGAGCATACCCTGGAGGAACTCAGTGGGATAAAGCCATAGATAATATCGTGGATTATACTACTATATTATATCCACGGAGACAATATGGGAGTACGTTTGCATGAAGAAAAGATGGACCGCGCGTGTTCTTAAAAACCCGGTGTAAATATGTGAATAACGTGTCTATTTATTATACGTCAAGGGTATAGAAGTGGTATTTACGTATGCTGTTTTCTATAGATGAATAGAAAGCGTTGACCACAGCGGGTTGCCCGTGGGTACTCCATTCGGTTCTATTGACAGGCTCCCTTAAACGCTTTGCACTATAATCCATCAGGAACTTTGTATAGTTTAATACAGATCTCAGGTACTGATTTGGTCCTAATTCTAACTGAAACATGACAAATTTCATTAGCGAACACAGTAAAAAATAAACAATTGTTACAAGAGAGGGGGAAACATTTTTGAGAAGGTAACATGGAGGTCTAGGCATTAACAGGGCTTATGGCATGTCATTGGCTGGTTGTGTCCACAAATGTAGATCTAAATAACTCCCCGGGGAGGAAGTCCAGCGTGTCTGCAAACATTGGGACATGCTCGAAATATTGTTGAACTAACTTACTGCTAGAAGAAGAAGTATAAAAATTGGAATATTTGTTTTCAGGCGTTGCCTAGTGGGTGAATTGGTTCAGCCGGATGAATCTCATCCACATGGTTTCAGCTCTTTTACTTCACAAAAGTCAACAGATGGAAGAGTTGAGGAAATGTAAATGTTTAAATATAGGCAGAATGGTGAATGTTACACAGTGCGTAAAGTAGCCACTTAAACCAGCCAATGACCCTTCCCTTTTCCGTTTTCTAAATTTTTCTCTATCTCTGTTGTAATTTGTTAAATTGATACCTTATAACTAAAGGTAAGCATTTATTGACAAATTGTGAAAATATTTTTTTTCGCATTTTTAAAGTAAAAAAGATCTATGAAATAGTCCACTAATAATTTTTTTTTTATTACTTTTATGTAGCATAAAAAATATTTTTTTAAATTTGTAAGTTTGAATTCCCGCAAAAACGGTCATTCTATTAATACGTCACGATTCATGTTTATTTGTTCCTGACCATTTAAATTTGTTTAGAACATTGTCACGAATCTTAACGTCACAACTATCAAGGCCAAACATGTCGCGTTTATCTAGTGACGTATTTAAAAAAATAAAAGTATATATATTAAAACATTTCTCCACAATATCCACATTGATTTTGAAAATACGATGAATTATTCTAAATCTATTTCATGTACTTTTATTTCATTTATCTTAGGTGATATTTCCTTATTAGTGAGTTCCTATCTACTACCCATCATACTGCCATCATTAGCAAAAAGGCAGCAATTTGTAAGTCCTATTTTGACATATGACACTTATTTATCAACTATATGCAAATACAGGTAAACGTTTATTAAGATTATTACAAAATTGATCAGCTACTACTGTGAAAGAGGAGGAAAAAAAAGAGCGGTAATGGGTATTGAAAGGGTTCTCCCGTTACTAGAACGAAGAGATAGCCCATGGTGAGGTTTTCATTAGTTCTTAAGATGTTATGAACAAATTGAATACGGTATAAATCATATTAGTGTGCTATATTTAGTTCTAAAGGTGCTAAACTTGCTTTGTTTCTTTGTTGTTGGTGTACATATTAGTGTGCTATATTTAGTTCTAAAGGTGCTAAATTTGCTTTGTTTCTTTGTTGTTCTCAATATGTGTTATTTTCTAAATGATAATATTATTTATGTCCCGAATTGAGTTGTTGTAACTCCTGGGAATGTAATTCAACGTATTATACTTGTAAAATACTTTGTGTTGTATGACTTATAAATAATAATAAATAATAAATTCTTACTCCTTCGTAGTATTCTGTGATTTTATTGTTGTCGACCAGTTCTTGAGGGTACGCAATATGGGCGGCCATGTTGTCAGCTTTCTCCAGTGCAGCGGCCCTGGTACCTTCATCCATCCAGTCTATTTTCTCCAAATTGCTTCGGAACTCGGTTCTTAAAAATTAAGAAAAACCCTTACAAGTAATTTGAGTAGAAATTTATGCTTAAAAATATCTTAATATCCTATAAACACGGTGTTTCAAAGCTAGACCGCGAAACTTTAGAGGAACATTCCGCATGGTAAACATTTTCAAAAATTCTTCTAATTTTTAAAAAAAAAAACTCATATTTTCAAATTTGTTGTAACAGATTTTGTGATTGTGCGATTTTTAAAACATCATAACCTTTGAACCAAATCAGATAATTTCAATCTGTACAGAGCTTTTAATATAAAATCATTATTATTTTGATAGTAATTGTACATATAAAAATAGCGTATCTAGGACCACAAATATGGGCGGAATGGTGATTGTTACATAGTGTGTAAAGTAGCCGCTTTAACCAGACAATGACAGGTCATAAGCTCTGTAGATACTTAGACTTATATATTTCCTTCTCTAAAATGTTCTTCACATCTGTTGTAATACGGAAATATTTTGTTTAAATGTTACCTAGTCTTGAATCGATACTTATATCGTCTACATTTTTATATTAAATGCATCTCTCAGACATCTATTACATTGCTGCTTTATCATCCTGGTGCCTCTCAGTTCAAATAAAAAATTCAAGTACACAAGGTTAAAAATTAATTCTAATATATTTATATTTTTACACCGCGATCAACCTATTCAGAATTGGAAAAGTTATGCGGCGATAGCTCTAACGCAAATAATATCAACCCTGATAATGCGATCCAAAAGCTAAAGGAAAATAGTGCAAATGGCGCACGACAGAATAACTCAGAGAAAACGCATTGTGCATCTGAACGGCCGTGAAATCTTAGAAATTATGTATTGTTTTAAAAAATATAAAACGACATTGTCAAAGGTTAATGAAATTTTAGTCAATAAATTATTGAAAATTTAAAATAAAATACGTTCATTGGATTCTACTTTTATTTTTTAATATATACAAGAGTTTATAATACATTGTATAAACCCAAAATGTACTCAGTATACCCTTATTGATTTTCGATTACTTCATTTATATTGATTTATACAGAAATGCTCAATACTTACTACAGTACTAAATACTCTCATAAACTATTAGCACCATTGTGCACCTATATCTGACACTCTATAGGCTGACGCCATTTTTATGTATAAAACTTTGAATAAGCTGATAGATTGCCCTAAGATCTATCACTTATTAATTTTGGAGTTCCAGTAACGCAGACCAGACACCAATCTCTTTTTAAAATTTCTAAATGAAATTTTCAAAATTAATTTGTAAATAGAAATTGTAATATTTGTAATCAGAAATCAAATCGTATTGATATTAATAACATATCTTTAACTTCCTTAAAAAATAAAAATTTCTAAAAAAAAAAACGTTATGATGTTGCGCCTTGAATCCGCAGCCTATATTATGCAGGTTATTAATCATTTAATCATTTAATCATTTATTTATTTATTCATATATATGTACATTACAAAATAAAATATCTTAATTCATACATATATAAATAATTAGGTAAAATTAGGTATATGTAAAAAAAACACATTAGTATACATAATATCCAAAGAATAATATGTTAAAAAAGTAAGAGAATCTTGTAACGAAAAACTCCCTCAGAGACGTGAAAAATGTCAATGTCCAAAGTGATATTGTTCAACATAGAGATAGCCCTTCCAACAGGCATAACCATTGGCAGGTTGGTCCTGTATATTGGAATGTGAAACAGTCTATGTTGACGCTGTCTAAGGTAATTATCAGGAACATAAAAGCTAATGCTCCGCATAATTTCAGGGTTGTCAATAATACCGCGCAACAATCGAAAGAAGTGCGTTGTTAAATACACATTCCTTCTAGTCTTCAAACTGCTGTAACCAAGCATACCCTGGAGAAACTCAGTGGGATAAAGCCATGGATAATATCCGCACTCCCTCATGTAGAGAAACCGAAGAAATTTCTTCTGACCCTCTCCACCATAAGAGAGTACTTCAACTCACACGGTCCCCAAATCATCGAGCCACTCTCGAGTCTACTTCGCACCAACGAGTTATAAAGAATTCTCAGTACTTGTGTACTACCAAAAATCCTAGCAGTACGCAAGACGAATCCTAACATCTTCAATGAACTACTACAAACTGTTTCGATCTGATCATGAAATGTCAGGGAACTCACAAAATTATGAGCAGTTCTGTATGTAGGCACATAATAAATGTACACAGTATAGTCAACTATAGTTGTATTATATATTATAATGAGCAACTGTGTGACCAATATTAAAAAATATACATATTTTTAATAATATGTATTACATTTACATTTTTAGTAATATTATAAGTTTTGTATGAATAGTTATTTTATGTTATGAATAATTTTTATTATACATTTACAATAGCAATATTATGTGGAAGAATTATTGGACTTAATGATATGTATTTTTAGTATAATTGTATCTTATAAATGTCTGTTTGCTTTCCAATGAAATAAAATAAAAATAAAATATCATTAAACTACAAATATTATTATTGTATAAGAAAAACTTTAAATAAGTTTGATAATGTTCTAACAAGACGAAACGTGTCACATTATACACTCATGTATGTATTTAAAAATAAATGGAAAATTTAATCCAATAGAAGTATTTGGTTTTAGATACCTTAATAAATTTTAATATAGAATTCTACCAATTAACTGCATACACAATAAATGAATTATTTACCTGATATTTTTGACCATTTCTAGAGCAGTCTTCTTAGAGTCCTCATCAAAATGCTTCCTCACGTACATAGAACCAATTGCAATTCCTAGACTAACAACACGATATGATATTACTGTCACCATAATATAACTGGATAACAAGGATACCCGCGAAATAGTTTTCAATTATACAATTTAATTATTTTTCGAAATATAAGAACAGAACATTAGAATCAAAAAACGGTTTTCAAAAAGAAATTTGAATAAATAATAATACAAGATCCATAGAAAGTTTATTACGTAAATCGACCGCTATAGTGCAATATGTCGCAACGCTCATTTACCTTATTTTACAGGAGAGAGTAAAAACGTTTTATCTCTTATCATAATTAGTTAATAACTCTGATTTAATTCTTTCAACCCGGGATATCATTCAAATATACGAGATGTATAAGATTTATTTACTCCAGTACCTACCAAAATTAAAAAGCGGCGTGTTTATTTTTCAATTACTGGTACTTCTAAGTACGTCTCTATTTTTAAGTAGTCGGCATTATACAGAAAACATATTACAACAGAGATGAAGAACATTTTATAGAAGGCAATATAGAAGTCTAGGCAATATGGGCAAAATGGTCAATGTTACACAGTGTGTAAACTAGCCACTTAATCCAGCCAATGACATGTCGTAAGCCCTGTAGATGCCTAGACTCCTATATTACCTTCTCTAAAATGTTCTTCATCTTGTTAATATTAACAGCTCCCTAGAGAGTTGAATCCAGTCCTTGTCTACAAAAATTTGGACAAACACTAAATATTATACAGAAAAGCTAATTTTTTTAGAAGCTGATGTCTGGCAGGTTTGTTTGTTTTGAAACGAGTTCTTGTCATCTTTTCAAATGATGACTAGAATCAATATAGTATATAATTCACTGAAATTAATGTAATTTGATTTATTTTTTATTCTTATTTTAATTTTTATTTCATAATATCATCATTCCCTATCCGCACTCAATGGTGCATAGGGCACTGTATTGGTACATCAATCGCAGTGTATCTTGATCATTTTTGTTACATGAAGGTGAGTTTTAAAACGAGAAAAGGACATTCGAGACTAATAAACCATGGACTGAAATTATACAATAAACTACCAGACAAAACTAAACAAAAGACTCAGACAACCTTTACAAAAGATGTTAAAAATATGATTATTAACAGTAGAATGTGAATTTTAAAAGTGAAAATATTTTGTTAAATGTATGTAACCCGTAAGGGTTTATCAATGAAATTTAAATAATAAAAAAATAAAAATAAAAATAATTATCAGTCTTACGCTTCAGGTACAAGTCCAGGGACTATAAAATACACTAGTGTAAAGACATCTTTTCAAATAAATATACAATGTCAACCATATCGAGAATCGAACCCGAAACCTCTTGCATGGTAAGCAAACGCGCTGACCACTGCACTACGAGGCCATAATATATCACTTTATTTACAAAATCAAAAACATCCCACGGAGGCATGGCCTGTGCGTGGGTATACTAAATAATGGAATTTACGGTGTAAATGCATCCATCAAAAACATTTAAAAAATTAAAGTTTCATCCAGGGTTTTTTTAAATATGAATAATTGGAAAATAATAAATAGGAAAAACCAAAAATAGACGTAAAGTAAAAATTATAAAATTAAACTTAGATAATTTAATGAGGAATAAATACGAAAACAAATAAAAAGTTTACCTGGAAAAGAAAACATTGATTTTTATATTTTTGACCTAAATAAACATACACTGGAAGACACTAACGGATGTCACATGATTAATTATCAGTTTAATATCCACATTTTATTAGTCATTCGTTTTTTTGAATATATTGTTGAGAATTATTGTTTTGCCCTTGTTTGTCTTTGCTAAATAGTTTTATGTTTTTTTTGTTCAGTTTCTTGCATTTATGTTTCTTCACGTAACTGTTGTAATTGGCTTAGGCCGTATATATAATAAATAAATCAATAAAAATAAACTTTAAATATTTTATAAAGTACAAAAGTTAAAAAAAATTATACAATACTATAATTATTAAATAATTTATACAGATTACAAAATAAATTTTATATCCGGAGGAATTTATTCAGGTTTAAAAGGGTTAATTATTGTTATTATTGTTTAGCATTGTTTTAATAATCCACGAAATAAAAGTATTTACCATTACCGACTTTAAAACATATTGTTTTAAAGAGGGATTGGACATATCGTATCTTAATTTTTGGAACACATGAAAATTTTATTTTAAGTTAAATATTTTTTTTGTGGGCAACGACATTTTGCCAGTACATAAAGAATACATCTATAAGCACTTCTGCATACTTAGGTCATTTTCGTATTTTTGTGGGTTGCGACATATTGCACTATAATCGTCAATATGTAACTTTTGACTCATTTTAGCTTAAAATTAAAAAAAACGATTAAGTTGGTATTACTGATATGAGCAGATATAATTTTGATTCCGTTTTTGTATATCGTCACTCAATAGTATAATAAAATGAAGGTCCTTGGGGTCCAACAAATTTTTCCTTCTTTAGGGGTCGCGTTTTCAAAAAGGTTCAAATAATAGGTTGGGGAAAACGTTATTTCGTATTTTTCGCTATATTTCAATGCTTTATAAAGAGTGTGACAATCATCCGATTTAGATCAAATGTACGCCGTTCTATTCAATAACTTGTTGTCAACGAGAATTCTACTTCATAATGCCCTTCTCGTAGAAGCCCTTGTCCCTATTGGCATAAAACTCTGACAACCAATTTTTACATGTCTCTATTGAGGTCAAATGTGTACCTCCAAGCGCGTTGGCTATAGACAGGAATAGGTGGTAGTCACTTGGTGCAAAAGCCGGACTATAGGGTGGATGCATAAAAACTTCCAATCCGAGCTCCCAGAGCTTCTGGCGCGTCATCAAAGATTTGTGCGGCCTGGCGTTGTCCTGATGAAACACAATTCCTCTCCTATTTAACAATGCTGGCCGCTTCTGTTCGATCGCCAGCTTCAAACGGTCAAATTGTTCACAGTAGAGGGCAGAATTGAGCGTTTGGCCATAGGGGAGCAGCTCATAGTAGAGTGCTCCCTGTTAATCCCACCTAACACACAGCAACACCTTCCTGGCCGTCAGTCCTGACTTGGCCACGGTCTGGTCCACTTCGTTGGCTTCCGACCACGATCTCTGTCGCTTGACAAAGTAACCCACTTTTCATCACCAGTCACCATCCGCTTCAGAAATAGGTCGATTATGTTGCGATTCAGCAGCGATTCGCACATGGAGATTCAGTCCATGAGTTTTTTTTGCGTCAGCTCGTGTGGCACCCAAATATCGAGCTTTTTTTTACTCCAGCCTTCTGCAAAATGTTCATCGATATTCAGATCTTGGACGATGCTACGACTGCAAACATGTCGGTCTATCTTGATATTTTTCATGATTATATCGACATTTTCAACGACAGGCCTGCCAGGGCGTGGTGTATCATTCACCTCCACTACACCAGAACGAAATCGCTCGAACCACTGTTGTGCGGAACAAACCGAAAGAGTATCAGCCCTGTATATATCGCAATTTTTTTGGTCGCTTTCGACGCGTTTTCCCTTTCAGGTAGTAAAAATGTAAACTATGACGAATTTCTTCTTTTGAGACCTCCATACCCGACGCACGATAGTTCACGACTGAACCGACCAAGCGCAATACTGTCAAAGAAGCGTTTGTATTATACACTCACACCTTTACAACGCCGTATTGTAAAATCCAATGTGATCAATAATGAACGAGATATATTTAGTTTAAAAAAAAGAGCGCGAGATATGAAATTATTTTTTCCCCAACCTGATACATTGTTCTAAACGATCATTGTAAAAGACTCAAAATGTAAAACAAATTTTAAATTAAAAATAATTGCACATATAAATAGTGTAGCGAGAGATTTTTTTGAAAAATATATGTAAATCAATAAACATAGTACTTTATATAATTGGTACACATATTATTTATATTTTTATGTGTTTCATTGCTTTATATTTGTTTTATTATATATTATACTATATTATTTATGTTTAAGTTACATGTATTCTAGGCACATAATATACTTTATATTCGTATAATAATGATTTTTTATTTCTTACATTTGATTAGCTAGGCATTTATAATTAAGTAGTTTTAGTTTTTTATTAGTATAGGACTACTTACGCTCTAAGATAGAAAATCTTCATCTTAGAACAGGCTGTGCCATGTTTGATGGAGACTACCATAATCATAAACAGAGAACACTCCGTTTTAATTTCACATTAATTGGTTTTATATAGATTCTCTGTTATTACGTATGTATATTATTTTTATGCAATAAATTTATAAATAAAATAAATAAATAAAATGCAAAATATTCGCTGTTTACCATGAAATAAAAATTATACAAGTCACCTATTGCTGACTGTAGTAACACACTCTTTCCACTTGGGCTCATTGGCTGTAATTCCTGCCATCACTCCGCTGTACACAAGTTGCTTCTGCCTCAACTTCTCGTTTGTGTATGATACGGAGTCCTTCACCGCTCGCCATATCACGTAGTTGGCTTGCACTCTCTCGGGAAAACTCGCAATAAGGGCCTGAAAAACAATTCAATCAAATAAGGTGAATAGATGTGCAGGGTGTTTGTTTGTTGATGCAGGGAGCTCTTACAGGAGTCGGAGATGACTGAAGAAAAGAACCTTATGCTTCGATGTGTATTTGACACATTCATGTTGATTAAATACATAATTTGGTTACGAAGTGCGAGAGTAACGGAGATACCTGTAGCTCAATCACAAATATCAGAACGTGCTAAAAAACATGCTAAACATTTGAGCGATCACAATGAACAATAATGAACATGCTTAAGTTATCGCGATGATAAGTCGACGCGTCTGTAATCTCTTAGTCAACGCTTGTGTCGATTTGCTTTTTATTTTCCTCGTAAATAAATACAGTTCGCTGGCGAAAAATCGGCGTTTACTTTCAAACATTATTCAATATTACAATATTTGAGTTTACCCAAATGTTCGTAGACAAAAGACTGGATTTCACCCCCTCGGGAGTCATTAAGATTAACAAATTACAACAGGGATTGAGAATACCTTAAATAAGGGAATACGGAAGTCTAGGAATTTACAGGGCTTATGACCTGTCATTGGCTGGTTTAAGTGGCCACTTTACACACTGTGTAACATTCACCATTTTGCCTATGTTTGATCTAAAATCAACAAATGGAAGAATTGAAGAAATATGGATGTTCAAACATAGGCAAAATGGTGAATGTTACGCAGTGTGTAAAGTGGCCACTTAAACCAGCCAATGACAGGTCATAAGCCCTGTAAATGCCTAGACTTCCATATTCCCTTATTTAAGGTATTCTCCATCCCTGTTGTAATTAGTTAATTATACAATATATTGCGTTTGCAAAATAGTAAGGAGTATCTAATACAAAAAAGTGAAAATTAAATCACAATTATTATGGCGACTGCTTTTTTTGACATTTGGCTTACCAACCGCCGGCTTAATTCAATACATAGCATAATAAATAATAAATGAATAATTAAAAATAGCAGTTTTGGAATATTTTCCATATTTACACCGGTGAAATTCAAATATGTGATTGCGCAGCAGGATTATACGTCGCGAAACGTAAATATTTCGACAATCAATATTAAGTGTTTACGGATGTTCCATTGTGATTGCGAATACGATGAACAACCATGGTGAGATATTGTTACCACGTCGCTTATTAGCACGTCGATAGTTATTTGTGATTGAGCTACTGGGGCGCTATTCTGAACCACTCTCGCGGCACGAGAAAACAGTTTTTCTCGTGTATTTTATATTATCACGAGATAAAACGGCCGAAAGAGCGTTTGGAATACCAGCCCTGAATTGAACTGATCTAATCTACTACATGGCCAAATCGAACTCCCCCATTTTTGGGAGTTCCGTGTAAGTTGGATTCGTTTCGGCGTTTTGGCTACCATTGCAGGAAATTTGAGCAGATAATAGTTTCGATATTATTAAGTGATATGCTGACATTCTTATAAATTAGTAGGTTTACGTTTTGACCCATTAGTTTCTTTGTAGACGTCGCTCAGTACGCAACACCTGATTTGAATTTAACTATGCCGTGTTGTGTCCTTTTAAAGTGTAGAAATACTGCTAGGATCTTAAAGAAACAGGATGGTATCACATTTCATATGTAATTAGCAAACGAATGTTTAAGTAGCAAATGCATTACTTAAAAATTAAATTATTTTTCCATATGTCAGATTTTCGAAGAAAAAAATGGAAATTTCGTTAGTGTTGCCAGGGTAGTAATTTTTTTTACCCTTCTTTGATCATCTAATGAAAGAACTAATGAAAATTAGACCTCGGATTAAATAACGCCATTTGAACGACATTTTCTTTAAAACATCAAATATTATTTAACGTGATATAAAAATATCCGTTTTATGTAAAATATTTTTTTTTTTGTATTTTTTGTGTAAAGTTCATTAATTCAAATACTTTTATTAAATGACTCTTTACTTAACAACTCGGTTGTGTCAATCAATAATTCCGCGGGCACAATAAAATTTTTGAGAAATTAACAGATTGCTTTTTTTTTACCTTACATTTGTGTTAAAATTATAGTTTTTCCTGTCGTGCAACATAACGCAGATACATCACGAATGCGCGCGGCAAAAATTGAGCACAGCGGGGGGATTATTGGACACAGTCCGATGTATTAAAATATGATTCTACGCTCCTTCTAAACTATTCTTAATTCTATGCTGGAATCACTATTTACCAATACTAACCAATCGATTTATTTAAAATTACAAAGTGTTTTATTTGAAATAAATTAAAAATGTTTTCCACAAAGTAAATGCTGAAACAATAAATAATCCAACCAATCAACGCAACGTTTGTATTTTGTACGACCGAACGATAAGAGTATTCATTATAATAAACAGATGGCAGAAAAGGTAGCTTTATCAGAAAACAGAAGAGAGTAAATATTTGATTGATTAATTTATAAGTGAATTGCCTATGTATTGGGGACAAATAAATAATTACAAAAATGGAAGTGTTTAAAAATCGGTAGAATCTGCGGTCGGCAATAGCTCACTGTAATTATTTTAAATGACAGATTCTTCGCTATTCATTGTTAATCGCTTACTAATCGAACTTTTCTAGTAAATATATTTTTTTACACCACAACAGGCCTCGAGTATACCTGTATACCCACGTTTAGGAAAAATCGCATTTAATTTTTGTGTTCTCACCGGAAATTGAACCCGGAACCTTCCGTGTGCGAGTCAATCGTCTTAAACACTACACCACGGAGGCCGCTGGGATAATTATTGTATATCTGTAAATTATGCGTGGTTTAGGTAGCATTATTCTGAGAAACAGAATATTCTTTATTTGGATAACCAACAGCTATATTCATCTTAAATATAAAACAAAAATATCACAAATAAGCCAATTACAGGTTTTCACAAGTGGCATCACAGTTAGTTAAAAAAAATCTCGAACATAAAATGAAAAGTTATTTATTTATTTGTTTATTTATTATATATATACGGCCTAATCAAATTACAACAGTTACATGAAGAAACATAAATGCAAGAAACTGAACAAAAATTACATAAAACTATTTAGCAAAGACAAACAAGGGCAAAACAATAATAGTATACAATATATTAAAAAAACGAAAGACCAAAAACTTTGAGCTAAACCATGCCAATCCAACTTCATCCCACACTGTTTAGTCGCGAAGAGATCTACGAAAAGCCGGAAGATCTATCCCAAAAAAATCCAAGTCGTGTGATGAATTGACTAATCTACACATTCTGGACATTGGGGCATAAAAACCAAAGTTGCCCTTAGAAGATTTTATAAATAGCAGATTTGACTTCTGGTGACACGGTTGGGAACATGAAAAGAAATTGATTGCAACAGACATGGGACATCACTTAAAGCGTTAAGTATTGTAAAAATGCATATAAGGTCCATCTCAGTTCTACGTCTCTCCAATGAAGACAGATTAAGAGATTGCTCTATTTCGAAATAAGAATAATTATTCCTTTGTAATCCGACCGACCATGCCACTTTTCTTAAAAAACTATGTAAATGTTATTAAATGTAAATCCAAAAGAAAAGAAAAAATACTATGAATACCGTACGTCATTATGATTATTTGCAAATAAATCTATGTTTAATGATTTAGCTATTACATTAAAATTATAAAATGTTCGCCATAAATATGAATTTTGCCTACAATGAGAATTTCAGTGGTTTTTAATTTTTTTATTTATTTGTTAAACTAAGTAAAAAAAAATTGTTTCAATTGTCGTATCGTATTATCAGCGCTACGATTTTTCAAACTTTTGTATTTCTGAAATAACTCCGCGTGTAACGTCAAAGGTTCATTTCCGCTTATTCTCATTCAGTTCTTCCCATTGGTCCAGAAGCGACAAGCAGACCGGAAATTTTCCATAGCTCTAGATCATAGTTTGATTCACATGAACCAGTGACGTCATTCAAAGTAGCGCATTTTTATGAAAATATTTTTTATTATTTTTTTCGTATATTTTCAAGAAACTTTGCTCTATAATTTAATGCTCTAATTTTTAACCCGCGCAAGAAAACATTTTTCGTATCCAATTTCCCGTAGGGCTGAAGTTCCTCATTAGATGAAACAAGAGGTATATGAAGAAGAAGATTATTTCTTAGAACTTTGGAAGGAACATCAATATAGAGTTTGCACAGTAGTTCAGGACAGTCGATTGAACCAGAGGCAATTTTTAGTAGATAAATTATATCCGCTATTTCACGACGTCTTTGCAGAGGTAATAGGTGATGTTTTTTACATATCGTGGTTATACAGGTAAAAGTGACCATTAGAAAAAATGACGATATTGAGATTATTGACTTTTTGACATCATATTAGCATAATGCTTAACTGGTAAAAATGCCAAGTCGAAACGACACTCCAAAAAATTTAGTTTTTAAAATATGTGACCATTTGATAGAAGCTCACTGATTTTTGACAAGTAAAATTGACCAACACACACAAAGTCACTTTTGTTATTAAATTTAAGATCCAAAAAATTGACCAAGTAACAGTTAGTCAATTTTACTTGTAGGTAGATGTCACCAGTGAAGGGTTAGTTAGAGTTAGTAGTCAGTAGTTAGTAAGTGAGTGTACGTTTTGTATTTAACGTTTATGTTTTTTTTTATATAAAAAGTTAATAAATAAAATTTATTCTTTAGATTATTACGTAACACTTCGTAATTATTTGTTCTTTTTCATTTATTTTGTATTTCTGTGTTTATTTAACCTTTGTAAATATTTAAAAAATAGATCATTTAAATAAAAATCCCTAAAACCTCATTTATAGTTATAAATTGAAATACTACCTCTAGATCTCTTATCTCCCCTAATATCTGCAAAATTTCATGACAAATTTTACAGGCAAAATTGACTGAGTTTTTCAATTTTTTTTAAACGTAAAAGTGATATTTTTTTGAAATATGTTTAAACTTTAGATTAGAGTTGAAAGTACCCAGCATATAGTGTAAAATTACCAACCACATACTTGAAAAATCTGATCTTTGAGAAGCAATTGAACTTTAGAAAAACACTAAAATGGCTCCCCTGAACATTATTGATTTTGTCACTTGGTCAATTTCTCTTGTATGCCCACGATATATGAATATATTGATCGGATTTTAACTCAAGTTTCAACCGAAAACACATGAACTTTACAAATTTTTTATTACATTTATATCGATCAGAACAGCAAGAAATTAATTGTGAGGCTGAAAAAGGCAAATTTTCACAGTACCCGAGATTCTAATTGATCGACTGAGGCCCGCAGGGCCGATAAAACGATGCCCGAAGCACAGAATTCCCTAGCATGTAACAGTTGGTGATCGCTGACTGTTTCTTGCTTGTTTAATATTAAAATACTTACAAATAAATCTTCCAGATATTTTGGGACATAAATGATGACACTATCCTCTTCTGTAACATTACTAAAAGGGTTTAGTAACTGGTTGAATGTCTGCAACCAGGTAAAACTGTAATGTAAATACAATACAAACCTTGAGTTAGATATTTATATAAAGCGCATAAAATAACACTGACACTTGTGTAATAAAGACGATTCAGAGATACCTACGTTAATATTACTATCAAAACATACATCATCTTTATATATATAATTCCTGAGTACGTGCCTAGGTACTTGTTTATGGTTGAATTCCAAAACTTATAAAAAATATTTTTCAAATATTGTGGCCTTCTTTTTACAAACGTCAAACTCCGGTCTTCTCACCAACAGAGGGGTGTACTTATGTAAAAATACGATTTTTAATTATGTATTGAATTTAATATTTTTTTATTATTACAAAAAATCCAGTAAAAAGAAATAAATGGGTAGAAGTTATAATGAATTTAAGGAAAGAATATGATTGAGATCTACAAAAAACAAATGCTGTTTGTAAACATTCAAAAACAACCTTTTTATACACAAAAAACAACTTCTTTAATTTTTTTTGTAAATGCATTTTCCTCGAGTGCAACACTGGTAGGTCGATGAATACAACATTTATGCTCCTTACTTATTTTTTACATATTATATTGAAGATTTTAATATCTACGAGCACGCACAGCGCAAAGATCTATATTTCTCTGAAAACCGCTCGTAAATCGGTTAAGTCGTTTAGGAGAAGTTCAGTGACATTACACGTACAGAGGAATTATGTATATAAAGATAAGTTTTTAAAAAACTCTCATCTGCTAAAAAAAATACTTATGTAATTCTAGCTTTATAATTTACCCGCTTGATGGATGAATAAATATATTTATATGAGCGCCGCGCTGCCAGTCTCAAACAGTGTCAAATATTTATTATTTTTTATGACAATCGAGATCTTCTTTAAAATACGTTGTGGCATTTTTAAAAACAAATCTATAAATATGACACATCGGCATTACTTTAAGGGGTGAAAAGAAAAAGAAAAAGAAAAACATCGTTGTAAGACAATTTGTTTATTTAGTTTTTAGGCTTTCCAGGAAATTCCGCCTTTTTTAATGATGACTTTGTTTTATCAGATATGCGATACGTATGAGTTTTAAACAAAAATGTAATAAAAAAGCCACGGGCAAATAAAGTGTTTGTTGTATTTCAATAATTATTTTAATTGATACATTTTGATAGTAAGTATTACAAAATTATTTAGGTGACAGATATTTAAAGGAAAACGTTCCCAGAATGTCTAAATTTGTTACACGATGTTATTCAGTAGTCCTCGCACTTGACACGTTGACCTAATTTGAAATAACACTATTGAAAATAAGAAAATATTTCACCTGTTGACCTAATTTGAAATAACACTATTTAAAATAAGAAAATATTTGACCTGTCGACTTAATTTGAAATAACAGTATTAAAAATAAGAAAATATTTGACCTGTCGACCTAATTTAAAATAACACTATTAAAAATAAGAAATTATTTGACTTGTCGACCTAATTTAAAATTACACTATTAAAAATAAGAAAATATTTGACCTATCGACCTAATTTGAAATAACACAATTTAAAATAAGAAAATATTTGACCTGTTGACCTAATTTGAAATAACACTATTAAAAATAAGAAAATATGATAATTACCTTGGGAATCTCGTATTAAGTTCAGCAATGGTAAAGGAATGATACAGGGCGTTGGCATCTCGTCTCTCTTCTTGGGGAAGAGAAATCTGAAGGAAACATGAATACAAAGATTTAGGAAAATTTAAGCACAAAATTTGATTAATATCATACTTTGTATCAAAATAATAAACTGTGTAGTTTTAATCAAGAAAAATGACAATATTTTTCAGACGTTTTTGCATGAATATGGTACTAAAAACTAATTATATCGAACTGTGGTATGTCCAAATCTGCTATTCTACAGGAGAAATAAAAACAAGCACTTTAAAATGTATTAAAACTTGTAACTTAATGTGTATTGACATTATAAAGCCCAGTATTTGCTCATTTGACTGCTGGAATATGAAAAAAACACTGCTTAATCATAATTACTGTGGTTTGATATTTTACTCGATTGATTTCAAAGAATACTAAAATTAGTGGTACATCTTGCTAAAAATACGTGAGTGTTCTCTTACGAAAGATGAAAAAAATAGTAGCCTTACTTTTAATATAGAGCATGTCTTAAAATGAGGATCGTTTTTTTCAAAATACGGTGTTCGCACCACAAAGCGATTACCTTAAAAACTCACCAAAGCACGCTAAAAACTGGCTTAAAAATATCGAAGTTTTTTGCGGTAAAATACCGCGTTTTGAAAAAACGATATTTTACCCTAATTTCAAAAAATTATTTTGGGTGCTAATGAAATATAAAGGAAAATTATAAAAATTACCTTCAAGTTTAGTTGTAAAGCTTTTTTTAAACAAAGATTGTCCACGCGATTTGACGTGAGTCACAAAAAACCCTCTCCTGAAAATTACGTTTCAAGCAAATGTCGTTTTTGAAAAAACAGTCCTCAAATAATAACTTTACAGGAGACAATAAAAAAAAACTTCATGAATCTTTAGTTTTGTATAAAACTTAGATGTTTTTTTTTTAAAGAAATAATTTGGTTTTTACGAAGTACATTTACTTAGTGTTTTATCTAAAATAATGTACATAACTGAGCACCTGCCGATTTACGGTGTTTATTTTTTAGTGTGTTTCATCTCTTTTCTGACAATTATTTCTTGGTTCAAACGACAGAGAAAGATGCTATTTTGTACGGCGAAAATTCAATCTTACATAATTTCAAATACAGGAAAAAATACTTACGTTGTATTCAAATTAAGGCGACTAAATGTGGTTAAACTGAATTCATAACTCAAAACAGCCAAATTTAGACTTACGACAATGTACTTCTATATGATATATTAACTCTTGCTACCTCAAAGTTACATGTAGTGTTTTTGTGTTAAAATTTGAATCAGGTTGTGGTCCCGTGGGTAACGTCGTGAACTCATTGATCAAAAGTCCGAAGTTCGCACCCCACTCGTAGAAAATGGTCACCAAAATTGAAATATTCGGTAAATCATAACAACACAAAGATTATTTTTTTTAAAAATAAATTGTAAATTTAATTTAATTCCTTTTATATTTCACTCTGTCAAAAGGCATTAAAATAAGATTTCGCATTGTGTCACTTTTATTCCCGGTTTACGCTACTTAGTACTTACATAGTCATATATATTAGGTACTGGTATCTTGATGAGACGTAATAAGTGATATCATGTAATGTTAAAGCATGAAAATATTTTATTAAGTCCCTTTAATGTTTAAGCCTGCTCAAAGGTACTAAAATAAAATTTCGCATTGTGTCACTTTTATTCCCGGTGTACGCTACTTAGTACTTACATAGTGATATATATTAGGTACTGGTATCTTGATGAGATGTGATAAGTGATATCATGTAATGTTAAAGCATGAAAATATTTTATTAAGTCCCTTTAATGTTTAAGCCTGCTCAAAGGCACTAAAATAAGATTTCGCATTGAGTCACTTTTATTCTTACATTAGCCATCGCCATTTCAAAGTGAAGTGACTGGGTTAGTTCAGATACAGCAAAGTCCTTGTCGGCTCCCAATAGTACAGCAATGTCCACCATGTATTCAAAATACGCCGTTACCAGTTTGTCGTTCATTCCTTTTAGTAAATATTCGCGATTTAGGCCCAATGCTGGCTGATCTAACTGCAAAAAAAAAATTGCCATTAGTTCTGTATAATATACGCAAATTTTCGAGTTAAAAATCATTGTAATCCATACTAAAATTATAAATGCGAAAGTGTGTTTGTTAGTTTGTGTTCCCTTCACGTCTCAACAGAGCGACCGATTGACATATGTTTTGCATAGGAATAGCTGGAAAGGTGAGAAGTAAAATAGAGTGTTTTTTTCACCCCGAATTAAAAAAAAAAAGTTTTTTTTTTACATTATTTGAAAACGAGTAGGCGGAAAGAGGGATGCCAAAAAGAATCAATATGATTTTTTTTAAATATATCTATGTTACCACTTACCGAATTTTCTATGGCTACCAGTTTCGAGACGTACCCGCCTCTTCGTCAGGACACCAATTAAACTAACATGAAAAACTCACCATACACCTTCAACTATGGTGAGGGGCGGAAGAGGTGGGTACGTCTCGAAACCGGTAGACATAGAAAAGTCGGTAAGTGGTTTTATACAAATATTTCATAACATTCAGTAAAGTGTTTGACGTTTACAAAATTAAGTGCACTCAGCGGTCTGACAAATGTCGGGCGTCTCCTTAAGATACCGAATAAGGAATGTAGGCATGGATAACTCCGGACACAACTATATCTTCGGATATATATCTCAAAACGGATATTTATCACTCCTTTCCTTTCCAGTAAATAAATATATCCTTTATTCGAACAACTCCCAACTCCGATGAGTGGGAAGCCAACGCTTGGAGTGGCCGGAGCGAGATGCGAGATATATCTTTGGGAGCGAGATGGCGGAGCGGCTGAATGGATATACTTTGATAAAAGAGAAGTTATGTCAAAAGTCAAAACCGCAACTGGAAGCGTAGCACATGTGTCAGTTAAAACCGATTCATTTACTATTTAAATTCAGTCTAACGTTGGTAACAACAATGTTACTCATATAAATATAACGATTGTAAGGAAACCAAAAAAATCTACTTATTATATAAATAAACATAATATAATGTATGTATTATGTCTTAATAGTAAATTATGTTAACTATGTAACTTTATTTTTTTTATTTTTTATTTTTTTAATTTTTATATTTAAAAAAATGTTAATTATGTTTAATGTGTAACTTTTTATTACATGGTATGTATAATGTAAAAGCCGCATGGGCGTCAACAGAAAGAAAAAAAATAATAAAATAAAAAAATGAAATCCAAAATTGTTATGTATTTTGTAACCGTTTCGCTCAGTATTTTTGCAAAGTCACCAGAAATATTAAAACCGTTCAAGAAAGATACGTATTAAGACATAATAACCGATCTCACTCCGTGCATAGATATATTAACAAGTCGGAGTTACCCATCTCAGACATATTCTCGCTCTATAACTCCATACAACTCCCGGATATAGTAAGCGGATATGGATATGTTAAGCGGATATATTTTTGCTTGGAACGATGTATTATATATCCGATCTTTAACCGGAGATACTTAGCCCATGCCTAAAGGAATGAGGAGATAAGACGCCGTACAAAGGTGACCGATATCGCAGAAAGAGTGGGAAGACAAAAATTGCAGTGGGCGGGTCATGTGGCGAGACAAGAAGTCGATAGGTGGACCGTCAGAATACTAAACTGGAGACCCTAAAGAAGTAAAGGGGAAGTAGGGAGCCCACAGAGGAGATGGACTGACGACGTCGTCGAACTCGTGGGCCATGGATGGAAGCAGAGTGCCCGGGACAGAAGAACATGGGAAAATTTGGAAGAGGCCTATATCCAGCAGTGGAGAGAAACGGGCTGATAAGAAGGAGAAGAAAAGGTTTGGCCACAAAGTTAATGCTTTAAATATTAATTGCCTACATTTAGTAAATCGACTTGATTTTTTATTTATTGAATCTTGAAATAGGGCACACATAAACATATTCTTATAATAACAATCTAAAAATATTTTGAGTATGTTCAAATGCTTGCAGACTGGCTGGATTAAACCAGCCAATGACAGGTGTTAAGCCTTATAAATGCCTAGACTCCCATATTCCCTTCTCAAAAATGTTTTCCCTCTCTGTTGCAACAAATTTAAATAAAAATATTTCCTTAAAAAGTTATTCAATACATATTTCTTAACCTTTTTTATAAATTTTTTTTTCTTCGTAAATGTTTGTTCCCATTTCATAATATTTTTTTAATGTCTTATTTTTATTTCGTTTTTTAAATTTTGTTTTTTCAGAAAAACAACAGCAATACATATGTATGTTTAATGGAATTTTGTGATTCCGCCTTTTTTCTAAATAGGAGTCTGATTTTTACATTTTCTCTAATATTGTGATCATGATCACGTTGACTTGGAAATATATTTTTTTTAAATTCTATATTTTATACAAACATCATCGTATTGTAAGATATTATTTGCTTTTGTGTTAGTAATTTTAATAAATTAAATACGAAATTTACACTTGAGTCAGTTTTTTTTCAAAAATTTTTTTTTAGCTTTATTTTGTAATATTATGGTTAGTTTGGTATGCTTTTCGTTTTGGTTTTGTACAAGGATTTCGGATTTGTGACCAGTATAACGATGCTACATCGCCATAGACCATCGTATTTTTCAGAGCGATAGTTGGAGGACTGGCGATCGATACAAGCTTTCACATCATTCCATAAAAGCCTTTGGTCTAAAAAAGTTAATATTGAAAATCATAACATTACAGGGAGGCGATTTAACACTTATTTTGTGGCGTTATAGTTAACTGTTTGAAATGATTAAAAATGTATTCAATAATAATTCTACTACGTATGTACCTATGTGCATATAAAATTGTATTTTTTAACAATGTATTGTATATCCAAATGTTTGCAGACTAGCTGGATTTCCTACCTAGGGAGTTATTTAGATCTACATTTGTTGCAACAGAGAAGAAAAACATTTATGAGAAAAGAATATGGATGTCTAGGTATTTACAGGGCTTATGACCCGTCATTGGCTGGTTTAAGTGACCACTTTACACACTGTGTAATATTCACCGTTTTGTCAATGTTTAAATATTCACATTTCCTCCTAACTTTAACTCTTCCATCCGTTGATTTTTGTAAAGTAAAAGATATCACGTGGGCGTAGGTGAGATTCATCCGGCTGAACCAATTCACCCACTAAGCAACGCCTGAAAACAATTCTCCAATTTTGATACTTCTTCTTTTATCAGTTAGTTAATTCAACAATGTTTTGAGTATGTACAAATATTTGCAGACTGGCTAAATTTATTCCTTAGGGAGTTATTTAGATCTAAACTTGTTGCAACAGAGAGGGAAAACATTTTTGAGAAGTAAAAATGGAAGTCTAGGCAGAAAAATAGTTAGAGTCTTAGTTTATCCAGAAAATGCTCATCTTGAACATATAACTTTTAATATTTTACCGTTTTTGCTTGAATGTGTAATTTTTAATACTATTGAAATGTTATTTGTGTTTTTTTATACTTTTTTAGCTTGTATACGTAATTTTAACACGTTTTTGATAATTTCGTTAATTTAAAAAAACTTTTTTTATTTTGCACTTGTCCAGTCTGTATGTACATGTAATTTTTATGTTTTAATTTTTCTTTCCCAGATTGCATAAAGTATACATCATTTTGAATTAATTTCCATGCCTAGTATTATGT
This sequence comes from Micrasema longulum, assembly GCF_059751315.1. NCBI lineage: Eukaryota > Metazoa > Arthropoda > Insecta > Trichoptera > Brachycentridae > Micrasema > Micrasema longulum. Next base: position 883,980 of record NW_028277326.1, read on the forward strand.
TTATTTTATTATTTTTAAATATTTTTCATACCCTTTTTGATTTGTAGTATATCATAATTTTTATTCTGTTTTTGTAAATAATGTTATAGTTTAAAATATAAAAACTTCTTTAAATACATATTGTTATCTGTATGTCTCTTAATGAATTTTTTTTTTAAACTCCTTGGGAATATTAAATAAAATTATTTATAATATGTTTTCAATTTAAAAAAAAAATATTAAAAAATGGTGAATTTTGGTGAAACCAGTCAATGACAGGTCGCAAGCCCTGTAAATGCTTAGATTTCCATATTGCCTTCTCAAAAATGTTTTTCCACTCTATCGCAACAAATTCAGATGGTATATTTTAAATGATTTTAATTGACATTAACCTACAAAATCTACAAAATGTTAGGACGAAAAAAAATCGGAAATTGGCCCTTTTAGACTCAAGACACAGACATATTTCCATTGAGAAAGTTCGTATTGATAAACCACAAAACTAATTGATTCATCATTCCCTTTTCACACCTAATGGTGCATAGGGCACTTCATTAGTACACCAATCGTAGCGTGTCTTGATCATTTTTTTTACATGTAGGTAGTATGATCAGTCTTACGGTTCACGTACCAGTCCAGGGACTATGAAATATTCTAGTGTGAAAGTGTGAAATCGGGTTGTGGTCCTGTGGCTAGTGTCTCGGACTCACGGACCGAAGATCCGCGGTTCGAATTCCACTCTACCCCAACTCGATTCCATTTTCTAATAGTGAGTTATTTACAACTCGTTGAAAATGGCCCTCAAAATTAAATATTTGAGTAAATCATAAGAATGCAAATATTTCTTTTTCTTAAAAAAAAAAAAAAAACACCCTTTTTTTTCAATGTCGGGAATTGAACCCGAGACCTCTTGCATAGCAGGCAAACGCACTGACCAACACATCACGAGGCTGACGAAATTAACTTATTACCACGTGGACGAAGGAAAAAATATAGTTTATAACAGCGAATTTTAAAAAGGAGTAAACTATAAAAATAAAGGGTTAAGAAATTGTTTACAATACATAAATTTAATTGAAAATATTTTGAGTATGTCGAAATATTTGTAGACAGGCTGGATTTCCCCCCTAGAGAGTTATTAAGAATGAAATGTATTGCAACAGAGAGGAAAACATTTTTGATATTGGAATATGGATGTCTAGGCATTTACAGTTACAGCCTGTTAATGGCTGGTTTGAGTGGCCACTTTACACACTGTGTAACATTCACCATTCTACCTATGTTTAAACATCTGTATTTCCTCAACTCTTCCCTCTGTTGACTTTTGTGAAGTAAAAGAGCCGAAACCTTTATTGATGTAAGCAAGATTCATCTTACTGAGTTATTTCCTTCTATTTTATAATGTAATAAATTTAGATAAATTTAATAATAATATTATAACAGAGACGTAAGTAATATAATCGGTCACTGTTTATTCTAAATTTGTCTCACTCTTTCTTAAAAAATAAAAATGCTTACAGTGATCATTCGATTGGTTGAATTTTTTATATCAGGGGCTATGCTGCAGTCGAAGAAATATTTAGTTGCATAACCAACTTTGTAAAATGTGTGCATAGAGTCGATCCAGTTAAAATCAGCATCGTTCCACTTTGGACCTTCCAGTACTGGCCATTTACCGAGTTCTTGTATAACTTCCAATAGAGGGGTGGTTCCATCTCTCTCGATTTCACCTGCAAAAAAAACAAGAACAAAAAGTATTTATGAAAACTGTATTGGGGTTAGAAAATGATCGACTAAAAATCACCGTCTCTTTTCATACTTTTTAAAACACATTTGTGCATTCCTTTTAATGATCTTATTAGATTACAGCTCTTTCTCTCGAATGAATGTTTTTTTTACCAATGTATTTAAAAAAATTGTTTACATCGATAGGGATGAGGTTATTGAGGAAATTTCGAGACTAGTGAAAATTTAGTAATCTGCTTTCCTTCAATATTTTTATTTGCCTATATCTTTTGATATTTTAATGTTTTTTCATAATGTATTATTGTATTTTTAAATTTAGTATTTACTGTTATTTTAAATATTACATTTACATCTTGCGTTAGTACAGAGTGAGTTTAAAGAAACAATATCTCAATCAATTATCATTTCAATTTTGTTCTTGAATTATTTTCTATTGATTTCAATGATACTTTTATTTTGTATGTTTGATTATCTATGAAACAAATTTTTCACAATTTTTATTTTAATATTGTATTCTGATTTTATTTTAATGCCTTCTTTGGAATTTTGTTATTTATAATTTATAGTTTTTTTTCTGGATTATTATTCCATTATATCACATGTTATTATAATTTAATTAATTTTGCTATGCATTTTTTATTGTTAATTATTTTGACTTACACGGGCACAGCCTAAAAAGTATTAATAAGTTCATGAATATATAAAGGGGTGTTATTTTGAATGAATAAATAAATATTTTTGTGGGTTCTCGATATTTTGTCATTTTCGGAGATGCCGATGGACAAAATATTTGAAATAAAATGATCTATTATGTTAAAATACGTGTTTCATTTTTTTTCTTATGTGTAAAAGTTGGCTTAAAGATAATTATAAAAAATCTCGGTAATATTTAAAGTGGTTGCCGAGATATAATTTATGGTGATTTTAAACGAAAATATGAAACTTACAGTATGTTCATAGATTTTTATAATTATTTATTGAATAATGTCATTTTTACGTTTAATTTCAATGGAAATTTTGCAACACTTGGTTTGCAGAAACTTTACACTAAATTGATTGTAACAAATACCTCAACAATATAAATTCGGTCCTTTTCACAAAATAGTAGACGAAACAAAAAAAACTTATCTTATTAACTAAAATTTTTACTAAAAATTACCTCTGGTTCAATTGATTGTCCTGAACTACTATGCAAACTTTCTATCAATGTTCCTTCCAAAGTTTTAAGAAATAACCCTCTTCTTCATATACCTCTTGTTTCATATAATTATAGGCAAAATTCATATTTATGGCAAACTTTAAATAATTTTAATATAATAAATAAATCATTTAACATAGATTTATTTGCAAATAATCTTAATGACGTACGGCGTTTGCTTTCGAAATAATTCGTAGTGTTTTTTCTTTTCTTTTGAATTTACATTTAATTACTATTCATTTTATGTTCGAGAATCTTTTTTAACTTACTGTGATGCTACTTGTGAAAATCTGTAATTGGCTTATTTTTTATTTGTTTTGTTATATATATATACATAAGATAATTATAACTGTTGGTTATCCAAATAAATAAAATAAAATAAAAATAAAAAAATTGACAAAATGCTGACAGGATCAAAATCGTTGACAGCCATGGAAATAGCATACGATTTCATACTAAGAAGTAAAGTGAACACTGGACAATTTATAAGTCGTAACCCCCTTAGTAAAGAAACACAGTCAGTTCCAGAATGTTGTCCACGTCAGTTAGGTCCGTACTTAACGCAGTTAGTTACTGACATAAAACGTTTAAGCAGTCACTCTTACTGTCAATCCGTCTATATGACATGTAATAGACACACTCGAAGTATAAATAAAGTTTTCTTCTGTTAATCTCCAACTGGGTAGGAGCTCTCATGTACCGACATGCATAAAATCCTACAGCTTCACTGGAACTCGAGAAGCTGCGATGACCGCAATGAAATTAAAAAATACCTGTCGCAGAGCAATGCCGGCCGCACGCCTGTCGAAACCTTAAAATACCTGTCAAATGCGGCAAATGCCTGCCATACAAAAACCCTACATGAAAAGATACTGCATTGGGAAATTATTTGTTTGTACTCACTTGTATTCATGCAAGACTTATACAAATTCCTTGATAATCGAAAAGCAAGAGGTTCGTCTTCGTCTGCTTTTCCTTCTAATAAATTCCTTAGCTGAAGCTGTAGCTCGTCATTTATCACAGAGAAAGTGTTGACTGACACTTTATCGTCAGGTATCTTGGTTGATTTGATGAAATTTCCACAGGCGAATTCGTAGAAGTCGTCACAAGGGTCGGCCTCTGAATTCATGTGCTTCAAAAGATTCGAAGCTGTGAAAATAAAAATTTGATTAAAGCACAAGAAATAAGTATTTATTTCATCTGCCAGTCTGTAGCACTAACTATGCACAACACTCTTTCCTCTATCGTTCTTGCTCTAACTATAATGCTTTTTTTTCATCTATTGATATATTTAACATGCCCCTCAATTTATTTAAAAATTAATTAAGACTTATTCTTTCTGGCTGCGATACGATTCCATTTGCTATTTAATGATGCTCACACTTACACACACTTGAACACTTATTCCTACACAAATACACAAAAATACACCTCTACACTTACTCTCATACAAATACACTTAAACACACCCTTGTGTTGTTACACAATTTAATTTGTATAATTTTTAATTAGAAACTTTGTTGGTCTGTCTTTAAACCGTATTTTTTGATGTTTTTAAATCATTGTCGACTGTTTATTTTTGTAATATAAATAAATTTGAACAATAAATTAAAAATGCAAGGTACTAAACAATAAAGAGTTCTATTCCAATATTAATTACATTTTTTTAAAACACTCAACCATTATTATTCGTGAAGCGTGTATTCTGGTTATGTTTGAGAGGAATTTAGAAATTATTGCTACTAAATTGTTTTAAAATGATGCAAAGCCACATTAATCCTCAAACTAGCAGAGTTTTAAAAATACAAACATATAAAAATAAACATTATCTATTAGATATTCAGAAGGTGATTTATTGGTTTTTATTTCGTTTTCATTGTGTCTATTGAGTATCGGTTTCTTCCAATTGATTTAGGAACGAATGTAACAATATTCTAGGAATCAGCTATTATAGGCGAATCGTTCAAATTAGCGATTATGACCAACTGTCAATAAAAATGTTTTTTAGTAATTATGTTTATGGGACCAGAAATTAAATAATCTTTATTTATTAAAAATCTACAAACTAGCCGATTGCCTCAGCTTATTCTTTCATACAACAAAAGTGCACTGTATTTCTTTATCTTTAACTCAGTTGCGTTGTTTTAGTTCTAAAAACAAGCTTGCAGATAACAAATAATATTTGAAGATTCTCTATTTGGAAACTAGTATTTCGAATATTATTTCCGAAAGACTTTTTCCTTTTTACATAATATCGTTGACATATTATGTATCACATAAGACATGTGGCGTTTGACGTGGGCGTTTTCGGCACTATTCATTTTAAACTGAATCGGACAGGGCTCAGTGTTGACATTTCAATTATAATGGAAATATCTGCTGAATGTCATTGTGGTATTTTTAATTAACTTTTGTAAAGGTGTTGTATTGAAAAAGTGTAGAATATAGCTACGTATATCGCGACGTTGACAATAATAATTGTTGTATGAGTTGATTTTCACATTACCACAGAAAAATTTTAAATTATATCACTTATATTATGTACTTAGATGTGATTTATTATATAAATAAAAGACAAGTGATACTTTAATCTACAAATTTGGAATATCCAGTGACCGGTTTCATCGCTTTCGCGACATCCTCGAGACTGGTATCTTTACTAAGGAGTTTAATGTATTTTTACAAAACGGAGGTAAGGATAGATAATTCAAAGTTATATGAAAGTAAATTAAATAAAGTTATTTTTATCTTAAGGATCATTATCAAATTTTTTTCGGGTTAACTAATGAGTTGATTTATTGCGTTTTTAAGTTTATTTAATTTATTTAAGTAAAAATAAAATAAAATAAAGTAAATTTAGGTAAAAATAAAATACTTAAACTCTTTAAAATAGCATTACATCAACTCATTAGTTAACCCGAAAAAAAAATTGATAATGATCCTTAAGATAAAAATAACTTTATTTAATTTACTTTCATATAACTTTGAATTATCTATTCTTACCTCTGTTTTGTATAAATACATTGAACTCCTTAATAAAGATACCAGTCTCGAAAACGTCGCGAAAGAAAACGATATTCCTAATCTGTGGATTAAAGTATCACTCGTTTTTTATTTATATAATAAATTACAATGAACTTCCATCAAGAATTTTCACTTACAAACTTAAATGTTTTACTTAGATGTAGATGAGCATTTTTTGTAGAACAAAACATCACCGCTCGCCAATGTCAGCTATAACTACTATTTTTGTTCATCTCTTATCTTTTACAAAATATTTTTAATTCTCCACTAAAATACGTATTCATTTTAGTAAATTAATGTCCCCAAAAAATAAAAGAATGTATTAACAAATAAAGTAAAAAAATAAACTTACCAGCAGATACACAACTGGGTGACAAACATATTTTGGATTTATCCCATCTGCCATAGAATGGATTCTTGTCTCCAGTAAAGGACTGATCACCCTGTATGCTGGAATCTGAAAAAAATGCCCGTTGACTAATGAGGTATAATTAAATAGACTAGTTGACATTTAAATTGGTGGGTAATTACCTCCCTGTTTTCATTTTTAAACTGACTTTTGCTGTGATAATACTATTACGTGACGCTACGCAAAAAAATTATGTGATTACAGTGCAACTGTGAAAAATAAAACAGACATGTTTCATTCGTAAACACAAAATAATTTAAATATGAAATGTAAATTTGCAGCACTAACATAGTGAATTATTATGTAATTAATAAAAATAAATTATCGGTTAATATTTATTTTATTACCAACCGGTGTGAAGCTAGACAAGTTCCCTTATTAAGTTATGATTTAGAAATTAATTTAATCCTATTTATAATTTTAGCAGCATCTACTTAATACTAATTCTAATTTACAACATTTAAGTTTGTCTAAATGTTTGTAGACATCTTTATATATATATATATAATTCCTCTGGACGTGGGATGTCACCGTACTCCTCCTAAACGGCTGAACCGATTTACGTGCGCTTTTCAGAGAAATATAGATCTTTGCGCTGTGCGTGTTCGTAGATATTAAATCTTCAATCGAATATGTAAAAAAGAAGTTGGGAGCATAAATGTTTTATTCATCGATCTATCATGGTTGCATTTGAGGAGAACGCATTTACGAAAAAATGGAAAGATGTTTTTTTGCATGTAAAAAAGTTTGTTTTTGAATGTTTACAAACAACATTTGTTTTTTGTGGATCTTAATCAGGTTGTTTCATTAAATTCCTCATAATTTATACCCATTTATTTCTTTTAACTGGATTTTCGGTTATACTAAAATAAAATAAAATTCAATACATTTAAAAAAATCGTATTCTTACATAAGTACACCTCTCTGTTGGTGAGAAAACCGGCGTTTGACGTTTGCAAAAAGAATGCCACATTTGAAAAAATATACATTTTATGTTTTAGAAGCAAACATAAACAAGTAACTATCTAAATTAAATATTTGAATATTATCAATTTTTTAGTTTTGGAATTCAATCACTTTACCTAGGTACTTACTTATCAATAAAAAGTATTTTTTAAAGGTAAGCGAACGTTTGGGCAGGACAACGTATGTCGGGTCTGCTAGTCTAATATGTATTGAGGTAAAAAGTCAAATCTTCATATCAAGTCGCATTTTGCGTTTGAAGAGGTATGCACCCCTCACTCCATATATTGGTGTCTTAGTAAATACATGTTCCCGATTACGATGTATAGTTGTTCCAGCAAATATACATTCCCGATTTAAACCGTTCATGAATAAATAAATAAATAAATATCGGTGTTTCAGCAAATAAATATCATTGATTCCAATGTATAGGTGTTCAGGCAAGTAAATATCCCTGATTCCGATACATATTCGTTTCAGCAGATATAGGTATATCCCCAATGAGGAATTCCACTGTTTTCTATTTTTTTTTCTATTAGCGTACTCTTTAACTTAGCAAAAATATGTAATTATTTTTTTGTGCATTATTTACAAAGATATGATTTTTTAAAGTTACACTTTTCAAATACCGCGCCAAATGACTGTAATCAGTGTGTCACTTTTTAGTACTGACGTCATGAAACGGTTGGCGTTCTTACTTTCACTGACTACGTAAGTTGTATTTCTCCAGCCAATAACAAAACTGACAAGAATCTATTGAATATTGCTTTGATTACTTCATTCAGTTGATCGTAATTGCTCATTTCTATGTTATGGTTGTTTCGATATAGAAAAACCTAGAAAGTTGACATAATCTCTGGTTGAAATGTCAACAAAGTATTATTTGCCGGATTTCAGGTCGTAGATTGTAATCGAATTATTCGCCGCCATATCACTAACCACAAATTATACTCTTTTTTTCTATGGTCAAAACGTTCCTTTCAAGGTGCGGGGGCTTTAAAGTGGAAACCGGAAAAACTACACGTAGATATAAGGAGTGACGTCATTATTTACGATTTTAAAATGAATACTATTTCTAACATTTTTTATTTATTTTGGCGTGCGTTTTTGAGATATTTCATCCTACTCCAATTTTTTTAAATATTCACGTGTACACGAAAACATTTTTAAAATTTAATTCCGGGTTGAACTGGAATTCCCCATTCCGATAAATCGGTGTTTCAGCAAATAACTATCCTCGTTTTTGATGTATCAGTGTTAAGGCAAATAAATATTACTGATTCCAATACATAGGTGTTTCAGCAAATATAATAATAAAAACAATCATGGTTTATCAACAAAAAAATACGGTTTCTTTATCTACTACATACCTACATACTTGGGTAATAGATTTTTCTGAATTATGTCTAGTCTGCCTAAGTAAGTACAACCTGTTTTAAGGCAGACATTTTTATGTAAAAATAAACAATAACATGACTACCTACTGGTTAATTTATTTAAGAGTTATACAGTTTTTAAATATACCGTTAATTATTTAAGAATGTTTTTGAGTAAGTTTTCCAATTTTTCTCTACCTAAATATAGTAACCATTTTTTTACAAAATTATTTAATTGAATATATTTCTCCAACTCCGATTAATCGGTGTTTCAGCAAATTAATATTCCCAATTCCGATATATCGGTATTCAGTCAAGTAAATATTTCTGATTACGCCGTATATGTGTTTCAGCAGATATCCTCGATTCCGGTATATTTATTTATAAGCAGTTTATTACTTATTTTTTGAGACACAGGTCCCAACTCCGTGGAACTAAAGTCTTAGGGTGAGTTGGGACGAGAAATAAGTTAACACAGTCATACGAGTATATCTCTACAAATATTTTATAGGATCTAAAACATAATTACAACTTTTAAAAAGTACACGGTACACCAACATGGTAAACAACAAACTCAAACATTCAGAAAATCATCAAGGAGTTTCTCACTAAAATCCCGCTCACTAAGGAAAATCGAGATATATAGGTATTAGTCAAGTAAATATTCCAGATTAATTTTTAAACAACTTCTATTTATGTTTATTTTCGTTCTCTTTTTTGTACTTTAATTAACAACCTTACATTTAATTATGTTATAATATGAAAACTTCACTGGTCCATTAGAGTTAAGTCTAACTGTGTAAAATATAAAACAATGTAACTGTACTGTATGTTTCCTAAATAAAAGAAAATAAAATAAAATAAAACAAAATATCACCTAATCATATATATCCCCGATTCCGATACATCGGTGTTTCAGCAAGTAAATATCCCCGATTCCGATGTATAGGTGTTTCAGCAAGAAAATATTCCCTAATCTGATTATCCCCGAATCCGATATATTGGTGTTTCAGCAAATAAATATTCCAAAATGATTCCAATTTATCGGAAACACAAAGATATCGCCGAAACATCGGTATCGGTATGACGCATCTAATTTAATCCCAATTGAATTAATGATGATTTCAGCTTACCATAGTCTGTAGAGTAAGTGTTGCTGACGATGACAGCGAGGATAATGACAAGGCATGTGAGAAGGATTATTGTCACTGCTGACAGTACTGTCAAGTTCCGTTCCAGGCGTGTCCTCCTTCCCCACCAACTAGGTTGTCTGCAACGTGTCAAATTTACATAGGTACATAGATATTTTTTATGCATTTCAACGGTCGTCAGATCGTGCCATACTGGAAATCTAGTATTTTAGAGATTTTGTAGGATAGTTGATAAATCATATTTTGTCAGAGTCAGAGGAGCACAAAGTCGATCAAACGCGGCATGATCAGATAAACCAAAATCTTATCTGTCTGGTCATGTCAAAAGCAGGCAAAACCAAAGGGCATGTATGACAAGATGTATGAATGTGGAAGAAGCTAGAAATGTATGCCAGGATGGACGTATGTTGCGATCCATTCTAGTATGGTTCATGGTAGTAGTAGTAGGAGTAGTAATCACGAGGAAAAATAATAAGCTCTCCATATAATTTGTCAAACTTAAAGTTAAAGGCCAAATTTTTTTAAGTCGAATATAATACATTATATTTATAGTTTTTTTTCATGCTTAGGCTCGGAAAGGTTAAGAGTGGATTTTTAAAATTGATTCTAGAATTTATTTATTTCATATTCGGCCTTAGTTAATTAAAATAGTTGAATGAAGAAACATGTATACAAGAAACTGAACAAAAATAACATATAACTATGTAGCAAAGACAAACAAGGACAGTAAAATAATGGTAAACAATATATTCAAGTAGCAAAAATGATCAAGAAACGCTGAGATTGGTGTACCAATGCAGTGCCCTATGCACCATTAGGTGCGGAAAAGTAATAATAATAATAAATAAAAATATATTCATAAACTCGATCAACATATATGACTTCGACCTCACCCATGCCAATCCATATTTATCCCACCCTGTGTTAATGACGAAGAGATTTACGAAGAGCCAGAAGATCTACCGAATAATTCCACGTTGTGTGACGAATTTACTCATCTACACATTCTGAACATTGGGGCATAAAAACAAATGCTGCTCTTGGAAGATTAAAAAAATAGCAGATTTTGACTTCTGGTGACACGGTTGGGAATTTGAAAAGGATTTGAATGCAACCGAGATGGGACATCACATAAATAATTAAGTATTTTCAGAATGCATATAAGGTCTATCTCCGTTTTCCGTTTCTCCAATAAAGACAGATCGAGAGATAGCAGCTGTATTTTTTTAATTTTATTTTTTATTTTTGTTGAAATTTTTTGGATTTCTTACAATAAACATAAGTGATAAAACAGAGTATAAAAATAAAGCATAATTACAAAGCAATGAAATATATATTAATAGTAAAAATAGTAAACAAAAAAATCCCACAAAGGCATGGCCTGTTCGTGGGTATACAAGAAAATGTTAATGAATTTTTGCTCCAATAATAAATAATAGACAGTTATACTTTTTTTGTGAAACATAAGAAAGAAAAATTAAAATATTCCGTAAAAGATAATATGGCATTTTTTTTATTTAGAGTAATTAAAAAAAGAAAAAAAAATATTAAAAAACAACACAAAAATATTCCTTATTATTAAAGGGAAACAAAATATATCATAGAAAAAAAGAGTTCATATCTTTTGTTTGAATTCAGGATAGTGCATGTTTTTTAAAAGAAGGAAAATTTTGAAAGTTTAGGATCAATGAAATATTATCAGTAAAAAAATAATAAAAAAATTTGGGCCTATAAAATATCCATGTCTCTGTGCGAGCCTCGTTTTACAATGTGGTATTTCTAACACACGATTCTTTTTTTCAAATTAGAAAAAAATACCCTTTTGCATTTCGACCAATCATGCCATTTTTCTTAGAAAATGGTGTTGGACAGACTCGATATGGTCAAAACGAGTTCTACATTATGGAGACTAAATTTGAGAAGCATATTCTAGATGGGATCGTTCTAGTGAGCAGTGAAGAGTTTTGATGATATTAATGTTTTGGAACCGACAATCTATTGATTAAACCAGTAAGTTTGAGAGATTTGTTGACAGTATTATCGATGTGTTCACGCTAGGAGAGTTTACTATTTAAAGTAATGCCAAAACCTTTATTGAAGAAACCATTGAAAGGGAAATATCTTTTAGTTTTATCATATTTCTACTTATTTTTCTGTAATAGGTGTTAAAAATTCTAATTAAATAAAATAAAATAACATAAAAGAGGCTCTTACTTGATAATTGTGTCATTTCCATTGTTAGCCATTCGATATCACTATCCCAATATTATCTGAAACAATATATAAATACATAAAAAATATTCAACGGTGTTTTTAGTTTGATCAAATTTTTGTTAGACTGGATTCTCAAAACACCAAACTTTTGAGTTTTGAGAGTAAGTGCTTGAGGAGAATATTGGGTATAAGGTGCTTCGATTTTACAGCTAACACTGAAGTCCGAGAACGGACGCAGCAGTCTCCTATAACGAGCGTCTTGAGGATGCGGCGATGGACCTGGCTTAGACACGTGTTGTGCATGCTTCAGGAGAGCCTCAACCTATGTTGCATCTTCTTTTAACCTGCGGGCTCGCGCCGTCCAGGAAGGCCGTCGATGACGATCTTTTGACTTTATTCGGCGATAGCAAGAGGCGCTGGATTGACGCGGTAGGAGGCGAGAGTTCTGGCTGGCGATAAGGTTTCCTGGAGGCAACTGGTGATGTCCACATGCTTCACTTAGGCGAATGTGGAAAAGAAGCTAGATAATTCTGGTTGTAATATTCAATTTAAAACTATATCTTATTGACTTTTTGATGACCTTCAAACCAGCCCTTACCAAAAACGATTAAGGTATTATTAAAATATTACGTAAAACGATATTACATAAAACTTTTAAGTATATTTTTTAACAGAAATACCTTTTAAAAATATTGTTTTTATTTTATTTTATTTTTTTTATTTTTTTATTATTCGTTTTAAAATGACAAAATCGGATGATTTTTTAATTTTGCGTTCGTTTTACCAGACTACAGCCTTTGTTTCATTATATCCATATTTTTCTCTTTTTTATCACGCAAAGTTTTAACTTTTGATTTTGCATTGTAGTATGATTTTTTGGTTTCTATATGTCTAAAAAAAAAATGTGTTTCTGTTTATTTTTTAAATTATTACTATGTTTGCACTTACCTGTATTATTTTTATAAATGCCCCCTAGCAGTATTGTAAAAATTAAATAAAAAATGATTTAAAAAGTAAATATATATTTCAACAATATTTTGAGTTGGTCCAAATTTTTGTAGACATGGACTGGATTTAACTCCCTGGGGAGCTGTTTATATTAACAAATTACATATAGATGTTCGAATATGGGTAGAATGGTGAATGTTACACAGTGTGTAAAGTGGCCACTTAAACCAGCCACTGACAGGTCAAAAGCCCTGTAGATGCCCAGACTTCTATATTACCTTCTCTTAAATGTTCTTTATCTCTGTTGTAATATGTTAATATTAACAGCTCCCCAGGGAGTTGAATCCAGTCCATGTCTACAAAAATTTGAACAAACTAAAAATATTGTTGATAAATCCACCTGGTCCATGAAGAAGTATGGAAACTGAAAAAATAAGATTTTCAGGCGTTGCCTAGTATGTAGGTGAAATAATTCAATTAGATGAATCTCACCCGCATAAATAAAGGTTTCAGCTCTTTGACTTCACAAACATTAACACGTGAAAGAATTGAAGGAATATAGATGTTTGAATATGGGCAGAATGGTGAATGTTACACAGTGTATAAAGTGGCCACTTAAACCAGCCATTGACAGGTCATAAGCCCTGTTGATGCCAAGACTTCCATATTACCTTCACTGAAATGTTCTTCATCTCTGTTGTAATATATTAAAAAATATATATATTTTTGTTTCATAAAGGTAATATGATCAGTTTTACTTCCGAATCAACCTATGATATAGTGTTGGGATAGATTTCCGGTTTACGGGGACCCAATTCGCCGATCAGCAGAACTCACTGAAGAGAACTTGAGACGTCACACGCGGAGTAATTTAAAAATTACAAGACTTTAAAAAATCAAAGCGCCGCCGATAATACGAAGCATAAATACACTTTTTTTTTATTGGCTTAGTTTGTTCGTTCATTCATTAATAAAAATCACTGAACTTCCTCATTCACTAATGTAATTTAGCCACCTAGCACGTTGTGGTGCACGGGGCACTGCGCTGGTAAAATAAATGCAACAAAATGTTAAAGGTAAGGTCAGTCTTACAACAATTCATGTGCCACTCCAGGGCCTCGATTATGATGGGAAGATAAAGACGTCATACCTTCACCTTGACGGTATAGTTAAAGATAAATGCCCTCTAGCGATTATAAAGATATACTACCGCCCCCCCCCCCCTTCAAGTTTTGGGTAGGTACATCGATATGAAACAAGGGGAAGCGTACGTCACGGTACACATATCTACGCTCTTAAATAACATAGCTTCAGTACGACGTCATAGTTGAAGATAAAAGTCTTCCGACCGACTGCAAAGATATACTACCGATACCCCCACCATCAAGTTTTGATGTAAGTACATAGGTTTATACCGACGGGTCTAGAACCCCTCGACACGTTTATCTACGCATTAAAAGTGTCAAAAATTTTGTTCCCTAGAGCAATTTTTTCTTTGATTATGATTTATTAAAATTTTAATCGTTTTGAGGTTGGCACTTTTTTCTTATATGTCTATTGTAAATATGAGAGATAAATAAGTACATTTTGAAGTCAAATTAAATTCCGACATAACTGTCAGTTTAATAAAACGAACGCCTAGATGTGAAAATAATATTGTAAGGTTGTGTTCTTTTAACAGTGAGTATCTAGGCGTTAGACTATTACCACTTTAAAAAAATAATTTGATTATTGAATTTTTTCCATCTGTTTTACTATCTTTCTGAGAGAACGTATCGAAAGTCGGCCCTGTAATCGCTCAATAGATAAATGGAGACGATCGTTAAGCATATCGTTTTAGCAATGGTTAAAAGACATATAAAAATTATATTTAATTGAACTATTTTGCTTAAATTAGAGTTTATAATCGCATTAAAGTAAGCGATTTCTATCACAGAAGTATTAATTAAAATATAAATAAGAACTTTTAAAAATGTAAATGACGTAAGGAACGCGGACTTATAGTTTGCGGTCATTCCATTGGCTTGTTTCGATCATATGATGTCGATATGACAAGTAGGTAGAACATACCGAGGTAAGTTCAGATAGTACAGAAGTTAAGTATACCGTCTCGATATATATAGATGAAGATAGCGCTCATAATCGAGGCATTGGGGCACAAAAACACAACAGTGTAAAACCACCTTATGAACAAATATTTCAAGTTGATCTTACCAGGAATCGAACTCAGGAACACAAGCATGGATGGCGAAATCACCTATCACTACACTACCACGTCGACTTTTCTAGCAGCCTCCGAGTCGCAAACACTCGTCCAGGGTTCTGGTTCTATTTCACTCTCCGAACTGTATTCTTCATCCGCTTGGACATTTTTATATGAGTAATATTTTAAACTACGCATAATTCATTATCATTTTATAAACAATCGTTAACATTGGATAATTATGAACAAAAAAGTTATCAAATATAATGTTGCAGTGGCGTGCTAACAATAGCTACAAGGAATGTTTAGGAATCTACTGGGCTTACAATATGTCCCATCTCCCATCCACCATCAAAGATGTTACTACATTATCTCTGTTTAAATCACGTCTGAAGAAACATCTCCTTTCTCTTCCTTAATCTCTCCTCCTTTCCTTTTTCCTCTTTCCGCTTTTTTCCTTTTTCCCATTGAGTAATAGTTTTGATTTAAGGTAATTTATAAACAAATACGTTTATTTCTATTTTTATACATTTTTAACTTTTTAATCTTTTTTTTTTCTCTATTGAATATGTTCTGTAACTTGAATTATAAAAATAAAACTTTTATTTTATTGGTTTGTTGGAAGAAATTGCCATTTGGCAATAAGCTCGCCAATGTACAAATAACATTATGTACTAAAAGTTAAATAAATAAATCAATATGTCATTCATTTTATTATTTATTTAGGATTTGCGATTGCCTTTAGTACTTTCATCTCTGACGTTCTGGGCAGTTATTTGGTTTTTCTATTTCGTTTTTCTATTTAGTTTTTCTACTTGGTTTTTTGTATTTTTTATTTTCTCTCTATCTATCCTTGCCTCTGTTGTATACACCATGATGTGGTCTGACACACGTTTTGAATATCCGAATTATGTTTCCAATAATCATGTGTTCATTGTACTATACGACATTTCTTAGGCATCCAGATGTTTACTAACTGAGATGGATATGTTCTCATCATCACTATGGCAGCATCATCTGCATGGCATGTGATGTTAATGACCTTATCTCCTTTAGTAGATTCACTACTAAAGGAGATAAGGGTTAAGAGAAAAGGTGTAAGGCGTATATATTGTTGTTGTATATTTAGTTATAAAGGTGCTAAACTTGCTTTGTTTCTTTGTTGTTCTCAATATGTGTTATTTTCTAAATGTTAATATTATTTATGTCCCGAATTGAGTTGTTGTAACTCCTGGGAATGTAATTCAACGTATTATACTTGTAAAATACTTTGTATAATATGATTTATATATAAATAATAAAACAACAGTTGTTTTATAAAAATACAGAATATAAAAAAAAGTACATAAATTATCAAATTAAAGTTTTTCACAGATATAATGAGGGAACATGCTGGAGAAAAATTAAGTAAAGTAATTAATTAAGTATTTGCAGGTTACGGTGTTCACTTCACACACAGAACAATATTCACCAATTTACTCATGTTCGAACATCTATAAGATATGTTATATCTTTACTCCTTTCATTTGTTGAATGAGATAGTTCAGTGTTACGGGAAATTGAATAGAAAAAAAATCAAGCATTTATAAATGAATTATTTAGTTTTGATGCATATTTTGTTTATTGTTTTTATTAGTATTTTATATATTGCTTTTATTAGTTTTATATTAATGAATGATTTCTTAAAAATAATTTATTTTATTTGAATGCGTATTTTATTATTAATTAGTAGTTTTTTTTTTTTTTTTACAATTTTTACAGTCATTTATTTTTAATTTAATAATTTATTTTGCTCATTTAATTTGAAAAGGTATTTATTTAATAGTTATATGTTAATGTTGAAATATAAGGAGTGTCTTTTTTTTATTGTTTAAATATTTATGTGTATTACGTATTATTTTTCATTGTTTGTAAGCCAAATAAATAAATAATTGTGAGGCGAAGTTTCTCTAAAATGCATGAAAAAAGTTGAGTGTTGCGATGGATTTTCAGTTTTCGGAAAGCCAACCCACCAATCAGGACAACTCACTGAAGAGAACTAGTGACGTCACCCGCAAAGTAATTAAAAATGTCACAATTCGGTTTTCACGTGTTCGTTTAGTTCTAAATTTACAATTCAATACCAAAAGTAAAACAACATGGTAAAGGTTGTCGAAAGAAAGTTTTCTGCTCTAAAAGATATTGTATTTACTTTTACGTTACATATTATGTACATATTTATTTAATTTTATTTATTTAAAGAATATATATATTACACCATAATACATTATTTTATTTGATTTGAAGCCTTCAAAATGGAATGTCAAATAGACTAAACTGAGAATTTTTGCCGTTCGCAATATTTGCGCAGTATGCGGTGAAGATGCAATGAACGAAAGGACATCTCGTCGGTGGTTTTTGTTTTTTGTGTCTTCTTGTTCTTTTTTTCTAAATAGGTATTATCAGGTTTTTGGTGGGTTTTTTCTGTTAGTGCCTGTTTCAATTTATGTTGGAATTTTGATAGTTTAGTTAAAGGGTTATTATTACAATAATTGTTTTTAGTAATTCTTGTACATTTATTTTTTATGTCTATGTTTTGTGTCTATATATATATATATATACATATATATATATATATATATATATTATTTGGGAATAAAACATCAGTTTTTACATATATTGTATACAGAAAATAAGAATATATTTAGACGGAAATTGTGAAAACAGTCAATATAAATTTTCCACAGTGGTGTAAGCTATTGATTAAGTACATTATCGGTATTAAAACAAAAGCAATCCAACAATTAAGAAATGTTAGACACTTAGAAGTTGCAAATAAAATAAAAATACATATATTTATATACGGTAATAAAAATAAAGTATATAAAAACAAGATATATTAAAATTTAAAGAATAAGAAAAGAAAAAAAGTTTTATAAAAGGTACAAAATGTAATAATGAACATACGAGGACATACATAATTACTGACATCGTATAACCAAACGGGTGTACTGTCTATGAGGAATCTTCTATATTTCATATAGGAGAAATGAAAAATGTCTGCGTGACCGGAGAGATCAGTATTATAATAATGACACGCTCTAAAGAAAAAGTCGTTTTTCCTTGAGTTAGTCCTAGGTACTGGCAAATTAAATGTAGTATGGAGTCTTGTTCTGCTGGGACAAGATATTCCAAAGAACTTGTAAGTAAAGGGCAGTCTACGACGTTGTTTACTAGTTTAAACAGGAATATTTGATCTGCAATCACTCTTCTATACTCCAGAGTTTGAATTGATTTTGGTGTACAGTGAAATTTATATTTTATTAAATTAATGAATTTCTTCTGTATCCTTTCTAGGTTGTATATATATATTTTATATTGGGGTTTCCATATAATTGAAGCATATTCTAATTGACTTCTCACATTTGTGTTATATAGCAATATAAATGTTTTAATGTTTTTAAAGTCATTGGACATTCGCATTAAAAAACCTAGCATTTTGTAAGCCTTATTAATAATGAGGAACTTCAGCCTTACGGGAAATTGGATACAAAAAATGTTTTCTTACGCGGGGTAAAAATTAAAGCATTAAATTGTAGGGCAAAGTTTCTTGAAAATGTACAGAAAAAATAATAAAAAATATTTTGATAAAAACGCACTACTTTAAATGACGTCACTGGTTAATGTGAATCAACCTATGATCTGAGAGCTATGGAAGATTTCCGGTCTGCTTGTCGCTTCTGGACCAATAGGAAGAACTGAATGGGAATAAGCGGAAATGAACCTCTGACGTCACACGAGGAGTTATTTCAGAAATACAAAACTTTGAAAAATCGTAGCGCCGATAATACGATATGTAAAAATTAAAAATTTGACTTAGTTTAACAGTCTATTAACGAATAAAACATTTGAAAAAAAACACTGAACTTCCTCATTCCATTAATGTGAATATCGAACACAAGCTTGGAATCTAAAACTATTTCTAAGTCTCTGATAACGTATATTATATTGATAACATATAGTATATTATTATTCCTTTCTGTTTCTGCTGTTTTTATGTTTATTATGATTTGTTAATTGATGTAACTTGTTTTTAGCCGATATTAGCATGTTTTGATAGAAGGCCCTAATAAAAGAAAGTTTAATCTTGATGCTCTTTTTTAAACTTGGAAAAAACAATCGGACCCAACTTATGTTGACATCCAATTGATAATAAAAAAAAATAGATAAATTAGACAGGCGCCATGGCGCAGTTGGTTAGACGTCCGACTGTGAAACTGGCGTGGCGGGTTCGATTCCCGCCAGTTGCTAGAAAAAAATCCAAGAAAGATTTTTTCTCAAATGGTCTGGGGTTGTGGTGTATTTTTCATTACCTCCTTTTATATCGTCTCTATTCCACCTGCTGACAAGCCTCAAAATAGAGGCTTACCGGGTTATTCCTTTAAAAAAATAAAAAAGAATAAATAAAAAAACACAATATATTGCTGATTTGTAAATTTGTAAATTTGTAATATTAACAAATTACAACAGGGATGGAGAATACCTTAAATAAGGGATGATGGCAGTCTAGGCATTTACAGGGCTTATGACCTGTCATTGGCTGGTTTGAGTGGCTACTTTACACTCTGTGTAACATTCACCATTTTGCCTATGTTTGAACATCCATATTTCTTCAATTCTTCCATTTTTTGATTTTAGTGAAGTTAAAGAGCTGAAACCTTTATTGTTGTGAAGAGATTCATCTGACTGAATTATTTCACATACTAGGCAACGCCTGAAAACAATTTTTCAATTTTTAAACTTCTTCTTGGACCAGTTGGTTTCATACTTTAGTAATGCCCTATCCACCATTCGGCGAGGGTACTAGAAAATTACATGCGTATTTATGTAGGCACTTCCCGCCTTTGCTAAATGACGGGAAAAACCCAATAAATATTATCAATTTTACTATACAATACGGCGATAAATAAATCATTTGTTTGACAGTTTCCTAAATAAAACACTTTGACACGGTCGTTAAGATAACTTAATTAACTATAAAATAAAATAAAATAATGAAATGACTAATTTATTTTGTGATGATACGCGCTTCTATATTTCGGTTGTAATATTTGTAGATTTAAACACCGGGCAACAAAAATAAAAGGTTTTTTTCGTACCACAAAGGAAAATATGTATTATTAATATTTAAAGCATTTGTCGTCAAACATTTTACTAAATGTTATTAAATATTTGTTTATAACCACTCACCGACTTTTCTATGTCCACAGGTTTCGAGACGTACCCGTTTCTTCGTCAGGACACTAATTGAATTAACGTGCAAACCCACTATACACCTTCACTATAGTTATTGCACAAAAATATAAAACCAACACGACATCTATTTTAATAAGCACACGCGCTGATTAGAACAATCATGCACTGATTAGATTATGATAATATTGTAGTTTGTTTAAGAAATAGTAGAAAAAAAGGGGGAGGGATGGAGACAGAGGGCTGAGTTTAATATGTTTAAGGTGACCATTACAATAGAACATCGTATAACGGGCTATATTGAAGGGTTGTTTGATTATTGATCAAAGCAACATTATTTTTTAAAGCTTCCCTACTTTGAAATATTTCCATATTATTTACTTTTAATCCTTTATTATTCGGATGGAAGATTTTAACTTTTGTATTTTTATTTATTTATTTATTAACGGACATTGTCTATGTATACAATTAATAGGGTTTAAATATTACAATAAAAGAATAGTTTAAAACATTAAAAAATAAAAAGAGGCATTGACAAATATTAGGGACATCAATACAAGATCTGGACTATTTATTTAGTGCTCGTTTAAATCGCTGTAAACTTAAACCAAAAAAGTCCAGATCTTGTCTTGAGTTAACAATACGACAAAGACGGGTCATTGGAGAATTAAGGCCATAGTTTATTCTATGCCGATCGATGAACAGTACTTCATTGTTTCTCAACCTACGAGTCGGAATATTGAATTTTACTTGTCCCAGTAATGATGGAACATCGATTATACCATTTAGTCTGCCGAACATATATTTGGAGTCAATATTAGTTCTACGTTTTTGTATACTAGAAATATTTAACAGTGACTCTATATCAGCACAAGAATAATTACCTCTCTCTAGTCCGAGCATCCACGCTACTTTTCGAAGCGAGCGATGTTGGACTGATTTAATGTGATTTATACGACTGACATAGACTGGAGACCAGACCACGGAGGCATATTCTAGAAGAGGGCGAACAGTTGAACAATAAAGAGTTTTGATTGTACGGACATTAGTATTATTTTTAATAAAGTCATGATTAAATTGATTAGGTGATTTGCAAATTCGGAGAAATTGTAATTGTGAAGACACCTCATATGTTCTTTAACACGAACATCAAAATTGAAACGGGTACGTCTCGAAACCATGCTTGAGGTCTTGGGTTCGATTTCTAGGAGGATCAACATGAATTTTATTATAAGGTAGTTTAATACAGTTTTTCTCTGTGCCTGGATTGGAACCAACAGTAAGCGTATTACCGTTTTTTTTTTTTTAATTCTTGTCTCGTATTATAAGCGCAATGATTTTTTAAAGTTTTGTATATCTGAAATTACTCCGCGTATGTCGTCTCAAATTCTCTTCCGCTTCTTCTCGGTCAGTTCCGTCGATTGGTCCGTTGATACGTAAACCGAAAATCTTTCATAAATCTCTCATCATTGGTTGATTCATATGAACAAGCGACGCCGTTGAAAGTTGTTCGTTTTTTCAAAAATATTTTTGATTATTTTTTAATACATTTTGAAGATTCTTTGCTGTACAATTTAATGCTCTAATTTTTAACGCGCGTAAGAAAACATTTTTTAATTCAATTTCCCGTAGGTTTGAACTTCCTCATTTAAAACGCAGTATAAAATACACCAGTTGATTGATTAATTACTGTTATGTAGCGTTAAGTAAATGATGTTTAAATGAAAACTGACGCGTATCAAAATACAATTTTGATTAATTTTCAGTAATTAAAATAAACGTTTTCTCTAAATTTACTGCAACAGAGAGATAAAACATTTTTAATAATGGAGTATGGAAGTCTGTGCATTTACAAGGCTTATGACCAGTCATTGGGTGGTTTATGTGGCCACCTTACACACGTGTAACATTCATCATTCTGCCTATGCTAGAACATCAACATTTCTTCAATTCTGTCAATTTAATTTTTACAAAGTAAAAGAGCTGTTGTAACCTTTATCATGTGGATGAGATTCGTCGGCTGAACCGTTTCACCTAAATACCTACTTACCTGAAAATATTTTTAAAATCTTCGATTTTCTTCTTGACCAGTTGATTTAACTTACAATATTTTGAGTTCGTCCAAATGTCTGCAGACAAGGAGCGGATCTCACCCCTTAGGTAATTATAAAGATTCGCATATTTTAAAACAGATGAAGAACATTTTAAAGAAAGGAAACGATAGAAAGGCGTCTTAAAACAGCCAACGACAGGTCACAAGTCCTATTAATATCTAGACTTCAATATTCTCTTATTTTAAATGTACTCCGTTTGTGTGGCAATTGACCTTTACGACGAAAACGACTCGACTCAAAAAATCTAATTTTTGGAAAATTGCAAAAGAAGAAAGTAAATTGTGTCAAAGTAAGCATTATATTATGAGTTAAAAACTTAACCGAAGGCTTACAGCTATAAATCTATGAATAAAAAGCAAAATAAAAATAAATTATGATAAGTTTAAACAAGACATTTACTAAAAGAGTTATTTTTAGATTTAAAAAAAAAACATTTTATCTGTTCATTTATTTAATGCACAAAATACACAATTTTATCATAGAGCACAATTATATTTTTTTATGTCCCGACTTGTTAGAAAATTCCGTGTTAAGTCGGGACTCTTTTATGTATAAATAAAAAACATTTATTAACATGTAAAACAATATACAAAATAATCAAAAGAACATACAAAATAATAATAGAAAAATAAAAATAGTAAAAATTTATACATGTTGAAAAATGAACTGCAGAAAAGTTTTATAGTAATACATGACCATATTTAATTAATAATAATTTAATTCGGTAATTAATTCGGTAATTAATCAAAGATGTGACTACATTCTCTCTGTTTAAATCACGTCTGAAGAAACATCTCCTTTCTCTTCCTTAATCTCTCCTCCTTTCCTTTTTCCTCTTTCCGCTTTTTTCCTTTTTCCCATTGAGTAATAGTTTTGATTTAAGGTAATTTATAAACAAATACGTTTATTTCTATTTTTATATATTTTTCACTTTTTAATCTTTTTTTTATTTTCTATTGAATATGTTCTGTAACTTGAATAATAAAAATAAAACTTTTATTTTATTGGTTGGTTGGAAGAAATTGCCATTTGGCAATGTACAAATAACATTATGTACAAAAAGTTAAATAAATAAATAATTGATGGTAAAAATAAATACAATAAAGTAAAAATGGTAACACATCTACATATATGGTAAAATATGTAATTTTATAAACATAATAATAAAGTTAAAATATGTTTTTTTATATTAACATTAATAAATAGATATTCGAACATTGTTTTACTGTCACTGTCTTACAGATGCCCCCCCGATACTGTGCAAAAAAGACAACTGCATATCAGACCTTTTGTTAGAATAGACAAAATCGACGTTTTGTTGTCCTGTTTTCCGCACCTCAAAAGTCAAACGAATTTGTTGTTTTTTTCGCAAAGTATCAGAATAAAATTTTCTGTATCGGTACGTTTTGCGTTTTTCAAAAAAAGTTTGTACACCGTCCGCCCGAACACAGCAGATAAAACTGTGTCTAGTTCCCATAATAAACTATTTTGTATAAAAACAAAACAAAAGTAAACATCTATAGTATGTAAAAAAATCACTGATCTATTGTCATAATCCGGAGAGAAAATACGGGAGTTTGTTTGTATGAAGAAAAGCAACAATTCACGGACAGTGTATACTTGTAATGCCGTATTTAATAGACTTCATGAACTCGGCAATAGTTATTCCCACGTATCCGATATATTTAGTGTAGTGTATTGTTCCTATAGAACAAACCCTTTGAACTTTTTCAAAGATGGTGAATGCTATTTATATTTATTTGATCATGCATTTCATAATACATATACATATATATATACAGTTTTTTGTTCACTTTGCCTAGCTGTGTGAAACAGTACTTATGATTTTCTTGTTGTTTTACTGTAGAATGTTTTATTATTTAAACTTTCTACTGAATATACTGTATAATTTTTAGGTTATTTTTAAAATATATATCTTGTATAATTTTTGGTTTAATTTTTTTTTATAAATCTTGGGTATAAGGAAATTCATGTTTAAAAAAAAATAAAAAAATCTTAAGCCAAATATGTAAATATTATAAATGTTTGTAAAAGGCAGATTTGCCGTTTATGTTAATAAAATAAAATAAAAGAAAGACGAGTTTCCTCTTAAGCTTAAAAATCGATTGACACGGTGGTATTTTGGTAAGAAACGTTAAAATATTTATTTTTTTGCCGGAATTATGGCATATTAATTATATTTGTTAGTTTATTTGTAACAACTAATTTTGGGATTTTGTAAGTAAGTATTTTCACTATTTACCAAGTACCCACTGATTGCTCTCCCTTACCAAGCCTCACCAAACGCTTCTGGGGGCAACGAGGAAGCTCATTGTTTATTTATTTGTTAATAGACTAATAAACTAAGCCAATTTTTTTTTACAATTTTTATATATCGTATTATCAGCGCTACCATTTTTTAAAGTTTTGTATTTCTGAAATAACTCCGCGTGTGACGTCAGAGGTTCTTTTCCGTTTATTCTCATTCAGTTCTTTCCATTGGTCCCTCCGTTGCAAGCAAACCAGAAATCTTCCATAGCTTTCATCCATAGCTTTTATATCACAGGTTGATTCATATGAACCAGTGACGTCATTCAAAGTTGTCCGTTTTCAGTAAAATGTTTTTTTTCCGTACATTTTCAGGAAACTGCGGTACAATTTAATGCTCCAATTTAACGCGCAAGAAAACTTTTACTGTATCTAATTTCCTGTAGAGTTGAAATTCTTAATTGTTGCAAGCTATTGTGTATATGAATGTAGATTTCAATAAATAAATAAAAGCAAAAACAACAGTGAATAATAATATACGGCGATACGTAGGTATAGGTCATAAGCCGTGAAAATGCCTAGATTTTTTATTTTATTAACATATACGGCAAATCTGCCCTTAACAAAAAATTATAATATTAACAAATTAGGTTTTTTTATTTTAAAAAAAACGTAAATGACATTTCCCCAAGATTTATAAACAAAAACTAATTATTCAACATATTCAGTAGACAACAATTTAAGAATAAATGTAAAAATCAAATTGATTAGCAAAATATTTCAAAGTAATATAACAAGAAAAGTACTGTTTCATACAGTTGGGCAAAGTGAACAAAAAAATGTATATATTATGAAATGTATAAATAAATAAGTATAATTACCATTCACCATCTTTGAAAAGTTCAAAAGGTTTGTTTTATAGGAACAATACCATACACTAAATATTATATCCAATACGTGGGAATATCTATTGCCGAGTTCATAAAGTCTGTTCAATACGGCATTGCAAGTATACACTATCCGTGAATTGTTGCTACAAAATGGTGGCACCTGTCTAGTCATTTTTCCAGGCACCCTGAAGTTGATGAAAGATAACAGCTCAGGGCAATCCAATATTGAATTTACAATTTCGAATAACAATGTTTGAGTATGTCCAAATGCTTGCAGACTAGCTGGATTTTCTCCCTAGGGAGTTATTCAAATTTAAATTTATTTCAACAGAGAGGGAAAACATTTTTGAGAAGGGAATATCGAAGTTTTCAGCTCTTTTACAAGGTTTCATAAAAGTTTCAGCTCTTTTACTTTACAAAAGTCAACAGATGCAAGAGTTGTGGAAATGTGGATGTTCAAACATGGGTAAAATAGTGAATGTTTCAGTGTGTAAAGTGGCCACTTAAACCAGCCAATAACAGGTCATAAGCCCTGTAAATGCCTAGACTTCGATATTCCCTTATCAAAAATGTTTTCCCTCTCTGTTGAAATTAATTTAATTTTGATTAAATTTAAAAGGTCAATAATTTTTCTACTGTTGTTAAATTTGAACAAATTTAATGTTTTTAGTAAAATATCGTAATTTAAAAATTCATGACTGATTCTTATACCCGTATGCAGAGACAAACCTTAAGGTGAGGAGAGTACATTCTATTGTCTTCACCTTTGGGTTATTCTCTGCATTTGAAATTAGAATGTACTTTCTTCACCTTAAGTTTTGTCTCTGCATACGGGTATTATACCCCTTAAGGTGGGGTAAGTACATTCTATTGTCTTCACCTTCGGGTTATTCTCTGCATATGAGATTAGAATGTACTTTCCTCACCTTAAGTTTTGTCTCTGCATACGAGTGTTAGTTTGAAATCTATTTACCTTAAGAATTTTACTCTCATTATTCTACTCTTTCCAGAGAATTTTAGTGACAGTTGTGGTGAGTACGTATTGTAAAGTTATACTCTAACAATATCATATTCCCTTTCCTAAAATGTTCATCATCTCTGTTGTAATAGGTTCATTTAGTACAACGCGAATTAATGACCCCTAACGCAATAAAAACACCGAGATTTTTGATAAGATTTTGCCTGTTATTTTCCATTTTAATGGAAGTAGGTTAAGCACAAAAACAATCAAACACTATTTAAGATGTAATAAAATAATGCTAATCTCAACTCGAATGCAGCACCTACATGGCTATAAGCATATTATATTACGCATCAAATACTTTTGTTTCGCGTATTTATATAAAATGCGCGAGATAAAAGTGTTTTCTGCGCCCGCGAGAGCGTTTGGAATATCATCCCAGTGCGGCGATTAAAATTGGAAGTTAGGGTCATCATACCTTCACCATGACATCGTTGAAGAAACGGTCTATCTTCAAGTTTTAGATTGGTACATCAATATGTACCAACAGGACACGTACGCCACGGAACTATACACACCTTTACTATGACGTCATAGTTAAAGCGAGTGATAACGAAGATACCCGACCGACGATCTATCTTAAAGTTTTGAGGTAAGTACATCGGTATGTACCGACGTATCTAGTACCCTACGGCACACATATCTACTCATTAAAAGTGACAAAATCTTTGTTCCACTGTTGTAAATTTTGAAGTCGGATTAAATTCTGAAAGTCAGAAAACGAACGGCTAGATGCAGAGATAATGCGGCTAGATGTTGTTGTATATTAACATATAGAACCATCTAGCCGTAAAAACATTGCCATCACAAAAAATCCATTTCGTTATTATATTTTTTCCACCATTTTTACTATCTTTTTTTTATTTAACTTTTTGTACATAATGTTATTTGTACATTGGCGGGCTTATTGCCAAATGGCAATTTCTTCCAACCAACCAATAAAATTAAATATATATTTTTATAATTTAAGTTACAGAACATATTCAATAGAAAAAAAGATTAAAAAGCTAAAGATATATAAAAATAGAAATAAACGTATTTGTTTATAAATTACTTTAAATTAAAACAATTACTAAATGGGAAAAGGGAAAAAAGAGTAAAAAAAAAGAGATTAAGGAAGAGAAAGGAGATGTTTCTTCAGACGTGATTTAAACAGAGATAATGTAGTAACATCTTTGATGGTGGATGGGAGATGATTCCACAGTGGAGCCGCATGGACACTATATGAGTTAGAGAAGAAAGAGGAATTGTGGATGGGTATTAAGAGAGTACCTTGAGAATAAGAACGAAGAGGTAAACCATGAACTGATAAGCGTTGAAATTTTTCAGGTATATAGGAGCGTTAGGACTATGAAGTACATTGAATAGAAGTGAGAGGGAGTATCTTCCTGAGTGCATGTGAAGAGATGTCAAAAAAGCCGGCTTTATAATACTTAGATAAATAAAAAACAGAAGAAAGATAGTCTTACCGTCTTGGTGATTTTCAAGTCATATTAAAATCAGGTTCAAGCGAGCATTTTTTGCTTTAATTGTAATTATCTTGAGTTTATCATCGTTTTGAAATGCCCCCTTTTTAACACAGAAATCTATTTGAAATACAAAAGAGAACTACGTTTTTTTATTTTATTTAGTAAGGTGCTGCAGTATTTAGTATTAGACACAAATGAGGAAGTTCAGTGCTACTGGAAACTGAATATAAAAAAAGTTTTCTTACGCACAGTAAAAATTAAAGCATTAAATTGTACGTCGAAGTTTCTTGAAAACGTATGAATTTATTTTTTTTAAATAAAAACGAACTACTTTGAACGACGTCACTAGTTATTCCGAATCAACCAATTATGGAGTGTTGTGATATATTTCCGGCTTCCGGGAAGCCAATTCACCAATCAGCAGAACTCAACAAATATAACTGGCGACGCGACGTCAAAAGCGAAGTAATTCCAAAATTCGAAAAGTTGAAAAAATCTTAGCGCAGATATACGACAGATCAAAATGTTAAAATTATAATTTCGACTAAGTTTGATAATCAATTCACACATACATGTTTTTAAAAAAACCACTGAACCTCTTCATTACTAAGGTATCCCACCCTTGGGAGGAGCCTTAGTAAATAAACATGTAATAAAAACTAATAAACTCGTAAAAAAGGCGAAAATAAGAATGAATAGATTTAATCTTAGCTGTTTATAAACTAAGTTGCCAAGGATGTGATAAAGTGTACGTAGGACAAACAGGAAAGAAAAGGATTGACGAACACAAAAGAGCGTGTAAACTTGGGCATCCCGACAAATCTGCAATAGCGGAACACTTTATAGACACTAAACATTTTTTCGCATTTGAACCGAAAATTTTGCATAAACCCACGAATAATAAATGAGGCAATGGCAATAAACAGTCACCCAAATAACGTAAACAAAGACGACGGGCTTAAAAAAATATTTTTTACCCTTGTAAATAGACGCACTATATCTGAATTATGCTATTTATATAAATTATTGAATAATAAAGTAGACTCTTTTGACCTGCTCACCAAAATTAATTTTAATGTCCCCTTTCGCACGACAAGAGATAAATATTTATTCCATCTGCCAGTCTGTAGCACTAACTATGCACAAACTCTTTCCTCTATCGTTCTTGCTAAAACCTTAATTCTTTTTTTTTATCTTTAGATATACTATTTTTAAATGATAATATTTCATTGATTACAAACTTTCAAAATTTTCCTTCTTTTTAAAAACATGCACTATCCTGGATTCAAACTAAAGATATGAACTCTTTTTTTCTATGATTAATCTTGTTGCCCTTTAATAATAATAAAAAATATTTTTGTGTTTTTTTTAAATATTTTTTATTTCCTTTTTTAACTACTATAAAAAAAAATACCATATTTTCTTTTACAGAATATTTTTTTTTTCTTTCTTATGTTACACAAAAATATTATAACTGTCCATTATTTATTATAGGAGCAAAAATTCATTAAATTTTCTTGTATACATGTATACATACCATGTAATTATGCTTTATGTTTTTAAAACTCTGTTTCATCACTTATGTTTATTGTAAAAAAACAAAAAAAAAAATTAAAATAAAAAATGAAAAAAATTTAACATGCCCCATGATTTATGTTAAAATAATTTAAGACTAATCATATCTGGCTGCGATATGCTCCTACTTGCTTTTTAATGATGCTTATGCTTAGACACACCTGAACACCCTCTCATACAAATACACACAAACACACTATTTTACATAAATATATAAATACGCAAGCACACATTTAAAAATGTACCACAATTTAATATGGATGATTTTTATTTAAAGACTCCGCTGGTTTGTCTTTAAACCTTATCTTTATTATTTTATTTAAGTATTGTTGACTGCATGTTTCTGTAAAATAAATAAATATCAGTAGTAAAAATAAAGTTTTTAAAGGCGCAGTTTTTTTTGTTGTCCAAGGCGTTAAAACACCTAGTTTCATCACGTTTTCATGGCTACTTGTCTATTTATAATGTCTACCTACTACCTACTGGTGGATTTTTATAAGCTGGCGCGTGCGCTATACTTACACATACGCATTGTGTAGTATCCGTGAATAAGCCCATGGTATGACAATCTCTATCTTTCTCGCGCTCAGACGCGCTAATGAGCGTGACAATAGACAACTATTGCTTTGTTAGTTGCTAATGATGTGGTTATGAAATATACACCGGATGTTTCTGCGTTCGTCTGAATTTCGCTGTGATTCTTAACAGTAAAAATATAATAATATGTACGAGTATTAAGTTGTGGAATAAAAACACCGGTTTTTAAATATGCAGTTCTTTCATTAAATCAAATCATGAATAGGTCGATTATGTTGATTACCAAGTCGCCACCAAGTCAACAGATAGAAGAGTTGGGAAAATGTGGACGTTTATGCATAGGCAGAATGGTTAATGTTACACAGTGTGTAAAAGGGCCACTTAAACTAGGTAATGACAGGTCATAAGCACTGTAAAAGCCTAGACTTCCATATTTCCTTCTCAAAAATGTTTTCTCTCTCTGTTGAAACAAATTTAGATTAAAATAACTCCCAAGGAAGGAAATCTAGCCTGTCTGAAAACATTTGGACGTACTCAAAATTTTGTTGAATTACCCAAAACACTTTATTAGGTTTGAGTTTACCAAACCATACAGATTTTTATCCGATTGGCCAGCAAAAATCAGATCTCGGAAATACAAGTTCTTCAGAACAGAGCTCTAAAAAACATTCTTGGACTTAAATGGGATTCCCATGTCAAGGATATCTACCGACAAACAAAGAAACTTCCTTTCAAGGTAATGCCACTGCATGACATAACCAATACTATTTTAAATATCATAAACTTTTCTGCTCAGTCAAATTTTAAATACACATTTGGTCATATTCACAATTACAATACGCGTTACTCAGGGAATCTTCATGTGTCTAAGTTTCGCTCAACAAAGTTCGGCAGTAGATCTTTGGAAAATATTGGCCACCCCGAATATAATAAACTGCCCGATGAGCTAAAACACGAAAAATTGAATAAAAAATACAGAAGTGTCGCAATGAGGAATTCCAGCCCAACCCGGAATTATTTTTTTAAAATGTTTTCGTGTACACGTGAACATTTAAAAATTTTGGAGTAGGATGAAATATCTCAAAAACGCACGCAAAAATAAATTTAAAAATGTTAAAAATAGTATTTATTTTAAAATCGTAAATAATGACGTCACTCCTTATAATATCTACGTGTAGTATTTCCGGTTTCCGCTTTAAAGCCCCCGCAACGTTTTGACCATAGAAAAAAGAGTATAATTTGTATAATGTGACATTTCAACTAGAGACTATGTCAACTTTCTAGGTTTTTCTAAATCGAAACGTTCGTAAAAACAACCATAACATAGAAATGAGCAAATTACGATCAACTTAATGAAGTAATCAAAGCAATATTCCATAGATTCTTGCCAGGTCAGTGAAAATAAGAACGCCAACCGTTTCATGACGTCACTACTGAAAAGTGACACACTGATTACAGTCATTTGGCGCGGTATTTGATAAATATAACTTTAAAAACGGCCTTAAAAGCAAAACATTATAAAAAACTATCAATTGTCGGTAAGTGGTTATAAACAAATATTTAATTATATCTTTAACCGTCGCAATTTGTTTTAATAACGAGAGAACTCTTTCAATACAATGTCACCGCTCTCATTTTTTTGCCTCCTCTTTCACAGTAGTCGCTGCTCGATTGTGGAATAATCTACCCACTAATGTCCAAGACTTTTTTATTTACAATACAATCGAGATTGAAATATCACCATCCCTATATTTGATTGGTTCCTTTCTCCTTCTTCATTTCTTCCCATCCCCTCTCCTCTTTTCATAGTAAACTGTAGATGTTTACATTTGAGTTTCATTTTGTTTTCGTGCATGTAATTTTCTTGACTGAACGGTTTGGATAAGGAAGAAGAAATACTTTTAAGGCAACATGCCCGCTCTTTTTAGAATATAAAATGTTGAAAATTAAATAAATAACTCTGAAAAGGGCCCTGACTATGTCCGCGTAATCTAATATAGCATCATAATTTTAGGTATGACTTTTTTAATTCAAAATTTAAGTTTAGAAAGTCATGTATAGAAACATACTTTCAGAGGGATTTTGAGTATTATCCAATTAAAATCTATAACCTACTTCCACTATCTATTAAAACAATTAGTAACGAAAAAATGTTTTAAAAGGCTATAAAAAAATGGATAATGGAGCTAGGTAAAAGTAAAATGGATTGTCTCATTCGCCTATGCCAATATTAAATCAATTGATCCACAAGTGTATAGCTTATGTTAGGTTTTTGTTATTTTCATTGTGTGTTTTGTTATATAAATAATAAAGATGTACATAAATACTTTGTTTTTAAAACTTTCTAAATATTTGTTAATAATTTATGTTTTTAAAGTTAGTCTTCTTTGTTTATTCTCAAATGTAATTTCATAAAAGTACATTGTTAAGTGTCCTCGGCACGGGAAACCCCAGTGAGGTCACATTATTTTTATTATTAATTATAGTGTGTGAGCGAAAAATGTGAATAATAAATAAATAAAATATGTAAATAACTTAGTTTTCAATACTGTTGGTTTCAATTAAAAATACAAATTAAATCCAAAACAGGTTATGAAAACAAAACGTTTTTATCGTTTCGTTGTTTATTTTCCAAAGATCCGCCTGTTTTAACTCAGAGAACAACTGACATTACTTTGAAGACTAAGATGTCCATTAAAATTTAATTCTGGCGTAACTCCTATTACACCAATCAAACAAAGAAGTAAAAATGATAAATAATACCGTATTTTTCGGACCAAACGACGCACTTTTAAACTCTGAAAATCCAACCATAATTTGGTGTGCGTCGTATGGTCCGATGCGTCTTATCGTCCGCAAAATACAGTGCTTTATTTTATTATTTTTTCAAACAAATACATATACGAGTATATTACAAAAACACAATAACAAGAGCACAGTGTATAAAGTGGCCATTGAAACCAGCCAATGGCAGATCATAAGCCCTGTGGATGCCTGGACTTCTATATTCCCATCTGTAAAATGTTCTTTATGTCTGTTGTGATATGTTTGTATTAACAGCTTCCTAAGGGGTTGAATCCAGTCTTTGTCTACAAAAATTTAGACAAACCCATAACATTGTTAAAGAATCCACCTGGTCTATGACGAAATATAATAATTCCAAAATATTTTCAGGTTGCCTAGTATGTAGGTAAAATAATACAATCAAATAAATCTCACCCGGAACAATAAAGGTTTTAGTTTTTTAACTTTAAAAAACGTCAACAGAAGAGCCTCAGGAATGTAGAGGTCCAAATATAGGCAGAATGGTGAATGTTACACAGTGTGAAAAGTGGCCACTTAAACCAGCCAATGACAGGCCATAAGCCCTGTGGATGCCTAGACTTCTATATTCCCTTTTTTTTATTATATAAATAAAACACGAGTGATACTTTAATCCACAAATTTGGAATATCCAGTGACCGGTTTCATCGCTTTCGCGACATCTTCGAGACTGGTCTCGAAGATGTCGCGAAAGCGATGAAACCGGTCACTGGATATTCCAAATTTGTGGATTAAAGTATCACTCGTGTTTTATTTATATAATAAATTACAATGAACTTCCATCAAGAATTTTCACTTACAAACTTAAATGTTCTATATTCCCTTTTGTAAAAATGTTCTTCATGTCTGTTGTAATATCAACAAATTTTAACAGGGATGGAGAACACCTTCAATAAGGGAATATGGAAGTCTAGGTATTTACAGGGCTTATGACCTGTCATTTATTTATTTATTTAACACTTTATATACGTATACAATTTATATACATATAAGGGCGGGCATATTGGCTTAAGACAATTTCTTTCTACCTACCCAAACCATTCAGTTTGAGAAAATCACAAATACATACGGACATATTGAATTTTACAATTTTATACAATAATTAAAAACAAAGGTTAAAAAAATAAAAATAAAAAACACTTTACTATGAAGAGAGGAGAGGGGGTGGGAAGGAAAAAAGAAGGATAAAGTCATTGGCTGGTTTGAGTGACCACATTACACACTGCGCAACATTCACCATTTTGCCATGTTCAAACATAATAACATATCCCTAACTCTTTGAGGCCAAGAGCTCCAAGAGGGCTCCAAGAGACCAAGAGAGTTTTTTTATATTTATTTATTTAAAACTTTGTAAACGTATACAATTTATATACATCTAAGGGCGGGCATAGAATATGGAAGTCCAGGCATTTACAGGGCTTCAGATATGTGTAATTTTATACAAAAAACACGTACGACTTTATTTAGGAGAAATTTATCTTTCGTGGCGCCAAGAGTGTTCAATGTCCTGGATGAACATATTTAGTTCTTTAAAACGATAGCCGTTTTCAGGAGAAGCGTACAAGTTTAGATATTGTCTAAGGAAAGAGATCATTGCAGGAGACGATTGCGAGATTTTGTGAACACCCACTAATGTTACAGACGGCCCCTTCTTCATTTATATTCAATCAAAATTATAATGTCACTATCTAAATGTTTAAGTTGTCATTTTCTCCTTCTTCTTTCCTTTCCATCGCCTCTCTTCTCCTCTTTTCATTGTATAGTGTAAAATTTTAGTTGATTTTTTTTTATTTCATAACCATTTTTTTATACGTATAAGTATATGTAAATGTGTATATTTTTTGTTTAAATTCTTTGCAAGTTATTTACAATTTGCTTTTTAATTCAATTACTTTTCTTATATCCATATATTTTTTATTTTTTTTTAGTATGTGAAGTTTCACTTTTTATTTTGCATAGCAGTATGCTTTTTATTGTTTCTACGTGTATACAAAAAAGCGTTGTTTACCTTTTAAATTTTTACTTACTATGTTTGTACTTACCTGTATATTTTTTGTAAATGCCCCTTGGGCGTATTGTAAAATTAAATAAATAAAATATAAATAAATAAATAAATAAAATTTTACTATTCTGCGACATTACTAAGAATATGTTCATGAACTTGTAATGTTCTCAAACTGAACGGTTTGGGTAGGTAGGAAGAAATTGCCTTAAGGCAATATGCCCGCCCTTATATGTATATATATTGTATATGTATATAAAGTGTTAGATAAATAAATAACAAACCATTTGCTACTTACACTTAAACCGATCTAATTGAATATGTGTTGAAGGTAAATTTCTGCATATTCATAATGCAGGTACTGTGTAATTGCGACTTTGTTCCCTCGAAACGACATTTTGTCATTTAATCTGTTTAGAAACGAATGCAGCAATCACCATAATATATAAAAAATATTCCGATATAATTTATCGGAATAAATAGGAGGTATAAATAGTCTCTAGAATGTATAATGTATGCCTGGAAAGCGAATTGGCGATGAATGAAAGTAAGTTAAAAGCTATGGTATTTAAAAGGGGGGGTGAGGTTATTGACAGCATAATAAATGTAAACAACGAATGTCTTGCATAAGTAGAAGAATTGGAAGCATGTTTTCAAGAGATGGAAGAGTAGAAAAATATGTTGAAAGGAGAGTGAATGCGGGCAACAAAATGAACGGCGCACTGAGCACAGTAATAAAAATATGTCAATCAAAGCTAAACTGGCAATGCACAACGAAGTTTTAGTCCCAGCACTTATGTATGGAAGTGCAACATGGAACTAGTAGGGGCAGGATAAAAGCCGAGTGAATGCGGTTGAAATGCGATCTCTTAGACGAATGTGTGGGAAATCAATGTACGACAGGATTACGAATGATGAAATCAGGCGAGAGTGTAAATCTGAGTCAAGTATAACTGATAAAATTAAGAAAGGGTCTCTGAGATGGTTTGGTCATGTAGAGCAAATGAACGGCGAAATAATGGTAAAACAAGTATATACGGCGGAAATGAACGGCAACGTGAGACGAAGACGGCCAAAGAAGACGTGGCATGATCAGATAAACCAAAATCTTAAGTCTGGTCATGTCAAAAGCAGACAGAACCGAAGGGCATGTATGACAAGATGTATGAATGTGGAAGAGGCTAGGAATGTATGCCAGGATAGACGTGTGTGGCGGTCCATTATCTCTGCCTACCTACTACTGTGGTGGTAGTAGTAGTAAATATTTTGGGTTTAATTAAAGGCAGGAGATCGGATATTAACTTAGCAAAGACTAAATGCCGCCTATAACGCCTGCACAACACCTTTCTCCTCTACGGATGAGAATCGTGGCACTTTGACTAGGGTCCGAAACAGCAAAATACTACGTTTTGAGAATTGGCATCTCAGAAGAATCTTGGGTGTGCGGGGGATTGATTTTGTGAGAAATAAAATAATAACAGAAGTCGTCAAGCGGAGGCTAGGCCAGGCTAGGCCAGGCTAGGCCAGGCTAGGCCAGGCTAGGCCAGGCTAGGCCAGGCTAGGCCAGGCTAGGCCAGGCTAGGCCAGGCTAGGCCAGGCTAGGCCAGGCTAGGCCAGGCTAGGCCAGGCTAGGCCAGGCTAGGCCAGGCTAGGCCAGGCTAGGCCAGGCTAGGCCAGGCTAGGCCAGGCTAGGCCAGGCTAGGCCAGGCTAGGCCATGCTAGGCCAGGCTAGGCCAGGCTAGGCCAGGCTAGGCCAGGCTAGGCCAGGCTAGGCCAGGCTAGGCCAGGCTAGGCCAGGCTAGGCCAGGCTAGGCCAGGCTAGGCCAGGCTAGGCCAGGCTAGGCCAGGCTAGGCCAGGCTAGGCCAGGCTAGGCCAGGCTAGGCCAGGCTAGGCCAGGCTAGGCCAGGCTAGGCCAGGCTAGGCCAGGCTAGGCCAGGCTAGGCCAGGCTAGGCCAGGCTAGGCCAGGCTAGGCCAGGCTAGGCCAGGCTAGGCCAGGCTAGGCCAGGCTAGGCCAGGCTAGGCCAGGCTAGGCCAGGCTAGGCCAGGCTAGGCCAGGCTAGGCCAGGCTAGGCCAGGCTAGGCCAGGCTAGGCCAGGCTAGGCCAGGCTAGGCCAGGCTAGGCCATATACTGAGGATGCCTTCTGGACCCCGATTTATCTTCGACTAATATCCTTTATTTAATACTTTATTTAATACTAAATATTTCAATTTTGATGACCATTTTCAACGAGTTGTAAATAACTCAATTTTGGAAAATGGAAATCAAGTTGTGGTAGAGTTGGGTTTGAACCTCAGACCTCTGGCCCGTGAGTCCGCAACACTAGCCACGGGACCACAACCCGATATTACATTTACATTTAAGTATGAAAACACTTCTTCACAATATTCATATTGATTATGAACATACAATTCATTATTCACAATCTATTTCATATGTTTTAATCGATACTCGCAGTATGTGATATTTCCCTATTGTGAAGAATACTATGCTTCACCACATTCATCATCATCATCATCATCAGCCGTCTCTTGTCCAATGTTGAACATAGGCCTCTCCCTTTAGTCTCCATATTTCCCTATCCTGAGCCAACCGCATCCAACCACTTCCTGCAACTCGTCTAATGTCATCAGACCACCTCGTCTGAGGCCTGCTGACACTTTTTCTACCCATTCTGGGTCGCCATTCCAGGACTTTTTGGTCCATTTAGAGTCTGTGATTCTGGCTATATGACCAGCCCAGCTCCATTTCAGGTTGGCAGCCCTATGGACCACATCGGTGATCTTTGTTTTTGCTCTTATCCATGAATTACACACCACATTATTTACACAAAAATATAAAACAAATGTGCTGATAGGATACATGTTTTATTAGCTAACATTCACGTGCACTGATTATATGTGCAAAAATTGCATCTACTAAAGAGCGTATCCGATAACACATTTTGTATCTTTACTAATGCTGGGTTCTCTCAAAGACAATACAATAGACAGGACAATATTGTCCGATTACAATGGGAAGTTAACAGAGTTATCTACGACTGTCTATAAAGAAAAATCGATATTTGTTTGCAAAAATGAGAATATTTGCATGAAAATTAAAAGTATCTTCGTCGGAAACCTATAATTGAATACGTTTAGAAGAAAAAATTGCATAAATATTCTGCTTTTTTATACAGAAAACTTAATTTTACTTTGTAGATAAAATTGAAGGTAAATGTTAACTTTCCATTGTGAGCGGGGTCTTGAGAGCCTTAACCACGCTGACCTACTTTATAAGGCATCATGTTCTTGACGTCCTAGACGTCCACTGCTGACTGTTCGTCGGCAATATATGTCAGAACTTCGAGACGAACACCTGACTTGGGAGGACGCAAAGGAGTTGGCAGCCGATAGAGATGCATGGAAGCTCTTTGTGGATACCATATTATGCTCCAACTAGGGAGCGGACATGGAATGATGATGATGATGATTCTGTTTTTAAAATGATTATATTATTTAATATACTGTCGTATTGTGAACCGGTGTGTATAGGGGAGCTATCTGGCGCGTCGCGCGTATAATTTCTAGTATTTTTCTGATGTTTTTTTATATATTTATTTATTTATTTATACACCCTACATGTATCAATAATATATTCAAGTGCAGAATTAGAATACAATGAAAGCATCCACCCGTTTCCCGAAACTGTTCATAAAGACTTGGTCTTTCTTCAGTTTCTCATGTCAATATCAATTTTTTTAAAATTAATTAAGCGAAAATTTAATATGTCTAAATAACAAAACAAAGAAATTTTAAAAGCTTTCATTGTACCCCTCACTGCAGTATTGTAAAAATTAAGAATAATATAATAAAGACTAAAGACAGGCGCCGTGGCGCAATTGGTTAGACGGCCAACTGGGAAATTGGCGCCACGGATTCAATTCCCGCCAGTTGCAAAAAAAAATCAAGAAATATTGTTTTCACAAAAGAAGTTTGACTCTATAATCGGCTGGATTATTATTACCACTAAGAGAATACATTATTGACTAATTTGGATAATATTTTTTGTCGTGTTTTCCTGTTCTGCCCATTAGGAAAAAAACGGACAAAACTTTTGTTAAAATTCAATAAATCAGGGATCGAAGAAGTAGCGATAACAAAAAACATTGGCGAATTAAAACAATGTACAAAATTTATAAAAAATATTCAAGTACAAAGAATAAGGGCTTTGGGGGACTTATTTCTCAAAGAAATATCTTTCAACCAACCAAAAAAACATAAAAATGTGTACATATATAAATAGATACATAAATAAAATAGGAAATACCCTAATTAATCAAAACTTGAAGCTATTTTTTAATTGGGAGATAAGGCTTGTACATATTAACTTTTTTATAAAATTACATTATGTTATACATATTAAATGATCAGGAATGTGGAATCAGAAAATGAGTTTGGAAGGAGAGAGAAAGAGGAACCAAAGAAAGGAAAAGGGATAAAAATATATATTTTATAAAAAAAACAGCTAAAATTCAAGGAGTTTAGGATTCTGAGGATATTAACAAATGTTTCAGACGTTTCTTGAAGGTGGCTAGAGAAGGTGCATTTTCCATATGAAGAGGTAGCTCATTCCAAAGTCTTGCAGCTTGAACGGAAAAGAAATAGCTAAAAAATGATGAGCTATGTCGAGGAATGGGTAGTGTTCCGTCCTGAGAAGAGCGAAGAGAAAGACCATTATCAGAAAGGTAAATTAAATTCTCAGCAAGATATTTTGCAGCGCAAGGGTTGTGAAGAATTTTATAAAGAAGTGAGAGAGATTGAAAGTTTATGCGCTGATAAAAATAAAGCCACTTGAGTTTGGAGCAAAAGGGTGATACATGGTCATACTTTTGCTCATATTAATATACACTATTTTTTAGGGCCAGACCGCGAAACATCAGAGGAACATTCCTCGTGGTAGGCTTTAAAAAAAATCCTAATGAAATTTTTACAAAAATTCATAAAAAAAAAAAAAAATATAATTATATTCTAAAATTTAGTAAATCCGAAATTCCTCGGACAAGCAGTCCCTCCACAAACCCCTACCCCTCTCCTACCCAGCCGCTTCCCTTGTCCGCGTCTGGTGCGTATCGCTTCGTTGGTCAAATACATTAAAAAAAATAATTTCATAAAAGGTACATGTTTTTAAAAAATTCTATACAGATCTACTTTTATACATCTAGTAAATGTCACCGTAACACTTCAAAAAAAGACTATCACTTGTGCTTGGAGAGTGACTTACACTGTTGTAGTTGTTTATTTATAAGAGTTTATATAATTTTGAATAAACGAGTAT
Organism: Micrasema longulum; assembly: GCF_059751315.1. Taxonomy (NCBI): domain Eukaryota; kingdom Metazoa; phylum Arthropoda; class Insecta; order Trichoptera; family Brachycentridae; genus Micrasema; species Micrasema longulum. The sequence goes on from NW_028277326.1 coordinate 924,438, forward strand.
ATGAGAAAAAAACATTGAATACATACATAAAAAAACATAAAATGATAATAAATTCATACTAATTAATATTTAATACTGTGTTTACACGTGTTTAAAAAAATTCTTTGGATTTACTTTAAATTTATTTAGTCATACATATTTTTTAATTGTTTTTAGTTCATTGGAGAGATTATTATAATTTTTTACACCTTTGAAGACAAAGCTTTTTTTTATTTATTTACATATTTATTAGTGTATACACGGCACAAATGCCTTTTATAAACGTAATCATAAATACAAATAACATACAGTGTTCTATTACAAAATTATGAAATAATATAATAACAATATATCCATACATATTACACAGTTGTTTTATAAATGTTCCGTGTAATAACTTTGGGATTTTAAAACTTAACATACTTAGGTAAAAAAATAATAAAAATAAAGATAACGTGGTAAATTCGAAATAGCAAAAATCATACATCATTGATTTGTTGGTATTGTTGCAATGTATATTGAATGCCCTAGGAATAATACTAACTGTCTCCTGATAAGAGCTCAGGGGTTTTCAACTGTTTTTAAAAATAAAATATAAAAAGAAACAAAATAATAAACCTTTTAAAAAATTATGTATTATAACTTTTTTTTTTAAATATGTAAAAATTTTAATTTTAAAAACTAAAAAAATAAATATCTAGTAGTACATTTATAAATATATTTGTAATTTTTTTATTTATGTATTTATTTTTCTTTTTTTATAAATGAACATAAATACTTAAACATTAGTCAAAATTCTAAACTATTTCTTTAATAGCAAGTTTAAACTTCATTTGGATAATGTGAAAAATGTCAATACAACTGATCTGGTTCCTTAGACTGTGCAATCTTGAAATAGGTGAATTCATAGCATAATTAGTAGCAGCAATATCAATATGAAATGGGACATTATGTCTAGTAGTCCTAACAGGTATTCGGAATTGAATCATGTTTAGCAATTCAGGAGAGTCCAACGTGCCATTTATTATCTTAAAGAGAAACATTAAATCACTCAGTTTCCGTCTTCTGGATAAACTTTTTAAATCAAGTGTATTCATTAAAAAGTTATAGTTTAAAGATTCAATAGGAATAGACAGCTTGTAGTTGATAAAACGTAAAAAAATATCTGCACTCTTTCAAGTTTTAACAAATGAACTCCGTAAAATGGGCTCCAGATACTTGAATTGTATTCAAGTATGCTCTTGACAAGTGATACATACGAAGTTTTGAAAGATAAAATTGATTTGAAATCTTTTACTGTTCTTAAAATATAACCTAACAATTTCATTGATCTATTAGTAATTTCATTAATATGAGGTATAAATGTCAGTTTATGATCAAATACAATACCTAGATCCTTGATTTCAGATACCTTTAGTAAGACATGTTGATTTATTCTATACCCATATGACAAATGTTGTTTTTATTTTGACCATGACAAGTATGGAATTTAAGAATTTTAATATTATTTTGGTATCTGAGTGACTTATTCATCTCAAATTCTTTTAGTTTTTTTTTAATAAATGTATATAATGGAATTTATTTTATAAAGAGTGTCTACTGTATGAACCTTAAATATGTCATAAAGACTTTCCGTATTAAATTTTGAGGGTTTTTAAAAAATTACTTTAATAGTTAATCTTTGTACTATTTTAAGATGGTTCAATATATTGGCATATGCACCATCCCATCCTACCCATTTTTATCTTTTTTTTTGTAGTCGAGGAGTAGGGGTTTGCGGAAGGGATGCTGGTTTGAGAAATTGGATTTACTCCATTTTGAGATGAACATTTTTTTTTTTTTTTTTAATGACATTTTGGAAAAATAAAAAAGATTTTTTTTAAAGCTTACTGTGAGTAATGTTATTCTGAAGTTTTGCTACCTGGCCCTGAAAACTGTGTATATTGTTCTAGAGTCTATTGTAAGTCATTTTGAAAGGTATAAATCGGAGGTAGCTACATATAATTACATGACTGTGAAATTACAGGTAGTTGGTAGTTCATAACTGCCTAATGCCTGTCATCATAACGTCTCTGAAATCGATCGAATCCGTTATGAATATATGTATCTATAATATACCATTATGCCACAATTTGCATTTAGAGGACATACAATACAATATTAGAAACGTCAAGGCTAATCATTTAAAGTGCCTACAAATTATATCACAAGTTCTACATTACAATATGGGATTGCCCTGAACTATTATCTCTCCTTAACTTCAGGGTGCCTGGAAGAATGACTAGACAGGTGACACCGTTTTGTAGCAACAATTCACGGACAGTGTATACTTGTAATGCCGTATTAAATAGACTTCATGAACTCGGCAACAGTTATTCCCACGTATCTGATATATTTAGTGTAGGGTATGTTATGTAGTAGATTTACATAACTTTCTTACATATCTAACCTACCTATATATATATTAGTATAGATTTAATACGTAAAATTAAGAAATAGTTAGACTCAAGGGGTATATTATTACAAAAATACTAAAATTGTGGTCACCCTATCTATGAAATTAGGGACATGTTCGCTGAGACAGCTTTATGGTCAAAGGAAATAATAACTCACAATGAAATATAGCTGCCAGATGTTTAAATTTACAAAAGTTTACCATAGTGAGGATCTGTCCCTTTTGCATTCCGCCAACATCAGTTACCTCACAAGGAGTTCGAGGAATTATGCAAACAAATAAAGGAAGTGGGCGTGACCATAACACAACATATTTTAAAATGGACCGCAAATAGATCTTATTGGCTTACGTAGGGGTAAAATCTTAACGGCCATTTTAAGTATGCATTATCTTGTCTCTCATTGGACATTTAATGTGACACTAAGACAGTTACAGTTCTAGCTCTTGCTATTGGCCACTCATACTGTCAAGCGTAATATGTTATTAATTAAATGCTATAAAAGCCAAAACTTTAATTTTAGAAACATTCTTCTAGATCACGCTAAATCATTCTGCATCATTCTAAGTGATTCTAAGTCATTCTAGTTCTTTCTAAGTCGTTCAAAAGCATTCTAAGGCATTCTAAGTCCTTTTACTTCGGTTTGTGTCAGTAGATCAATCTTGTCGTATCGCGGACTTATTCCCGCTGAAAAGTTCGGATTCCATCATTTTAAAGATGGACAAAATCTTATTCCTCGAAATAATTGCTAATTGCGGAATAAATTAATTAAATATTATTTTCTCCGCCAGCAATTAATTGCCATCGATTCCGTCGCCTAGAGACGGGAGGCAGGGATCGTAGTTATCGCTGTCTAAATAAGAACCCGAGCGGTAAAATTAATTGTATGGATAATTGCCGACGCGTAATTGTGCAATAAATCCTTCAACAAAGTTACGAGTGCTAGAGCCAGTGCCCAGCCGTCCCCAGACCATGGAGACTGCATAATCGACCTGGAGCCCCACTCCAGTTCTAGCCAGGAAATCTACAGTCAGCCGTGAGTCCTTTTTTTGTCTTCCAAACAATTTCTTATCAGGGCAGTATGATTCGATAGTATAAATTAGCTGTGGCAATTATTTAGCTCGCAGGGATTGACCTCCCCGGCATGTATTCGTATTTTTTATTATAACAGCTGTAATCTTAAGCCTAATTTTAGTTGATTGCCTAAATATACATGCTCCACCAGAGCTTATCTTAAACTGGATTTTATTTCTTATTTACCACCTAATTGTTATACCTCGGACACGTGAAATCAAACCTGTGGGAAAGCAAGGCAGAATATGATGAAGGGGTCAAAAGCCACGCCCGGAGATTTATCCGACGGAGCCTAAAGCCGAGGTCCACCTCAACACTGCCGCCCAACGTTTTTTCATAGTATTCGGCCTCATTCCATGGGATTTTGGTTTCATAGGGAAGAGGTGTTTTAAAAAGTATGTAAATAATTTATTAAAAAAAAAATATGTTGCATAAATATGTAAGCCAAACATAGAAAAATAAAAATATATGAGGATATGTTAGATAGACATTAAATCTGTAAATTGTGTATACGTATTAATTTTAAAAAAATTTTAAACCCTGGTCTAATAATTAGGTACCCATTAATATCAATCATAAGGCGATGTATCATAGCATAAACAGTAAAAACAAGTATAATACTTAGTAAATTTTTATAATTTTGAAAAGAAATGATTAAAAAGTAATGATTTTAATTATTAAAAAGATAAATAAAGTAAACCTAGATTTCCATGTTTATTTGATAACATATGGAACCGTGGAATAGGTGAGTATTTGTCATAGTTTGAACTATGCAAAGCAACAGCAAGAGAAGTATTTTGTCTCGCCTCTCGCTGTCTCACATAAAAATTCGCACAATTTAAATGTTTGAAACTGTAAGACCATTATTTAATATGACTGTTTAATTTGAAATACGTAAATCTTAAAAATTATGTTGGATTTTTTCCATACTGTTATATGGGTAACATAATAAGAAGACCAAACTGAGGACCCATATTCTAACTGGCTTCTTACTAGGGTCATGTAGAATATTTATTGTAACTACTACTACTACCATCACGCCATTTCTCGTAGGGGTAGGCAGACAGAATGGACCGCCATACACGTCTATCCTAGCATACTTTACGATAAATATTTATTTAAACGTAAATGAAGAAAAACAACGACAATATTCAACAATATTGCAATCCATTTATTCCTTATAATATTACTCTTTGTTTCAATTTATTTATTGAATGAATGATTAGACTTATATGTATTTAATAATTTGTGAATCGAGTGCCCTAACTTCTCGTAAATTATTTATGCATTTAATAATTATTAACATTCAATTATTAACGGATAATCATTAAGTAATTAAAATAATTTTATGCTTAATCCGCCGTAGTTATAAAAAATGCCGATTTTAAAGGTTTGTTAAAAATTGCCGTGAAAAATATTATTGTAAATCTATAAACTCTATCATTCACATTATTTTCAATAAATAAATTAATTGACAAGCACAATTCTGCATCTGTTTTTGTTTGAAACATACGGTCATTTTGATTTCGTCACACGGCTTACCGAATTTTATTGTATACAGTAAGACAAACTAAAATATACCTACTACATTCGGGATGATATTTTAAATAAAGTCAATTCCATTAGATATAGATTTTATATTAAACAAACAAGAAGGAAACCGAAAGTTTAAAAGTTGTAAAAATCGAAAACATTCTTTGAGGCGTTAGTTCGGGTGCACCAGTTACATTGTAGGTCATTTTTTTTGACCACCCTAGTGGCGGCTCATAAATTTAGACAATAACAAAAAAAAATCACAAACGTAGGGTGACCATGATTTTCATTGTCAGTTTTATTTACTATTTCTTTAAAAGTTTTTGTCGTTTATTCAGCCACGTTACCTTTTCGTGATAAGCGAGCTTATTGCCAGGTGACAATTGTTAAAAATCAATTAATTCAATTAGCAATTTAATACAAAATGAAGCCAACATCAACGATAGCCAACATTGATTCGCTCAAGCCCAAAGAATTAAGGGCTGAATTAACTAAACGGAAAATTAATTGTACATTTTTTACAAATAAGGATCTGATAAATAAAGCTAGGAAATATAATAAATTAATTATTATTAAAATAAATAAATCATTAAACAAAGCAAATAGTGTCGCATCACCGGTAGTCCCATTGTCAATCAAAAAATCTAAACCGACAAAAAAAATAAATCACATCCAATATGTAGTAAAAGAAACGCCACATGTTAATCTTTCACAGTGGAATTTAAAATACAATGGAGATACAGACGTGAGAGAATTTATATCTCGTATCGATGAGCTCTCCATAGCCAGGGGCACAGGGGAGGATGCCCTTTTAAGGGGTTTTATCGACCTTTTGGGCAATAAGGTTTTATCGTGGTATAGAACCTTAATACCCAAACCCACTTCATGGCACAGCCTAAAAAATTTACTCGTGGCAGTGTACGAAAGGGACCAGTCACAATTTTTATTGAAAGCATCTATTTTTGCTTGCAAACAAGACACAAACGAGAGCGCGTTCGATTTTTTTTTGAAAGTAAGAGCTTTGAACCTCAAACTAGCAACGCCAATTCCAGAACACGACATTTTGCAATGTTACAAACATGGCTTACTCCCGAAATACGCTAGTCTACTAGCAAGCCAGACAATTCTGACCACTTACCAACTAGAAACCCTGTGCAAAAATTTCGAAAACTTTTCTCAAAAGGAAGAAAATACAATCGAAACGAATAGACCTAGGGTAAACTCGATAGACAGGCAAATAAGGAAAGAGTTTTCACAATCAAAAACAATACAGTGCTATCACTGTGGAAAAGTTGGACACGTGAAAAATCAATGCAGAGCCCTGAACAGCAAACTGGAAGCACGAAGACACAGCCCAGGCTCTTATAAACGGAGACTACCGCCAGCAGAATTTAAAACCATAGCCCAGCGCTCACGCACTCCAATACGGTCAGGACAAAACTACAACCCGAAGTTTACTGTGGACACATCAATTCCACCACCAAGGTACTTTCAACAAAATCAAAAAAACTAGCCACCAATCACTCTATAGCAGGCATTCCGTCGCCCGCAGTTCGACATAAGGAATGGCAAGAGTGGTTGGGATATGTAAACTTTTTTTATAAAGCTGTGAACATAGCAGCAGTACAATGCCAAGAAGCGTCAGATGGTAGACCACACGCAAAATTTGAAATAAATAAAACAACCTTTATCGGACTATTAGATAGTGGAGCAAGTGTCAGTTGCATAGGAGGGCAGCTATACAAATTATTTATAGATATTGGGTTTGATCTAAAGCCTTATAACCAAACCGTTATCACAGCTGACAATAAACCACATAAAGTAATAGGCGTAATTTCTCTACCAGTATACTGCGACCACCAGACCCACATAATAAATTTTTTCGTCATTCCTTCCCTATTAGATCGTTTCTTTTTAGGCGTAGATTTTTGGAAATTATTTCGAATAGCCCCTGAAATTTTCGGCCACAAAAGCTACTTACCCACCGATATACCATCTGTGAACGAAATCCGCACCATCATACCAATAACAAATTTGTCAATTTCGCAAACAACCGTGTTAGAAAACACTATCGCCCTTTTCAAATCCATTTCGTACGAAAAATGTGGATTAGGCCTAACACATTTGGTAAAACACCACATTGAAACAGATGGACCACCCATTAAACAACGATATTATCCCCTTTCACCAACAAGAAGGGCTCAACTAGAAGCAGAATTAAACGAAATGCTCGCACTAGGGGTTGTTCGCCCAAGCAGAAGCTCTTGGACCAACCCCACATTACTAGTAACGAAAAAGGATGGTACTGCTCGGTTCTGCCTGGACTCTAGACGATTGAATGCAGTTACTAAACCTGATGCATACCCACTTCCGTTTATACACAGCATATTGAATAGACTTCGCAGTGCTAGATTTATAACCTCCATTGACCTCAGCAAAGCATTTTGGCAAATCCCACTGGACAACGAATCCTGTGAAAAGACAGCCTTTGTAGTTCCAGGGCGCGGAATGTTCGAGTTTACTCGATTACCCTTTGGTCTCCGAAATAGTCCGGCTGAGCTGCAGCGCCTAGTCGATAAACTGTTTGGTCCAGAAATGGATGAACAGCTCTTTTGTTACCTGGACGACCTAATTATAATAAACGACTCCTTTGAACATCACGTGGCAACATTAGAGCGAGTATATCGTCGATTAAAAGAAGCAGGGTTAACAATCAACTTTAAAAAATGCGAATTTTGTAAATCGCGCTTAAGGTACCTTGGCTTTATCGTTGATGAAGAAGGCCTTCGTACAGACCCATTAAAGGTGGAAGCTATGATCAACTACCCAAGGCCTACCAACTCTAAGCAATTGAAGGGCTTTTTAGGTTTAGCCGGATACTACCGTCGATTCATCAAAGATTTTTCAAACACGGCAGCACCTCTCAACAAAATTACTGGTAGTCGAAGAGGTGTAAGCAATTTCAAATGGTCCAATGAATCGGAAACCGCATTTAACGCTTTAAAGTTAGCTCTTCAGTCAGCACCCGTTCTTAATTGTCCTGATTTTAATTTAAAGTTTACAATTCATACAGACGCTTCTAACACAGGAATAGGTGGAGTACTCACTCAGGTATTTGAAGACGGAGAGCATCCTATAGCTTATTTTTCCAAAAGCCTTAACAAAGCACAAAAACACTATGGGATCACAGAAAAAGAACTACTCGCCGTACTAGAATCAGTTACACATTTTCGAGGGTATATAGAAGGGGCAAAGTTTGAAGTAGTCACGGATCACAGCAGTCTAAAATGGCTTCATTCTTTAGACAACCCTACGGGCAGATTGGCTAGATGGGCAACTCGCCTATCACAATATGACTTCAGCATAAAACATCGGAAGGGCACAGATAATGTCGTGCCTGATGCATTATCAAGGTTAGACATTGCCGCAATTGAGGTAGAACCTCCTACGCCAGATACAGCAGAAGAATGGTACCTAAAGGTATACCGAGGATGCCTAGAGAACCCACAGAAATTTTCTAACTTCTCGGTACAAGATAAAAAATTATACCGACATTGTAAAACGGATCTTTCCCTTACCGAAGACTATGCTTGGAAGCTCGTACCTCCATCGGAAGACAGATTTAAACTCATAACGGAAAACCATGCATCTAACACGGCTGCACACAGAGGCGTGTTTAAAACTTTCAAGGCCCTACAAACGAGATATTACTGGCCTGGATTATTTAAACAAGTAAGAAAACTTATTGGAAAATGCGAAACATGCAAGGCATACAAACACGCCACGACAGCCCCTTTAGGACATATGTCAAACCCCAAAAGAACTGACAGACCAATGACAATGCTTTCGGTTGACCTCATAGGCCCGTTTCCCAAAAGTTATCATGGGAACATGTATATTCTGAGCGTTGTGGATGTATTCACTAAGTATTGTTGGATTTTCCCGATACGCCACGCAACAGCAACAGCGGTCACCAAATTATTAGAGGCCAGAATATTTTTGCCATGTGGAGCGCCGCGCACTATTGTATGTGACAACGGGAAGCAATTCACTTCGAAAGTATTCAAAGATACCATGAGTAAATTTGGTATCAATGATATCCTTTTTAATAGTTTCTACACACCTATGAATAATCCTGTAGAACGATACAACCAAACCATTGGTACAGCTCTCGCTATCATGGTAGAAAATGACCACCGTTCGTGGTGTGATAAGTTGGACCAGATTCAAGCCGCCCTGAATAATTCGGTTAACATTGTAACCGGTTTTACTCCATATTTTTTATTTCACGGTTACGAGCAAGTAGCACACGGTTCGCTCCATGCGCGCCCGGTCCCTAAGTCTTCAAATAAAGACAATAACCTGGAAGCACATCGTTTAGAATATGCAGAGCGTCTGCAAGAACTAGAGGCAATTTACGAGCAGGTAAATGATGCCTTGGCGGAATCATTTAAAAAAGGAGCAGATAGATATAACCTTCGGAGAAAAGTCGTGACTTACCAAGAAGGAGATATAGTTTGGAGAAGAAATTTTGTACAGAGCAAAGCAGGAGAATATTTTTCTGCCAAATTAGCTCCGCGGTTTGTTAAGAACAAAGTAGCTAAAAAAATTTCAGACAATATTTACCAACTATCTGACGTACATGGAAAAATTGTTGGTAAATTCCACGTTAAAGACATCATTAAGCGAGGGACATAGATTTCAAGTCTGCTCATCTGTATCTCAGCGGCAACGACTACATGTTCGGGTTGAAAGAGAACCGAACACTGAGATTAGTGATTAGGTTTTGTTCTGCTAAGAGGTAAAAACCCTCTACTAGGAACCAATCGGAGATAAAGACATCTGTATCTCAGCGGCAACGACTACATGTTCGGGTTGAAAGAGAACCGAACACTGAGATTAGTGATTAGGTTTTGTTCTGCTAAGAGGTAAAACCCTCTACTAGGAACCAATCGGAGATAAAGAATTCTGTATCTCAGCGGCAACGACTACAAGTTCGGGTTGAAAGAGAACCGAACACTGAGATTAGTGATTAGGGTTTGTTCTGCTAAGAGATAAAAACCCTCTACTAGGAACCAATCGGAGATAAGGATGATAAGGATAAGGATGTCGGTTATAATAGGGCAGGATGCTCTTACAAGAAACTGTCACCATAGGAGGAGTTCCTAACAAAGACTCGGGTGTTCGTTAAAAAAACCGTACGCCATAGAAGGAGGATCTAATAATAACTCAGGTGTTCGTTAAGAAACCGCTCACCAAAGGAGGAGTTCCTAACAAAGACTCAGGTGTTCGATAAGAAACCGCACGCCATAGAAGGAGGATCTGATAATGACTCAGGTGTTCGTTAAGAAACCGCTCACCAAAGGAGGAGTTCCTAACAATGACTCAGGCGTTCGTTAAGAAACCGCACGCCATAGAAGGAGGATCTGATAATGACTCGGGTGTTCGTTAAGAAACCGCACGCCATAGAAGGAGGATCTGATAATGACTCGGGTGTTCGTTAAGAAACCGCACGCCATAGAAGGAGGATCTAATAATGACTCAGGTGTTCGTTAAGAAACCGCTCACCAAAGGAGGAGTTCCTAACAATGACTCGGGTGTTCGTTAAGAAGCCGTTCATCATAGAACGAGTTAATATTCATATTTTTTGTTGGAAATGTGTCTTCAAGATGAAGAATGCATAATTTTCTTGTGGACATGGCAGGATATTGCTATTTGGTCGAATTCACAATGTCTGTTAACGTATTAAAAAATGCTAGGATAACTATGTTTTTCGAAATGGTTACAAGTTTACATGTTTGCTTGTCGGCCAAGCCGAATAAAAACATCGTTGGCGCTCAACTACTTACATATTTGTTCCTTTTCGGGCCTTTATCATCCATAAAATAAGAATTGATACGAACAAAGTTCAACGGAACTTGCACAATGTATTAACGTAAAATTGATTGATCGGACAGTATGTTGCAAATAAAAAACTGAATGCGAAAGTCTTAAAGTTAAAATAAAGATTTACACACGGCATACCGTTGTTATAAATAAAAAAGATACGGTGTTTATTGAAAAGTGAGCAGGTTCTCATAATTATGTACTTTTGTAAATATTTCTTAAAAAGCTTTGTGCTTATTTATTAGTTTAATAATACGGTATGTAAAATGTATGTCACGTCTAATCAGGATAAGTTTTCAATGCACATTGCGTTGAAAGGGCTAAATTTTGAGCCACCTTGGAAATTCATATTTGTATATAATTTTTTTAGATGTTTAGCCGTAAATCTTAGACTATATTTTTTATCAGGACATTTTTTTTTAATGCACATTGCGTTGAAAGGGCTAAATTTTGAGCCACCCTGAAAATCGAATTGTATGTAATTTTTTTTAATGTTTAACCATAATCATTAGGCTAAAATCTTTAATCAGGACATTTTTTTTTCAATGCACATTGCGTTGAAAGGGCTAAATTTTGAGCCACCCTGAAAAAGGATAATTGTGTTTCATTTTTTTAATGTTAAATCAGGATATGTTTTCAATGCACACTGCGTTGAAAGGGCTAGATTTTGAGCCACCCTGAAAAGTTATATTTTTTTTAAAATTTGTAAATGATCAGCCATAAATCTTAGGCTAATTATTTGTAAGATGTCACTTTGTGTGTTAAGTAGCCTTGGTGTGAGGCAGCCGAGAAAAGGAAAAGTTTTAAATGCACATAGCGTTTTTACGGTAACCTAAGAACCACCTATCTCGACCTCATCGCACACCAAGGGTACCCAAATAATTGTTTTACTCGTACTCTGGTGGGGAACATGTTTAGGTCATATTGTTCTTTATGTATTCATTAATCAAAATACGTCACCTAAATCTTAGATATTGAGTCATAATATCTAACATTTGTTTATTTTAGTACTTTTAAATTAATTATTGTCAAATTGCTATGTTCTATTTGTCGTTTAATACTATATTTTTGTTTTGAGGGCCATGCACACGGCCACGTGTTAAAGAAATAACGAAATATTCTCTAGAGTCAACTTCATTTAATAACATTGGTTTGGTATATCTTGCTACTCGAGAATATCATTTAAAAGAAACTTGTAGGAAATAAGTCTAAATAAATATTATAAATCACTTCGATGTTAAGTGAATTAACTGAAAACATATTGACATCTGTTTTTGTCTTACCTTGCATTTTTCGCTATGACGTAATAACTACCCTTCACGGGTGTATTTTTACAAAATTTACCAGGTAGCCGATATGAATGATTTTTTTCGACTATCAGAGATCCTTTAAGGTATAACGTTTTGGTCACCTGTAATTAGGTACTAATATTTTCCTGTAAAAATGCCACAGCTACTATAATATTATGCGTATCCGACATAAACGTTAGTTTAGAAGCCCTGTAGTTTCGTCTCTCCCATAATTTAAAATTTTATTTTCAACGCTATTGTGAATATTGGTCTACACCTAGGCAGGTAAATACAAGAAATCTTGTTCATTAATAATAATTTTTGCCAGGATTAAAAAGAAAACACCTATCTTCACAGAGGCCCCCCCCGATCTTCAGAATAAACCAAAGCTAACAAATAGTGAAACAAATGTGATGAGGTGTAATCCTCTTATTTAAGGAATCTGCCCAGTGAAAGTGAAATAAAAGGTAGTTTTCCGAGTGATTTAAAAAAATAAAAAGTGTGAAAATGAACAAAAATACCAACATCGTTAGTACGTAAGACGCAACTATTCAACTTGTAGACCAATATAAATGTTCATGTACTTGTTTTCATTATGCTTAAATTTATTGTGGGTATTATCCAACCATTTTTTGTTTCATATTCGGAAGGAATATAATCCAAGAAGGAACTATATTTTTCAATATGTTAATATTATATGATATGTTTTATGTTAATATGTTGATATGTTAATATTATATGTCCCGATATGTTAATATTATATGTCTGCACTATGTTCTCTAAATTAAGATGTTGTGTATTAAGCTATTTTATAAGGTACAATTTGTGAATTCAGAAAACTTGTATGGGGAGGACAATTTTTACGCCACACTAGTTTAGGTTTCTTTAGCCCTATAGCTTCGTTTCACGTCGCCTTTTTTCCCGAGGACCCCGGAAGTGTTATGTAGTAGATTTACATAACTTTCTTACATATCTAACCTACCTATATATATATTAGTATAGATTTAATACGTAAAATTAAGAAATAGTTAGACTCAAGGGGTATATTATTACAAAAATACTAAAATTGTGGTCACCCTATCTATGAAATTAGGGACATGTTCGCTGAGACAGCTTTATGGTCAAAGGAAATAATAACTCACAATGAAATATAGCTGCCAGATGTTTAAATTTACAAAAGTTTACCATAGTGAGGATCTGTCCCTTTTTGCATTCCGCCAACATCAGTTACCTCACAAGGAGTTCGAGGAATTATGCAAACAAATAAAGGAAGTGGGCGTGACCATAACACAACATATTTTAAAATGGACCGCAAATAGATCTTATTGGCTTACGTAGGGGTAAAATCTTAACGGCCATTTTAAGTATGCATTATCTTGTCTCTCATTGGACATTTAATGTGACACTAAGACAGTTACAGTTCTAGCTCTTGCTATTGGCCACTCATACTGTCAAGCGTAATATGTTATTAATTAAATGCTATAAAAGCCAAAACTTTAATTTTAGAAACATTCTTCTAGATCACGCTAAATCATTCTGCATCATTCTAAGTGATTCTAAGTCATTCTAGTTCTTTCTAAGTCGTTCAAAAGCATTCTAAGGCATTCTAAGTCCTTTTACTTCGGTTTGTGTCAGTAGATCAATCTTGTCGTATCGCGGACTTATTCCCGCTGAAAAGTTCGGATTCCATCATTTTAAAGATGGACAAAATCTTATTCCTCGAAATAATTGCTAATTGCGGAATAAATTAATTAAATATTATTTTCTCCGCCAGCAATTAATTGCCATCGATTCCGTCGCCTAGAGACGGGAGGCAGGGATCGTAGTTATCGCTGTCTAAATAAGAACCCGAGCGGTAAAATTAATTGTATGGATAATTGCCGACGCGTAATTGTGCAATAAATCCTTCAACAAAGTTACGAGTGCTAGAGCCAGTGCCCAGCCGTCCCCAGACCATGGAGACTGCATAATCGACCTGGAGCCCCACTCCAGTTCTAGCCAGGAAATCTACAGTCAGCCGTGAGTCCTTTTTTTGTCTTCCAAACAATTTCTTATCAGGGCAGTATGATTCGATAGTATAAATTAGCTGTGGCAATTATTTAGCTCGCAGGGATTGACCTCCCCGGCATGTATTCGTATTTTTTATTATAACAGCTGTAATCTTAAGCCTAATTTTAGTTGATTGCCTAAATATACATGCTCCACCAGAGCTTATCTTAAACTGGATTTTATTTCTTATTTACCACCTAATTGTTATACCTCGGACACGTGAAATCAAACCTGTGGGAAAGCAAGGCAGAATATGATGAAGGGGTCAAAAGCCACGCCCGGAGATTTATCCGACGGAGCCTAAAGCCGAGGTCCACCTCAACAGGTATTGTTCTTATAGAACAAACCATTTGAACTTTTTCAAAGATGGTGAATGGTAATTATATTTTTTTATTCATGCATTTCATAACATTGACAGTTTTTTGTTCACTTTGCCCAGCTGTATGAAACAATACTTATGATTTTCTTGTTGTATTACTGTAGAATGTTTTATTATTTAAACTTTCTACTGAATATGCTGTATAATTTTTGGTTAATTTTTTAAATATAAATCTTGTATATTTTTTTTTATAAATCTTAGATACAAGGAAATTTACGTTTTAATTTTTTTTTTTCTTAACTAAGCCAAATATGTAGTATTAAAAATGTTTGTAAAATGCAGAATTGTCGTTTATGTTAATAAAATAAAATAAATATTACCTAAATAATATCGAAATATTATTTAAATTTATTTCAACAGAGAGGAAAAAAGTTTTTGAGAAGGGAATATGGAGGTCTAGGCATTTACAGGGTTAAACCAGCCAATGACAGGTCATAAGCCCTGTAAATGCCTAGACTTCCGTATTCATATCTCAAAAACGAAATAAATTTTAAAATGAACAACTCCCTAGGGAGAAAATCCAGCCATCCTGCAAGCATTTGGACATAC